>NW_027590204.1:237500-537500 GCF_964213995.1 Mustelus asterias
TCTCCCTCTCTGTCTCAGTCTCTCTCTGACTTTGTCTCTCTCTGTCTCTCTCTCTCTGCCTCTGTTTCTCTCTCTCTTTCTGGCCCCCTCTCGCTCTGTCTCTCTCTCTCTCTTGGACAATTTGATCCAAGTTGTCAGGAGAATAATGGAAACTGATAGCACAGAGAGAGAGAAATGTTTCTTGTTGGTTATCCACCTCCTCCTGTCCCACCATCCTCCCATATCTGTTTTCCTTTCATTCTGGCTCCGTGACCATCCACAATTTGAATTGTTTCACCATTGGGAGCTGTGTCTTCATCTGCGTGGGCTCCAACTCTGGAATTCCTTCCCTGAACGTTTTACTCAAATACATCCATGGGATGTGGGCCTGGCTGGTTCTGCCAGCGTTTACTCCTCGTCCCTAATTGCTCATGAACTGAGTGGCTTGCTAGGCCATTTCAAACAGCATCTAAGAGTCAACCACATTGCTGTGAGACTGGAGTCACATGTAGGCCCGACCAGGTAAGGACGGCAGATTTCCTTCCCTAAAGAACATTAGTGAAGCAGATTGGTTTTCTCCATTTTAACACCTCCTTTTCCTCCAATTAAAATAGTCCATAAAAACCATCTGGCCAAACCTTTGGGACATGTGACCCTAAACTCTCCTGTGACTCGGGGTCAAATTTCTCACATTAAGGCTCCTGTGAAGCATCTTGGGATGATACTGTCCAAGGTGCTCTATAAATGCAAGTTGTTGTTGTGTGTGTCTGAGTGTCAGCTTCTGTCCATGTCCAGGACACTGCAGGTAACAGAGAATGATTCACTCTGGTCTGCGATTGTACATCTCGTGTGTGTCTCAGTGTCAGCTCTGAAACATGTACAGCACTATCCCATCCTGATTCTGTGTCTCTCTGCCTCTGTATCTGTAACTCTCCCTCTCGTTCCATCTCTCTCCCCAGGACTGAAACAAACTCGAGATTAAATCCCACACTGGGATGCTGTTCAATGTGAGTTCAATTTTCCCAGAAATAAAAATCCTCAATTAAAAATTCCTTTGACACAGCAGAGGGAACTTTTCTCAAAGTGAATTTGCGGCTGGCTTGAATTTGAACCCAAGTTTTCAATATGGGGGTGGCACAGTGATGCAGGGGTTAGCACTGCTTCCTCACAGTGCCAGGGACCCGCCTTCGATTCCCAGCATGGCTCACTTTCTGACTGGAGTTTGAACGTCCTTCCCGTGTTTGTGTGGGTTTCCTCCGGGTGCTCCGGTTTCATCCCACACTCCAAAGATAGAACAAAGAAAATCACAGCACGGGAACAGGTCTTTCGGCTCTCCAATCCTGCACCGACCATGCTGCCTGACTGAACTAAAACCCCCTACCCTTCCGGGGACCATATCCCTCCATTCCCATCTTATTCATGTCTTTGTCAAGACGCCCTTGAAAAGTCACTAGCGTATCCGTTTCCACTCCCTCCCCCGGCAACGAGTTCCAGGCACCCACCACCCTCTGTGTAAAAAAACTTTCCTCCCACATCTCCTTTAAACCTTGCCCCTCGCACCTTAAACCTATGCCCCCGAGTAATAACTCTTCCACCCTGGGAGAAAGCTTCTGACTATCCACTCTGTCCATGCCCCCTCATAATCTGGCAGACTTCTATCAGGTGTACAGGTTAGGTGGATTGGCCAAGCTAAATTGTCCCTTAGTGTCAGGAGGAGTGGCTGAGGTAAATGTATGGGATGATAGGGATGGGGCCTGGGTGGGATTGTGGTCAGTGCAGACTCGATGGGCCGAATGGCCTCCTGCACTGCAGGATTCTATGAACCCTGTTCTGTATTTGGTTTGGGATTGTTTGTTGAAAAGTGTAGTTGAAGTGTTACTCTGTAATGCTGGAATTTAGGCTACGGGATGATTGGATCAAACACTTCAAGATAATAAGGGGAATGGAGAGGAATGATAAAGAACAACTTTTCCTGCTGGTTGGGGAGTCCAGGACTTGGGGACATTGGATTTCAAACAATGTTGAGGATTTTAGACTTGTCGGAGTGGAATTCAGAAACACTTTGCCACACCAGCTGTGATATTAGTTTGGAACTACCTTCTATAATTCGCAGTTGATGCTCAGTCGCTTATTAATGTTTAACTCTGAGGTCGATAGATTATATTTTTATACGGGAGAAGCAATTTAAAATCAATGGGTCAATGTTAAAATGGATGCAGGAACAGAGAGACCTGGGCTTTCAGTTCAGTTTTACATCTTAAAGATTCAACCTGGGGCTCAGAATCTGTCAGTTGAATCTACTTTTCCCACCTGATAAAATGTCAACAATTGTCTTGGGGAATGTGACAAAAGGTGACATTCCTGCACAGTGGGGTTGGGAGGTTGTTTGAAAGGAGATTCAGATTGTATCAGAAAGCGTCAATTAGATTGTGTCTCTTTGGAGAAGGCGCATATTTCACAGGAAACGCCCCGAGATAAAGACTAGTTTCACCAATGTCTGAGTAACTTTCAAAGTCTGCAGACGCATGAAGGGGGCAGAGATATTGTAATATTCAGAGCAGGAGATGGGGGACAATCACAGAATTGAAGATGTGAGGCCATCTCCTGTTTCTGAATGTCAGTGTTTAGCTTTTAAACTTTAGTCCTGGGCTAATAATTCCAAGTTTGCAATCCCACACTTTGCTGTTGTGAATTTGAGTTGTGAATTTTCTGAAATTGGTTGTGTAATAAAACTCGGTGCAGGATGCAATGATTCCCATTCTGTCTGCTGCTGCAAAGCCCCCGTGTCTGTCTCAGTTTCATCGTATTTATCAATGATTTGAGATCCTAGAATCATAGAATCCCGAAAGGGCAGACCATTCGGCCCATCGAGTCTGCATCGACCACAATCCCACCCAGGCCCGATTCCCGTAACCCCATATATTTACCCTGTTAATCCCCTGACACTAGGGTCAATTTATCATGGCCAATCCACCTGACCCGCACATGTTTGGACTGTGGGAGGAAACTGGAGCACCCGGAGGAAACCCACGCAGACACTGGGAGAACTCTACACTGACAGCGAGCTGAGGCTGGAATTGAACCTGGGTCCCTGGCGCTGTGCTAACCACAGAGCCACCATGCCGTTCATCATAGAATCCCTAAAGTGCAGAAGGAGGTCCTTTGGCCCATCAAGCCTGCCCCCGACAACAATACCACCCGGGCCTGAATCCCCCTAACACTAAGGGGCAATTGAGCACGGCCAATCAACCTAACCCGCACGTCTTTGGAGTGTGGAAAGAAACCAGAAGCTTCAAATGGCAAAGAGGTATTCCACTGCATAAGAGGCCATTCAGCTCATTGCCCTGGCGCTGTGAGGCAGCAGTACGAGCCACCGTGCCGCCCCAAAGTTAAATGTCTTAACTGAATGGTTCAAAGAGTGAAAGATGGATTTCATTGGAGACAATTGTGTGGTCACCCACTTTAAAAAGGATAGAACAGATTGCTTTATGAATGGGGAAAAGCTGGAAAGAGTGGAGGCCCAAAGAGACTTGGGGCGGTCACATCAACATAGAAAATAGGAGTAGGAGGAGGCCATTCAGCCCTTCGAGCCTGACCCACCATTCAACACTATCATGGCCGATCCTCTGTCTCAATGCCATACCCCAGCGCTCTCCCCATACACCTCGACACCTTTAGAGTCTAGAAATCTATCTATTTCCTTCTTAAATATATTCAGTGACTTGGTCTCCACAGCTTTCTGTGGGAGAGAATTCCACAGGTTCACCACCCTCTGAGTGAAGAGGTTTCCCCTCATCTCAGTCCCAAATGGCCTCCCCCGTATCCTGAGACTGTGACCCCTTGTTCCAGACACCCCCAGCCGGAGGAAACAATATCCCTGTATCCAGCCTGTCCAGCACTGTCAGAATTTTATACCTTTCAATTAGATCCCCGCTCACTCTTCTACATTCCAGTGAATACAGGCCCAGCCGACCCAATCTCCCCTCAGACATCAATGCTGCCATCCCAGGAATCAGTCTGGTGAACATTCACTGCTCTCCCTCTGTGGCAAGTACATCCTTCCTCAGATAAGGAGAGGAACACTGTACACAAGACTCCAGGTGTGGTCTCACCGAGGCTCTGTCCAGCTGCAGTAAGACATCCTTGCT
Organism: Mustelus asterias; assembly: GCF_964213995.1. Taxonomy (NCBI): domain Eukaryota; kingdom Metazoa; phylum Chordata; class Chondrichthyes; order Carcharhiniformes; family Triakidae; genus Mustelus; species Mustelus asterias. Next base: position 241,628 of record NW_027590204.1, read on the forward strand.
CTTCTACTCCAATCCTCTTGCAATGAAGGCCAACATCCCATTGGTCTTCCTAACTGCTTGCTGTAGCTGCATGCTTGCTTTCAGTGACTGGTGTTCTCAGATACCCAGGTCCCTTTGTACAACATTTCCCAATCTATCACCATTCAACTAATACTCTGCCATTCTCTTCCTCCGTCCAAAGTGGATAACGTCACATTTATCCACATTATTCTGCATCTGCCATGTATTTCCCCACTCACTCAACTTGTCTAAATCACCCCGAAGCCTCTTAACATCCTCCCCATCACTCACATTCCCACCAAGTTTCACCTCATCAGCAAACTTGAGAATATTACGTTTGGTTCCCTCATCCAAATCACTGATGTGTTTTGTGAATAGCTGGGACCCAAGAACTGACCCCTGCGGGACCCCACTCGTCACTGCCTGCTACTTAGATAAAGATTAATTTATTCCTGTCTGTGCGGAGTCCGCATGTTCTCCCTGTGTCTGCGTGGGTTTCCTCCGGATGCTCCGGTTTCCTCCCTCAGTCTGAAAGACGTGCTGTTTAGGGTGCATTGGCCGTGCTAAATTCTCCCTCAGTGTTACCCGAACAGGCGCCGGAGTGTGGCGACTAAGGGATTTTCACAGTAACTTCATTACCATGTTAATGTAAGCCGACTTGTGACACAAATAAATAAACTTCTAAACATCTTTCAAAGCTAAATTAGGAAGCACTTCTTCACACGAGATGTGGTTAAAGTTTGGTACTGTCTTCTGTAAATGAGCCCTCCCTATATCCCCCAGTCCCACCATCCTCTGATATCTGTTTTCCTTTAATCCTGGCTCCCTGACCATCCCCCATTTTAATCCTTTCACCATTGGGGTCTGCAGTTCACTGTGTGGCTCCAACTCTGGAATTCCTTCCCAAAACTCTCTGTCTTCATCCCTCCCTTTCCACCATTCAGACATTTCCTCAAAACAACCCCTTTTTGACCAGATCTTTGAGGCAATTCTTTTGTCCCTAAACTCGCCTGTGACTCGGCTTCTAATTTTTCACTCCAGGCTCCTGTGAAGCATCTGAGGACGTTTCTGTTCAAGGTGCTATATCAATGCAGGTTGTTGTTTTATGTGTCTGAGTGTCAGTTTCACTCAATGTCCAGGACACTGCAGGTAACAGAGAATGATTCATTCCCCACTCAACCATTACCATCAAGCCACGGGGTCAACCTGGCATCCCTTAAAAATGAGCTGTCAACCTGGTGAAGCTCCCAAACAGGAGCGGGCAGCACGGTGGCACCAGTGGTTAGCACTGCTGTATCACAGCACCAGGGACACAAGTTCATATCCAGCCTCGGGTCACTATCTGCATGGGTTTCCTCCGAGTGCCGCTCTTCCTTCTCTCAGCCCAAAGATGTGCGGGTTCGGTGGATTGGCCATGCTAAATTTCCCCACAGTCTTAGGGGGATTAGCAGGGTAAATACTTTGACTTGATTAATTATTTTGATTTGATTTATTATTATCATATTAGTATACAGTGAAAAGTCTTGTTTCTTGCGCGCTATACGTACAAAGCATACTGTTCATAGAGAAGGAAGCGAGAGAGTGCAGAATGTAGTGTTACAGTCATAGCTCGGGTGGAGAGAAAGATCAATTTAATGCAGGGTAGGTCCATTCAAAACTCTGACAGCAGCAGGAAGAAGCTGTTCTTGAGTCGGTCGGTCCGTGACCTCAGACGTTTGTATCTTTTTCCCGACGGAAGAAGGTGGAAGAGAGAATGTCCGGGGTGGGTGAGGTCCTTCATTATGCTGGCTGCTTTTCCGAGGCAGCGGGAAGTGTAGACACAGTCAGTGGATGGGAGGCCGGTTTGCGTGATGGATTGGGCTACATTCATGACCTTTTGTAGATCCTTGCGGTCTTGGGCAGAACAGGAGCCAGACCAAGCTGTGATACAACCAGAAAGAATGAGTTAGTGAGAGTTATAGCTGACATGCCCAATTTCCTTCATCTTCTGAGAAAGTCGAGGCATTGACTGTGTTTCTAACTCTGTGGTGTATTTTGTCACAGGACAGTTTCGATGGAGATTTATTCTGTATCCCTGGGATTTAGAAGGTTCAGGAGTGAGTTGATTGAAGTTTTCTTTAATTCTTTCGTGGGACATGGGCATCGCTGGCTGAACAGAATTTATTGCATCGAGTTGCTCTTCGCGGGCAGTTGAGAGTTAACCGCATTGCTGTGGCTCTGGAGTCACACGTAGCCCAGACCACGTAAGGACGGCAGATTTCCTTCTCTAAAAGACATTAGTGAACCAGATGGGTTTTTCCGACAATCGACAATAGTTTCATGGTCACCAGTAGATTCTTAATTCCAGATATTTTTATTGAATTCCAATTGGTGGGATTCAAACCCAGGTCCCCAGAACATTGGCTGAGTTTCTGGATTAATAGTCTGGAGATAATAGCACTAGGCCATTGCCTCTCCTAGTGTCACCTCTCCATCCCTGTCATTCACTCATCATCTCCGCTTCCACCATCCTCATAGGCCGTGCGTCCAAACACATTCCCAGGCTCTGTGTGTGTGTGTGAAAGATGTTTTTCCTCACATTCCCTCACTGCGTCTCTCCTGAAACTTTAAATTGTGTCTCCCTGTCATCCCTGAACCCAATCAGCTCACGGCAACAGCTTTCCTTTATCGACTTTATCGAAACCTGTCCTAATCTTGTACATCTCGAGCAAATCTCCCCTCAAGGGGAACAAGCCCCGTTTCTCCAACCTCACCCTGGAGCTCACATCCCTCATTCCCGCAATTAATCCACTCTCAAAGATGCTGCGGACCTTCATATTTCCTCCCTCGGTCTGTTTATCCCATCACAGGATCACAGAATTGTTACAGGGCAGAAGGAGGCAAGTGGAGTTCAGACAAGAAGTTGAGGAGAGCAGAGAAAATAGAAACTAAATGGGCCCAAGGTAATTCTGTTTATTTCTTTTTCTCACTCTCTATGTCTGTGTCTTCTGTCCCTCTCTCCATCTCTCCCTCTCCCTCCCTGGGAATCTGAGAAAAATATCCACAAATATCAGTCAGCCATTTGGCCTTTCTTCCCAGTGGCCATTTGATGTGAGCGCAGCACTGAGATATTTCTGACAGAGTTGTCTCCTCGCTGAGGTAACATTAGTATTTTAAATGTGACAGATACGCAGCTATGGAGACACAAACGAGGGTTGTATTCCCGGGAAGTTTGGAGTGTCAGGGATAATTTGATCAACGTTGTCAGGAGAATAATGGAAACTGATAGGATAGAGAAAGAGAAATGTTTCTTGCTGGTTGTGGAGTCTGGGACTGGGATCATTGTCTGAAATATTAAAAATATTCTGAAACCCTTTCAAAGTGAAATTAAGGAACACTTCTTCACACAAAGGGTGTTCTCGAATCACAGAACAGCAGGAGGCCATTCGGCCCATCATGTCTGCCCCGATCCCGGAAGTCTGCGTGGCTTTCCTCTGGGTGCTCCGGTTTCCTCCCACAGTGTGAATGATGTGCTGGTTAGGGTGCATTGGCTGTGGTAAATTTTCTCTCAGTGTAACCGAACACCAGAGTGTGGCATCTGGGGAATTTTCACAGTAACTTCACAGTGTTAATGCAAGCCTACTTGTGACACTAATAAACAAAATTAAAAATTAGAAGTTGAGTAGGCTTGTGTTGTATTCATTGGAGCAGAGAAGACTGAGGGGGCGACCTGATTGAGGTGGACAAGTTTATGAGAGACATGAAGAGTGTGGATCGGGAGCAGCTGTTCCCCTTAGTTGAAGGGTCAGTCACGAGGGGACATAGGTTCAAGGTGAGGGGCAGGAGGTTTGGGGGGGATGTGAGGAAAATCTGTTTTACCCACAGGGTGGTGACAGTCTGGAATGCGCTGCCTGGGAGGTTGGCAGAGGCAAGTTGCCTCACATCCTTTAAAAAGTAGCTGGATAAGCACTTGGCACATCATCACATTCAGGGCTATGGGCCAAGTGCTGGTAAATGGGGTGAGGTCGGTATGTTAGGTGGTCCTCACGTGTCGGTGCAGACTCGATGGGCCGAAGGGTCTCTTCTGCACTGTATGAATCTGTGATGAGGAAATGTTTTTAACGTAGTGACTGCTGGTATCTGGAATGTTCTGCCTTGATTCGCTGTAAGGATTCGCATTCCAACCATTATTCATGTAAATTGAGTCTGTGTCTTTATATGCCCTGTTTGTGAACAGAATTCCCACTCACCTGAAGAAGGGGCTTGGAGCTCCGAAAGCTTGTGTGGCTTTTGCTACCAAATAAAGCTGTTGGACTTTAAGCTGGTGTTGTTAAACTTCTTACTCTGTTTACCCCAGTCCAACGCCGGCATCTCCACATCATGTTCTGCCTGAGTCAGAGGTGGGAGAAGATTCCATCAAGAGGAAATTGAATGGGAAGCTGAAGGGAAAATATTGACAGGGTTACGGGGAGAGGGTGGAGGATTGGGAATAGTGAAACTGCTCTTGCAGTGTGTCGATCCAGGCTTGACGGGCTGAATGGCCTCCTGTGCTGTCACCATTCTATGATTCACACACAAGTTAACTTCTCAGTGTCTGTTAGGCCCCACTCGTTCCTCCATGATCAGTTCCAGCATTTCAAGTTCAGATCCCAGTACTTTTTAGTTGGGGCATTGAGGAGTAAAACAGAAATAGGAATGAGAGTGTCGGTGCGCTTATGGTTTTGTATTTCTTTGTGTGTGTGTGTGTGTGAGAGAGAGAGACAGTTTCTAAGTGTGTGCAAGTGTCTATTTCAATGTGTGTTTCTGTGTGTGTGATTGTGTTTCTCTGCGTGTGTCTGTGAGTGTGTGTGTGTCTGTGTGTGTGTCTGTCTCTGTGTCTTTGTGCATGTGTGTCTGTGAGTGTGTGTTTGTGTCTCTCTGCGTGTGTGTTTGTGAGTGTCTGTGTGTCTCTCTCTTTGTCTGTGTGTGTGTGTCTATGAGTGTGTGTGTGTCTGTATCTCTGTGAGTGCGTCTGTGTGTGTGTCTATGAGTGTGTGTGTGTGTCTGTGTGTGTGTGTTTGTCATGATCTGTTTGAGTGGGGGAGCAGGCGCGATGGGTCAAATGGCCTCCAACTGCACATATTTGAGATTCAAATACATTGACACACATGCATGCTGACACACACACACACACAGACACACACACACACAGACAGACACACACAGACACACACACAGACACACACACAGGCACACACAGACACACACACACACACAGACGCACACACACACACAGACACACACACACACACACACAGACACACACACACACAGACACACACACACACAGACGCACACACACACACAGACACACACACACAGACACACGCACACACAGACACACACACACACAGACACACACACAGGCACACACACACAGACACACACACACACACACACACACAGACACAGACACACACACAGAAAGATATACACAGTATTGACATATTTATTGACCATTTAATGTGACTGAATGCTACACATCCTGGTTTGCCGATGACACAAAACATTAGACAGCATTGTAAGCAGCGCAGCTGGAAACATCACATTGCAAAGAGTTATTCATATTTTGTACATGGACAAAACTGGTGGAGAGGTTTCAGTGCAGGGAAATGTAAACTGACACAACTTAGATTTAAAAGGGATAGAACAACGTACTTTAATAAATGATGAAATGACAGAAACAGTGGAAGCTCCAAATGTCCAGATATTTCACAGCTGGATTCACACAATACACACAGCAATGGATCTGATATTGCGGAATTGTTGTAAATGTGGTTAATCTCAGTACGGAGGCTGTCTTCATGTTACAATGTTAATCTGATCACTCTCATCAAAACAGGATCAACATTTCTGTACAATGTGAGTGAATCATCAGTTCAAATAGTTCAGGTTCAATGTTTAAAATAACCAGTCACTTTTCTGTGGCTGCTTTGGGAATGTCAGTGGAATGTAGTTCACAGTAAAGTGTGAACAATTGTATTGGGGAATAATTGGAAGCAGTTTCCATTGAGAGCTTCCTGCATTCTGGAAATGTGTGTGATCCATTCAGAGATAGGAAATGGACGGATGAATAAAGATGCAGTTTGTTGTTAATTACATGAGATTGTCTGCCTTGAAGATTCACAAGTTCCATGTGCTGAGAGAAAGGAATGATTAAACAATGTCTATAATTCAAATCCTTCAGACAAGTGAAAAAGCAGGAGAACAACTGAATCCACAAACGCTGCCACAGACAGTATTCGAAGCTTCAACTTCATGTTTGAATGTGAAGGGCTGATTGAAATAAACAGGAGGCCACACTGGGATGCTGAGCAATTTGATTCCTGTTTTTCCTAAACTTCAAAATAATAATATGTGATGAAACATTCCTTGGACAGAGCAGAGGGAATTTTACTCTGTATTTAGCCCATTCCAGTATTTGTGTTGGGAACATTTGATGAACAGTGCAGATTAAACATTATTCTTAACCGCTGGAATTTAAGTTGGGGGCTGATTTAATCAAACATTGAAAATAATGAGGGAAAGGGAGAGGCTGATAAAGAACAAGTTTTTCTGCTGGCTGGGAACTCCAGGATTTGGGAATATTTGAATGTTAGCCTCAGTTTAGAATTTTAGAATTGTAGAAATGGAAACATTGCCAGATGTGGTGTGGAGTTAGTTTGAAACAATCTTCTGCAAATGGCTATTGATGCTCAGTCACTTGTTATTATTTATAATCTGGGGTTGATAGATTTTCCTTAGTCCAAGGGGTTAAGAGACAGAGAGTTAGATCACAGATCAGCCAGGATCTTATTGAATATTGGAACAGGCTTTCAGGAAGATTGTTCCAGATTCCAAACACCCTCTTGATGAAGTGCTTTTCCTCACTTCACTTCTGATCCATTTCCCCATCATTTAGAATCTGTGCCCTCTAGTTCATGACCATCTCTTGAGAGGGAAGAGTTTCTCACTCTTTAACCTGTGGATACCCCTTAGGATCTTGAATCTCTCTTTCAAGTCTCACCTCAGCCTTCTTTCCTCCAAGGAAAACAGTCCCAACCTCTCCAATCTACCCTCGTAGCTACGGATCTTATTCCCTGGGATCATTCTTGTGAATCTCCTCTGCACTCTCTCCAATGTCTTCACATCCCTCCTCAAGTATGGTGCCCAGAACTGGGCGCAGTCTCCAGATGAGGCCTAACAAGTGTCTTATACAAGTTCAATATGAACTCCTTACTCTTGTCCTCAAACCCTCCATTAATAAAAGCTGGGATACCATATACTTCATTTACTGCTCTCTCAAAGTGCCCTGCCACCTTCACTGACGTATGTACATATTAGAATCATGGAATCCCGACATTGCAGAAGGAGGCCATACAGCCCATCGAGCCTGCGCTGACAACATTCCCACCCAGGCCCTATCCCCGTGATGCAACGTATTTACCCTGATAATACTGGCATGAATTGAGAAATGGTTAACGGACAGAAAACAGAGCTTAGGTACAAATGGGTCATTTTCAGGGTGGCAGGCTGTGACCAGCGGCTTATCACAAGGATCAGTACTCGGGAGCCCAGCTATTCACAATCCATATCACTGATTTGGACGTTTGGGATCAAATGTAATATTTCCGAGTTTGCAGATGACATGAAAGCAGGTGGAAGTGTGAGTTGTGAGGAGGATGTAGACTCTTCAAGGGGATGTGGGAGAGGCTGAATTAGTGGTGAAACCACACACGGAGTGTTGTGTACAGTTTTATCCTCTTACCTAAGGAAAGACATTCTTGTCCGAGAGGGACTTCAATGACATTTCACCGCATTAATTCCTGGGATGGAGGGATTGTCCTCTGAGGAAAGAAAATGGACTTTTACTTTATGCACTTGAGAAGCATGAGAGGTGACCTCATTCAAACTTGGACAATTCTTACAGGGCTCAGCAGGGTCGAGTCATAGAGGTTTACAGCATGGAAACGCGCTTTGGCCCAACTTGTCCATGCCGCCCAGTTTTTACCATGAAGCTAATCACAATTGCCTGTGTTTCGCCCATATCCCTCTATACCAATCTTACCCATGTAACTGTCTAAATGCTTTTCAAAACATAAGATTGTACCCGCCCCTACTACTGCCCCTGGCAGCTCATTCCAGACACTCACCACCCTCTGTGTGAAAAGAATTGCCCTCTGGACCCTTTTGTATCTCTCCCCTCTCACCTTAAACCTATGCCCTCTAGTTTACAGCAAGTGTCTCATCTGCCTTCTTTCCCACTTGATTCACCTGCTCTGCTGCCTTCAGGGATCTGTGAATAATTGCCCAAGATCCATATGTTCCTCTGAGCTTCCCAGTGTCCTGCAACTCATTAAATACTCCCTTGCCTTGTTACTGCTTCCAAAGTGCATCACCTCGCACCTATCAGGGTCAAATACCATCTGCCACTGCTCTGCCTATCTGACCCACCCAGCGATATCTTCCTGTAACCTACAACCTTCATCATAGAAACCATAGAAACCCTACAGTGCAGAAGGAGGCCATTCGGCCCATCGAGTCTGCACCGACCACAATCCCACCCAGGCCCTACCCCCACATATTTACCCACTAATCCCACTAACCTACGCATCTCAGGACTCTAAGGGGCAATTTTTTTAACCTGGCCAATCAACCTAACCCGCACATCTTTGGACTGTGGGAGGAAACCGGAGCACCCGGAGGAAACCCACGCAGACACGAGGAGAATGTGCAAACTCCACATTCTTCACTATTCACTTCTTCACTATTAACCATCCTACCAATCTTGGTGTCATCTGGAACCTTGCTTATCATTGCCCCCACATTATCATCTGTCTCATTTATGTATAACAACAATAAGCCCCCCAGCACGGAGCCTTGTGGTGCACCACTGGACACCGGCCTCCAGCCACTCAAACAGCCTTCCAACACCACCCTTTGTGTCCAATTACTAAACCAGTTTCCGATCCATCTCGCCAAGTTTTCCTGAATTCCATGTGCTTCCAGGATGGTAAATCTTTGGAATTCCCTATCCCAGAGGGCTGTGGAGGCTCAGTCATCGTTCACAGACTGAGATGGATAGGTTTCTACAGATTAAACATATTGCAAAGTTTCACCATCTGTGACCCCTTGTTCCAGCCTCTCCCCCCGCCCCCCCCCCCCCCACCGCCCCTCTCCCCACCCCCTCAGCCCCTCAGTTGGAGGAAACAACATCCCTGTATTCAGTCAGTCCAGCCCGGTCAGAATTTATACATTTCAATTCGATCCCCTCTCATTCTTCGGAACTCCAGTGAATACAGGCCCAGTCGACTCAATCTCTCCTCATACGACAATCCTGCCATCCCAGGAATCAGTCTGCTGTGCCTCCGCTGCTCTCCCTCTATGGTAAGTGCAGCATTTCATAGATACAGAGACAAAAACTGTACACAATATTCCAGGTGTGGTCTCACCGAGGGCCTGTACAGCTGCAGTAAGACATCCTTGCTCCTTTCCTCAAGTTCTCTTGCAATGAAGGCCAACATATCATTTGCCTTCCTAACTGTTTGCTGTAGCTGCATGCTTGCTTTCAGTCTCTGGTGTACTGGGGCAGAGTTTACTGATACAAGGCCCAGATTGTAATAACTGAGAGAGGTTTAGGGCAGAGATTACTGATACCAGGCCCAGATTGTAATAACTGAGAGAGGTTTCGGGCAGGGATTACTGATACAAGGCCCAGATTGTAATAAATGAGAGTGGTTTAGGGCAGAGTTTACTGATACCAGGCCCAGATTGTAATAACTGAGAGTGGTTTAGGGCAGAGTTTACTGATACAAGGCCCAGATTGTAATAACTGAGAGAGGTTTCAGGCAGAGTTTACTGATACAAGGCCCAGATTGTAATAACTGAGAGAGGTTTAGGGCAGAGATTCCTGATACAAGGCCCAGATTGTAATAACTGAGAGAGGTTTAGGGCAGAGATTACTGATACCAGGCCCAGATTGTAATAACTGAGAGAGGTTTCAGGCAGAGTTTACTGATACAAGGCCCAGATTGTAATAACTGAGAGAGGTTTAGGGCAGAGATTCCTGATACAAGGCCCAGATTGTAATAACTGAGAGAGGTTTAGGGCAGAGATTACTGATACCAGGCCCAGATTATAATAACTGAGAGAGGTTTTGGGCAGAGATTACTGATACAAAGCCCAGATTGTAATAACTGAGAGAGGTTTAGGGCAGAGATTACTGATACCAGGCCCAGATTGTAATAACTGAGAGAGGTTTCGGGCAGGGATTACTGATACAAGGCCCAGATTGTAATAACTGAGAGTGGTTTAGGGCAGAGTTTACTGATACCAGGCCCAGATTGTAATAACTGAGAGTGGTTTAGGGCAGAGTTTACTGATACAAGGCCCAGATTGTAATAACTGAGAGAGGTTTCAGGCAGAGTTTACTGATACAAGGCCCATATTGTAATAACTGAGAGAGGTTTCAGGCAGAGTTTACTGATACAAGGCCCAGATTGTAATAACTGAGAGAGGTTTCAGGCAGAGTTTACTGATACAAGGCCCAGATTGTAATAACTGAGAGAGGTTTCGGGCAGAGTTTACTGATACAAGGCCCAGATTGTAATAACTGAGAGAGGTTTCGGGCAGAGTTTACTGATACAAGGCCCAGATTGTAATAACTGAGAGAGGTTTCGGGCAGAGTTTACTGATACAAGGCCCAGATTGTAATAACTGAGAGAGGTTTCGGGCAGAGTTTACTGATACAAGGCCCAGATTGTAATAACTGAGAGAGGTTTCGGGCAGCGATTACTGATACCAGGCCCAGATTGTAATAACTGAGAGAGGTTTCGGGCAGAGTTTACTGATACATGATCCGGCAGGATTTACTTTTTGGTAATCCAGCTGTTTGGCCCCGTTATGAGCACACCTTCCATGGCCATCAAGTCCGGAAGTCGGCCTTGAACCCTTGAAGAATGAGAGGCGATCCCATTGAAACAGACTTAAAATTCTTACAGGGTGTGACAGGGTGGATGTAGATTGGATGTTTCCCCTGGCTGGTGAGACTAGAACCAGGGGACACAATCTCAGAATCAGGGTCAGACCATTGAAGACTGAGATGAGGAGGAATTTCTTCACTCAGAGGGTGGTGAATCTTTGGAATTTTCTATTCCAGGGGGATTTGGAAGCCCAATCATTCAGCATGTTCAAGACGCAAATCGATTGTGTGAAATAAAATAGGAATCTGTGTGTGTGTTTGTGTGTGTGTGTGTGTTTGTGTGTGTGTGTGTGTTTGTGTGTGTGTGTGTATGTTTGTGTGTGTCTGTCTGTTTGTGTGTGTGTGTGTGCATGCATGTGTGTGTGTGAGTATGTTTGTGTGTGTGTGCATGCGTGTTTGTGTGTGTGCGTGGACATGTTTCCGTGTGTGTTTATTACTGTGTGCGTCTGAGTGTTACTGGGTGAGAATATCTGTTTCTGTGTGTTTTCATAGAATCCTAGACTCCTACAGTGCAGAAGGAGGCCATTTGGCCCATTGAGTCTGCACCGACCACAATCCCACTCAGGCCCTATCCCCATAACCCCATGCATTTACCCGAGCTAGTCTCCCTGACGCGGAGGGAGAATTTAGCACGGCCAATGCACCCGAACCAGAACGTCTTTCAGACTGTGGGAGGAAACCGGAGCACCCGGAGGAAACCCACGCAGACACGGGGAGAACGTGCAAACTCCGCACAGACAGTGACCCAAGGCGGGAACCGAACCCGAGTCCCTGGCACTGTGAGGCAGCAGTGCTAACTGTGTGTTTGGTGTGTGTGTGTTTATTGTGTTTGTGTGTGTGATTTGTGTGTGTTTTATGTGTGTTTGTTGTGTGTGTGCGTGTTTTGTGTGTGTGCGTGTTTTATGTGTGTGTGCGTGCTTTGTGTGTGTGCGTGTTTTGTGTGTGTTGGTGTGTGCGTGTTTTGTGTGCGTACGTGCACCATGATCTGTTTGAATGCTGGCGCAGGATCGATGGGCCAAATGGCCTACACCTGCTCCTATTTTCCTTTGAGATTTAAATACATTGACACACATGCACGCTGACACACACACACAGAAAGATATACACAGTGTGGACGTATTTATTGACCACTTAATGTGACTGAAAGCTACACATCCCAGTTTACCAAAGACACACAATATTCAGCAGCATTGTAAACAGCGCAGCTGGAAACATCAAATTGGGGATTTGGTTTGAAAAAGGGTCAAAGCCTCTCTTGCTAAAGGCTGTTTGTCTATATTGTGCTGACAGTGATACACTGCCATCCTCTGCTGCCTGCTGGACATTGCTCCAGCCGCAGAGAGAGTGAAGTAGATCAGAAACTCACTGGGAGAGAATGCAGCTTCACACAGTATCCATCCAAAATGACAGGAGCATCAGCACACACACAAGCTCCGTGTGGAGACTGAGAGGGGCTCAGTGTGGAACACAAACCTTCACACTAAACCTGGAAGGACATTGATAAAGAGTTTAAAACAAAACTTCAGCAAATGTTTTGAAACATTTTGGTCCGTGGAAAAGTGCAGTGTGTAAAAAGCTGAAGATGTTTCCATTTCACATCTTCCTGCTTTGGGGAAATGGGAGTTATCTTTGCATTTACAAGGATATGGGGAGGGAGGTGTTTGAATGGACATTCACCTTTTTGGGTGATTAAAGTGTTAACTTTGCTTCCAGAAGCTGTTTACAGTGATTGTCCCGAGAGATTGTATTGTTTCAGTGATGTCGACGTCTCCAATACTTCAGACAGAGGAAGGAAGCAATATACAAAAGGAAAGATTGGGGGAATCACTACATTGAAGGTGTGAGGCCTCATCACTCTCTGTCTAGTTTTGTTCTGAAATCTTTACATTTTTAAACACTGAAACCTCTTGCCCTTGTTGGGAATATCACTGCGGTTTGAGAAAAGCAAACACTGATCCCACACTAAACACCTCCCCCCCAACACAGGACTGAGCAGAGAGTGTGAAATGTGACTGGTGTCAGAGTGGATTGTCAAACTGACAGAAGGGATTTGAAATATCTCTAAATGATTCATTGATTAAAAACTCTAACATTAATGTCCCGCATCATAAACATCTGCTTCATTATTGTATCTTTCTTTTACAGATCAAGTGATGGGTTGAATTTTGGACGGTGTAGATTTCCCTCAGCTGATTATTAAGATTCCTGATTGACACAAATACAATATCTGCTGTCGGTGACTCCAACAGTGAAATTCTCTCAGTTTATCATTCTGAATCTGTCACTGAGACAATTGTGGGCGGTAGTTCAGTTTTCAGTGTGAAATGTAGAAGGTAACTTTTGTTGTAATGTAATTGTAGTGAATAGTTTTCCTGTAGTTTAAATCTCAGGTATAAATTAATAACTTTTCTCGTTCCTTATTCACAATTGTTCATTTCCCGTGATGTTGAGCTCTGGTTTTCTCTTTCTGGTGTCTGGTACAGCTGTACAGATATTGGGCAGCTCAGAGCGGGGGGGGGGGGGGGGGGGTTCTGATCTCACTGTGAAGCTCAAAGGTCAGATTCACTTTTGTTAACTTTAAAATCAATTTTCCTGTCAAATATTCTCTGAATTTTTAAATAAATATTGAATGGAAAATTAAATCTGACTTTGCCAAACTCTCTTTCTGTATTTCTCTGTTCGTGTGTTTATGTGTGTGTCTCTCTGTCTCTATTTCTCTGTGTATCTGTGTGTCTCTCTGTGTCTCTATCTCTCCGTGTATCTGTGTGTCTCTCTGTCTCTATCTCTCTGTGTATCTGTGTGTCTCTCTGTCTCTATCTCTCTGTGTATCTGTGTGTCTCTCTGTTTCTATCTCTCTGTGTATCTGTGCGTCTCTCTGTGTCTCTATCTCTCTGTGTATCTGTGTGTCTCTCTGTCTCTTTCTCTCTGTGTATTGTAAGGGAAATTGTACTGGATATTGTATGAGTTTAGTATGAAATTCAGATTCACTTGTAAGGGAAATTGTACTGGATATTGTATGAGTTTAGTATGAAATTCAGATTCACTTGTAAGGGAAATTGTACTGGATATTGTATGAGTTTAGTATGGAATTCAGATTCACAGGTTTTAGTAAAATGATAAAGTAGATTTAGGTCTTAGTGAAATGATAAAGTAGATTTAGGTGAATAGTGAGATGGATATGTAACCTAAAGTAACTTCGTGTGACCTAATATAATCAAGTGTAGTCGATATGATTAAAGTGGAGGAACTAGAAGAACTAAAGAAGTAATATAGCAGTCACTGATTAGCAAAAGCAGACAATAGTCACTTAAGAAAACAAGAAAGACTGCTCGGTGGTTCAACTTAATAGCAGAGAGAATGTTTTCTTCTAAAAACACATTAGTAGACTATAAATCAGCAGGGGGGATGTCTTTTCTTCTAAACACATTCGCCTTAGCTTACAAAACCACGATTATTGTACAAACAGAAAAGTTCAGATAAGAGCAAGAGTTATTACCACCATGGTTTAAGAAACGAAGAGATATAACAGTGAACGACCGATTGCAAAGAAAACAGATAAAGTGTCAACTAAAAATAATGATGGCCAAAGAAAGAGCGGGCTGTAGGGTAAGATTACAACCAAGGACAGGCAGTAAAAGGGAGATAAGGATCTTGAGATAGGAGGCTGAAATGTACATAAAAGATTGTAAGCCCAAGAGCTCTTTGGAGTTTTCCGGACGCTCCCGGCTTTATCTCTTATGCTGAGAAATAAAGTCTTTTGCTTGAAAGATCGCTGCTCAGACTCTCTGTTTTAAACCGATGTAAACGAATTGTCGTCCTGGGGAACCACGACAAAATTGGCGCTGCTTAGCAGGGTTGGTGAGAGATCGCCCAGAAAAGCATCTGGAAGGAGTAGCGGAGACGGTGGTCCAACCGGAACCGAGAAGTCCCCAGCCGGCCTTCTGTCAACAAGGTAAGCAGACTTGCATGCATGTAAATCCTTGTTGTCAGAAAGGGGTTTTCTCGAGGCCCGGTGCACCCGGCTCTCTGCTGGTCCTGGATCTCCCCAACCCAAAAAGATATCCTGCACAGGTAAAACCAAATTGTGTAAAAATTTTGAGAGACTGAGTCTGATCCGAAGAGCAGAATTTTTGCATGCAAAAGCGCGCTGCGAATACTGTATTGTCTGTGAATGGGTAAAAAGTGAGACGGGAAAAAGGCCGAAAGCTAAAGTAATGCAATTAGGTTAAGTCAAGCGGTTTGGAGCGGGTTTTTCAGGTCACGACTTGCCCAGAAGAGAGTAAGTGTGGGAAAATCTGCCAGTCCAAACCTACCCAGGACCTCGGGTAAGGGACGTCAACCGAGAGGGAGAGAGATCAGTGAGAGATCACTCTCTGACCTAATACAGTAGCCAAAAGCACAGGAGTGGATTTTAACCACAGGAAAGGGGAGTAGCAGCTAGAATAGAGGAAGTAAAAGACCAGTTTGAACAAACTGGTCTGAGACAACAGCGTGAAGGACAGAAATAAGAGAGAGAGTCGGAATATAGGTAGGGTAATAACTAACAACTTGAAAAATTACCCTGACAAAACTGCCTGGTGACAAGATTGAAAATAACTAATCTTTGAATAATAACAAAAACGGAAGCAACACTGGATTGGAAAAAGATTACACACATAATTAACTTAGAGGAGATAAAGAATGAGTGGCCGTATGTAAAGTGGGAAAGAGTAGTCGATAGGAATTGGATAGACGAAATAAAATTGGAAACCCTAGAGAAATTAATAAAGGGATCTGACCGATACAGGATTCTTATACACATAGACGAGCAAGTGAAAACCTACTACCCTCTGGCCCGGGAGAGGAAGATAGTGCCAGGACAGGGGACTACGGGGAAGTGGATATCAGGACCCCGGTTAGAATTACAGATAGTGGCAAAAGAAATCCAAAGGAAAGGTAAACAGGGGACTGAGCACGGAAAAACAATACAGCAAGTAATAATCACTGTGATACCTAACTCTGACAGATTAAGTGACAAAAATTGCGACAGTGATCCAAAAAGACGAGTAATGGCGCACCAAGTTAAGACACCAGTGGAGATATTAGGGGATAAGTTCCCAGCCCTTAGGGGAGATATAGAACACGTCTCTAAAAAATGGGCCAAAAGAACAAATAAGAGCAATACACAGTGGCCGGAGGAAGGCACATGGTCCATAGAGAGGTGTGAGGACCAGAAGGGAATGATAAAGAACTATAAGATTAAGGATAAATCGAGCAAAAGAAGGGAAAAGCGAGAAAAGGAGTTAGAGATATTAGCCCTATTCCAACAAGAAGGGAAAGAGAGAAGAGGGGTATGGAGGGGAGGTAGAATGCAGAGGCCAGTACAACTTGAGGAAAAAGCAAAATTGGAAGATCCAAACGTAGCCCCACCCCCATACTTAGAGAAACAGAGCTCCACGGGACTGTACCCAGTTATATCAGGCACAATGAATTTTGAGGGAGAATATGACATAGAACAGATGACGAAGGCGGGAAAGGCACCCACCTGTAAAGTTTCCAGATGTGGATAGGAGAGGGAAAAGGGTATTCCCGGTGATTCTGAAGGGTGGCAGACCGCAGTATATCCCTTGGTCAGGTCAGGATTTGCCTAATTTAATTAATGAATTACCCAATATTTTGGATGGGGCTGGAAGGTGGATTGGACAGTTGGAGGCAGGGATGGTGGGAAAAAGGATGGCACTGGGCGACATCAAAGCTCTCCTGACAAAGGTGCTAGGAATGGACCAAATGGCAGAAGTAATGAGACGTGCTGGCATCCTGACCGCAGCTTATAACCCAGCGGTGGATGGGATACTAATGGACCAGTACCGCCAAGACATCTGGCAGGCACTGCGGGATATGTACCCCAATCGAATGGATGTAAAAACCCTAAAGGGAGAGCCACTGGGTGAGGAGGAGAATGCAGCTGTGTATGTGGAGAATCAATTAAAAAGGTGGAGAAGGGACACGGAGAGGGACATTTTAATAGACCCACTGACCAATTCCATGTTCCGGGCTGCAATCCTAGAGGGCTTGCCAGCCCCAGCTAAGACAAGGCTGGAGGAAGTGGTGGGCTTGGACTCAAAAAATTACCGAGAGTTTGTGGATTATGTTGCCCATGCAGTAGAGAGACATCGCAAAGATGAAAAGAATGCAGACAAACAGCTGAAGGAGGTACAACGTAAACTCCTTCAGGCACAGTTGGAGGAGATCAAAAGCAAGGATAAACTGAAGGCAAAAGAGGATCTCGCACCCAGAAAAATAGCACCAATGATGGTGGAGAAAAAGCCAGAGGAAATACCTGCACTAATCAAAGGGGGGAGCGGAGATGGAGGCCAGCCCGTCATAACCTATAACATTTCTGCCTTCCCACTGTCCATGAACCCAGGAGCCTATGGCCTAAATTATCAAAACCCATACGCCCTGCAAAGTCAGACTGACTGGAATAGAAATGGGAAAGGACAGGGAGGTGGTAGGCCACCCTATCAGAATCAGAGAGGACAGGGACAGGTTAATCATCAGACTCCGAGACAGGGACCACTGCCTGGCCCTTCAGGTGTGTGCTGGGGGTGCGGGGAGGCAGGGCACATAAAAAGGAATTGCCCGCGGAATTTCCCCAGACAGGGAGAAAACCAGCAGCAGACAGGCCAACAACTGATCCAAGGGTCGCCAAACAGCATCCCGATGTTTCAAGGGCCGGTAAACCATCAGAATTCCCCATAGGGAGGCCCAGAGAACCCCGAAATGGTAGGACAGTACGTACAGATAACAGAAACTGCAGAGCAGGAACCTATAGTTAACGTTAGAGTAGGAGGGATCGAGGTCCCCATGATGATAGACACCGGCGCCACATGTACGTGCATGCAAACGAAATATGCGGATCACTTACCATTGTCAAACCAGTTTGTAAAAACTGTGGGGTTCTCGGGGAAAGTAACATTAGCTCGAATGACGACGCCGGTGCCTGTTACCATTGGAAATAAGACAACCCATGTACCTATTTTAGTATGTGATAAAACTCCTTTAAATCTATTGGGAAGGGATGCAATCCTAGGTTTAGGACTGAAATTAGAATGCACTGAACAAGGAATTGATTTGATGGGAATGTATCCACTTGAAATACCAGGAAAGGAAGGGGTTAATGTATATTGGTTGGGAGATATAGAGGAACAAGTTAAAAAACAGATATGGGAAGTTTGGGGAAAGCTTATAAACACTTGGGTTCCACAAGCCAAATGGCCAAGAACAGAATTACACAGTACAATGATATTTGATGAAGGGCAGGAACCTGAGATACAGGAGAAATGGGAAAGGGAGGCAGGACGAGAACAGGAAATAAAGTCAGGAAGTATTTTAATCGGACTAGAGGGAGTAGCCCTCACAATTGTTAGGAATGAATGGGTTAACAAATGGTTCTCTGTATCTGGGGCGGAGCCACATGTCACATTGAAAGTGAATCCGGGATACAGAACAAAAGACCTAGGACCAATGGTGTTGAGAGCACAAGATTTAGAATTTGTCCAGACAGACAATGTAGATATTTGGACGTCCAGCAATGGACAAATGACGAAAATAATTTTGGATGTTAAAATGCTTGGGAAACCGAAGCAGATAACAATAGGAGTGCAAATCGAGAAACAGGAACTGGAGTGGAGAGAGAGGTTAGAGCAGGATTTGAACTCCCTCCCGCAGGAGTTGTGGTCCAGACAGGACACGGATGTAGGGAGGGTCAAAAACGCTAATCCAGTTGAAGTCAGATTAAAGATAGGACGTCAGGGGCCGTTTAGGCCGCAATACCCAATCAAGACAGAAGCAATTGAAGGAATTAGAGGGACAATTAAGGGATTGATAGAAGCAGGGGTATTAAAAGAAACCCGGAGCAGGTGTAATACACCGCTACTACCAGTGAAAAAGGCGGACGGAGAAAAATGGAGATTGGTGCATGATCTAAGGGCAATTAATGAGGTAGTGGAAGATATGCCAGCAGAGGTTCCAAACCCTTATACCTTGATGACAAATATACCACCTGAAAGTAGATGGTTTACTGTAATAGACCTATGTTCGGCATTTTTTAGTGTGCCACTAGCTCAAGAAAGTCAGTATCTCTTTGCATTTACGTACGAGGGGAAACAATACACATACAATAGGATGCCCCAAGGATTTAAACATTCCCCACATGTATTCAATCAGGTGTTGAGAGCAGATTTAGAAGGAATACAGTTGGAAGGAACACTGATACAATATGTGGATGATTTATTATTATGCACAGGAACACAAGAACAGTGCAGGAAGGATAGTTTAAAACTATTGGAAAGACTAGCAGAAGGGGGTCATAAAGTTTCCAGGAAAAAGCTGCAGCTGTGCCAGAAAAAGGTAGAATACTTGGGAAGAGAAATATCAGCAGGACAGAAGGAGATAGCTTCACAGCAAATAGAAGCAGTACTAAAAGTTCCGAAACCACGGACGGTGGGACAAATGATGACATTTTTGGGAATGACAGGATTCAGTTCAGAATGGGTGGAAAGCTATGCCGAAAAAACGCAGGCACTACGAAAGATAATGAAGGAGGCAGGGTGTGACGAATTAAAAGCCAAACTAAAATGGGATAAAGATGCTTCAGACGCATTTGAAAACGTGAAAAGAGAAATGGCACAGGCACCAGCATTGGCCTTACCGACCTATGACAAGCCCTTTGACTTATTTGTGAGTAACAGAGAAGCCGGATTTGCTACAGCAATGTTAATGCAGGAAAATTGCAAGGGTAGACGAAGGCAGGCTGTAGCATATTACAGTACCAAGCTAGACGACGTAGCGATGGGATACCCTCCGTGCCATCAAGGCCTGGCAGCAGCTTGGTGGGCGTACGAAAAGGCAGCCACGGTCACAATGGGATATCCGATAAACATACATGTATACCATAAGGTAGCTGAATTGATTGAGCAAGGAAAATTTGTGCTGACACCTGCTAGGATCCATCATTATCGAATGCTAACCACATTTCCAGATATCACGATTATAAAGTGCAACAGAGTAAATCCAGCTGATTACATGCCATTACCTCATGAAGGAGAAGAACATGAATGCTTAAGAGAAGCAAAAACATTTATGAAACTGAGAAAAGATTTAAGAGCAGAGGGACTAGTGACAAAAGGGAAAAGGATACTGTATGTAGATGGCTCATGTTACAGGGATCACTTAGGAAACCACGCAGGCTATGCCATAGTTGAACAGAAAGGGGAAACACTTGAAGTCATAGAAGCAGAGAAATGTGAACAGCCCTGTTCAGCCCAACTGGCAGAACTTAAAGCATTGACCAGAGCATGTGAGCTAGCAAACGGGGAAGCATTGGAAATTTATACTGATTCGGCCTATGCCCACGGGGTCTGCCATCTGTTCGGGGCAATATGGAAGCAAAGGGGATTTAGGAAAAGCGGAGGAGGACCAATACAACACGAAGGTCAAATCAGGGCTTTAATAAGGGCCATGATGGGTCCAAGGGAATTAGCCATAATTAAGTGTCAGGCGCATAAAAAGGGAGCAGACAGCATCACACAGGGAAACACCAAAGCCGACAAGGCAGCTAAAGAAGCGTCAGGATGCATTGAGGCTACGATAGCCCCAGTAGAAATAGCAAGGCCGCACCCAGGGCCAGGTACGGGGGATATCGAACCTCACATCACATTAGAGGATGTAGCACAATTACAGGAGGAAACCTCTGTAGCTGAAAAGGCAATGTGGAAAGATAGAGGAGCACTACAGGGACAACAGGACAGGATATGGAGAAATGGGGAGGGATTAGTCATAGCACCCACATCATTACTAACCGTACTAATTAGCGAAGCGCATGGAGTGGACCACTGTGCGAGAGGAGAAGTGGCTAGAAAGATCAAGAAGGAAGGATTCTGGTCACCATACCTGCAAAACTCGATTGTCTACATACTAAGTCAGTGTGAGGTGTGTGCTCAGAATAACATCAGGAAGGGCATTACTGCCCCAATAGGGCATATACCCATTCCTGAAGGACCATTTAAACATCTATGCATGGACTATGTGGATATGGGAAAGGTGGTAAGAGGGAAAAGATACATGCTAGTGATTATTGATAGATTCAGCAGATGGATAGAAGCAACGCCATCCAAAGATCAAGGATCTGGAACGGTGATTAACTTCCTGTCAAAAGAAATTATCCCAAGATTTGGCATACCCACGCAATTAAGTTCAGACAATGGATCTGCTTTTATAGGAAGGGCACTGAGAGAGACACTCTCGGCACTCCGAATAAAGCAGAAGTTTGAATGCGTATATCACCCTCAATCCCAAGGAATGGTGGAGAGAGCAAACGGGACCCTTAAGGCTAAAATAAGCAAAATTTGCAGTGAAACAGGGAAAAACTGGATAGATGCTCTGCCATTGGCTCTAATGCAATACAGGAGTCAGGAAAACAGAATCACACATTTGAGCCCACATGAAATGATGACAGGAAGAGTAATGCCGGTACCTAAGATCAGGGGATCAGGAGGTCCTACGCTAGAATGTTCAGATCAAAGCACAAAAGAATATATACAACAATTAACTGTTATACATAGAACTATATTTGAACAGGAAAAAGCCAAGGAGGAGGAGAATCCGGTAACAGAACATCAGATCAAGCCTGGAGATCGAGTATACATCAGAAAGTTCCGGAGACGTTGGAACGAACCGAGACGAGAAGGACCGTTTGAAGTCACCAAAGTGTCTCCCACGGCTTTGCAAGTAGAAGGCAGTACACTGTGGTATCACTTGAACCATTGTACCAGAACGATACCAGGGGTGGGGGAGAGAAGGGAAATTGAAGAAGTACACAGAGTGGATAGAGGTGATAGCGAGGAAGAAATAGAAATACACGGGGAGAATCGTGGGGAGGAGGAACAGGGCCAAGGAAGAACAAAAAGAATAGAGGATGATGAAAGTAGTTCTGTACATGAGCTGGCTGATGATACAAATGCCCAGCCTGAGCCTATTAGTCAAGGTGCCGAGGGAGGTGAGGACAGGGAAGGGGCCCCATTCCCCACCTGGGAGTTGGAAACTATTTCCCTTAGGAACTTCCGTGACCCATAGAAAAGGAGAATGGGATACAGAAGACATAAGGGTG
Organism: Mustelus asterias; assembly: GCF_964213995.1. Lineage (NCBI taxonomy): Eukaryota > Metazoa > Chordata > Chondrichthyes > Carcharhiniformes > Triakidae > Mustelus > Mustelus asterias. The sequence goes on from NW_027590204.1 coordinate 263,755, forward strand.
CAAAATCAGGAAGATAGAGTATTAAGACGAACAAAACGTGAACGATTAGTGAGCACAAATACTATTTGGGAAAAAGCGCAGAAAAACAAATGGTGGAAATGGGCTGAGTATACAGGTCAGAGAAACAGTGATGGGAAAGAGTGTGTAGTATGTGCATCAGAGAAACCTAACACCCAAGTAACTGATATACCATGGGGATCAGGAGACTGTAGAACCAGGAAACAAAGCTGGAGAAAGGAAAATTGCCGTCCATATACCACATATATAAGGTATCATATGATAGGGAATCGGAACTACTCGTATGAGAATATAGACTGTTCCGGATCCGCATGTGATAACCTTTGTAAAGGTGAGCCGCCGTTGTGTCAATACCACTGCATCCTGTTTGCTGGGGTAAAAAAGGGCATCTACAACTTGACCCACAGATGTCCAAAGTGGCCAAAAACGGCAGTGGACGCGGTCCCAAAGGAATGGAGTGTAGAGCCCAACTTACAAATCCGAGATTGCTATTGGAGGGAAAGTAGCACAGGAAGTAGTGTGGGAAATTACACAGGAGAGTGTGAAAGGATTTGGAATATAACCGATGCTCTTTATCTGATCCTCTCAGGAGGGGGATGGGCACCCCCTCCTTTTGTGTTAGACTATCAAGAAAATCAACTGGCCGATCTCTGGTGGCTTTGTGGCCCGGAGAAAGGGCTATTGGCAAAATTACCACAGAATTGGAAAGGACTATGTGCTCGAGTTATGCTTGCCCAGAGCATTGTGATACTACCGGGGGAAAGAGAAATTAAATCACAAAGAATTAAGAGGGCATATACCCCTGACCCTACGATAAAATTGGACGCAATCGGACAGCCCCGCGGCATCCCGAATGAGTTCAAAGCTAGGAACGAAATAGCTGCAGGGTTTGAATCCCTCTTTGTTTGGATCACACCCAGCAAGAATACTGAGTGGATCAATTACATCTATTATAATCAGCAGAGGTTTATTAATTATACGAATGATGCCCTGGAGGCCTTAGGAGAGCAGTTGGATGCGACCAGCAAAATGGCGTGGCAAAATCGACAGGCGTTAGATTGGCTCCTGGCAGAGAAAGGAGGGGTGTGTGTTATGTTTGGGGATCAGTGCTGCACATTTATCCCTAATAACACTAATCCAGAGGGGTCATTTACACAAGCCATGAATAAGTTAAGAAATCTTAAGAAAGAAGTGAAAGAAAATGCTGGGTTTGGGCATGAGGTATGGAGTTGGCTGGACAGAATATTAGGAAGATGGGGGGTGTGGTTTGCCAAAGCTGGAGCTGTAGCAATCGCAACAATAATCATTCTGGGACTGATATTTTGTTGTTTTTTACCCGCCCTGAGATCCTTCCTTACCAGAGTGGCAGCGCGGCAGATGGTGACGCGGGTGCTAAGCAGCTCACGCTCGAGAGAAAAAACAGAGGAATGGGAAAATCTTGAGCCGCCCCCGCTGAGTGGATTCACAATGACCTTGGTCGAAGTTGAAACTCGTCACTCTGTAAAATAACTACAATAGTGGAAGATCACCTTGTGGAAACAACAGCACCTTGCTGAAGTCCGCACGAAACCAGGAGAACTTAGTCTGTACACAGGAATCAGTCTTTTTCCCTTCCCTAGACAAGAGTGGGAAGGTTTTTGGCTGATGACTGTCAGGGGCAGGCAATCTGGAGGAGCAACCCAAAAATCAGAACCGGGATAGACAAATTATGATAAAGTTAGAATAGGGACACTGATCCCTGACCAAAATATTCGGCTCCTCCACATCGCCTGCAAAAAGTGATTAAAATAAAATACAAATGGGATCGAGCGAGGGGATTATTTGAGCTTGGTAATTGGGATGAGGCTAGGGAATAGCCTCAAAGGGGGGACTTGTAAGGGAAATTGTACTGGATATTGTATGAGTTTAGTATGAAATTCAGATTCACTTGTAAGGGAAATTGTACTGGATATTGTATGAGTTTAGTATGAAATTCAGATTCACTTGTAAGGGAAATTGTACTGGATATTGTATGAGTTTAGTATGGAATTCAGATTCACAGGTTTTAGTAAAATGATAAAGTAGATTTAGGTCTTAGTGAAATGATAAAGTAGATTTAGGTGAATAGTGAGATGGATATGTAACCTAAAGTAACTTCGTGTGACCTAATATAATCAAGTGTAGTCGATATGATTAAAGTGGAGGAACTAGAAGAACTAAAGAAGTAATATAGCAGTCACTGATTAGCAAAAGCAGACAATAGTCACTTAAGAAAACAAGAAAGACTGCTCGGTGGTTCAACTTAATAGCAGAGAGAATGTTTTCTTCTAAAAACACATTAGTAGACTATAAATCAGCAGGGGGGATGTCTTTTCTTCTAAACACATTCGCCTTAGCTTACAAAACCACGATTATTGTACAAACAGAAAAGTTCAGATAAGAGCAAGAGTTATTACCACCATGGTTTAAGAAACGAAGAGATATAACAGTGAACGACCGATTGCAAAGAAAACAGATAAAGTGTCAACTAAAAATAATGATGGCCAAAGAAAGAGCGGGCTGTAGGGTAAGATTACAACCAAGGACAGGCAGTAAAAGGGAGATAAGGATCTTGAGATAGGAGGCTGAAATGTACATAAAAGATTGTAAGCCCAAGAGCTCTTTGGAGTTTTCCGGACGCTCCCGGCTTTATCTCTTATGCTGAGAAATAAAGTCTTTTGCTTGAAAGATCGCTGCTCAGACTCTCTGTTTTAAACCGATGTAAACGAATTGTCGTCCTGGGGAACCACGACAGTATCTGTGTGACTCTCTGTCTCTATCTCTCTGTGTACCTGTGTGTCTCTCTGTTTCTATCTCTCTGTGTATCTGTGCGTCTCTCTGTGTCTCTATCTCTCTGTGTATCTGTGTATCTGTCTCTGTATTTCTCTGTACCTGTGTCTCTCTTTGTCTCTCTGTATATATCTCTGTATATTTGTATATTTCACTCTGTCTCTGTATTTGTGTCTCTCTCTGTCTCTTTGTTTCTCTCTGTTTCTATCTCTCTGTGTATCTGTGTGTCTCTCTGTCTCTATTTCTCTGTGTATCTGTGTGTCTGTCTCTGTATTTCTCTGTATCTGTATCTCTCTCTGTCTCTCTGTATATATCCCTGTATATTTGTATATTTCACTCTGTCTCTGTATCTGTATCTCTCTCTGTCTCTCTGTATATATCTCTGTATATTTGTATATTTCACTCTGTATCTGTATCTCTCTCTGTCTCTCTGTATATATCTCTGTATATTTGTATATTTCACTCTGTCTCTGTATCTGTATCTCTCTCTGTCTCTCTGTATATATCTCTGTATATTTGTATATTTCACTCTGTCTCTGTATCTTTACCCTGCTTCTGTAGCGTCTCAGATTCCACCTAATCTGCACATCTTTGGACTGTGGAAGGAAACCGGGGCACCTGGAGGAAACCCACGCAGACACAGGGAGAATGTGCAAACTCAACCCCCAACCGAGAATTGAATCCTGGTGCTGTGAGGCAGCAGTGCTAAACACTGTCCACCATGTCGCCCTATCCCATGTATTGGGACACGGTGAAAAGTATTGTTTCTTGCACGCTACACAGACAAAACATACCATTCATAGAGTCCATTTGGGAGAAGGAGAGGAGAGCGTGCAGAATACAGTGTTGCAGTTACCGATAGGGTATAGAGAAAGATCAGCTTAATGTATGGTAGGTCCACTCAAAAATTAACATTCTGACCAAACACTAAAGATTTCCACAAAACAAGGCTCACAAATTCAACACCACTTTCCTTTGTCCGCTCTCCCATCATGCTGTGCGCGGAGTCTCTGATCGATGCTAAGGGCCTAGTATTTGAGGCTCTGAGCTGAACCCACAATCTGTCTGATTCTGAGGGAAGATTACTGCCACTCAGATACAGCTGGCTGCAATATCCCCTTGAAATATATCTGTTGTGTACAGAGTCACATGTTTTTTTTCCCCTGTGTCTGCTGTCCTCAAAGAACTATTGAATAATCTAAACATCCGCATTAATGATCACAGAACAAGGCCAACATGGGGGAATCGAGTATCAGGTTTAAAAGTTTATTTATTAGTGTCACAAGTAGGGTTACATTAACACTGCAATGAAGTTACTGTGGAAAATCCGTAGTCGCCACGCTCTGGCGCCTGTTTGGGCAACTTGGGGAGAATTTAGCATGGCCGATACACCTAACCAGCGCGTCTTTCGAACTGTGGGAGGAAACCGCAGCACCCGGTGGAAACCCACGCAGACACGGGGAGAATGTACAAACTCCACACTGACAGTGACCCAAGCCAGGAATCAAACCCGGGTCCCTGGCGCTGTGAGGCAGCAGTGTTAACCACTGTGCCGCCCCTCATCAAAAAATTGTGCAGTTGTGGATTGCACAGGATAGGAGGGATGTGATAGCACTGGAAAAGGTGCAGAGGAGATTCACCAGGATGTTGCCTGGCCTGGAGAGTTTTAGTTCATAGAATCATAGAATCCCTACAGTCCAGAATGAGGCCATTCGACCCATCAAATCTGCACGGACTCTTACCCAGGCTTACCCCGTAACCCCACGTATTTTCCCGCTACTCCCCCTAACCTATACATCGTGGGACCCTCAGGGCAATTTTGCATGGACAATGCACCCGGAGGAAACCCACGCAGACATGGGGAGAATGTGCAAACTCCACACAGACAGTAACCCGAGGCCGGAATTGAACCCGGGTCCCTGGCGCTGTGAGGCAGCAGTGCTAACCACTGTGCCACCGTGCCACCACTCGAACTGAAGAGAGATTTTATAGACTGAGGGTGTGATCTTACCACCTGTTGACGCCACACTCCCGCTCAGCGAGGTCGGAGAATCTGGTGAGCAGCCAAATCTCCTTTCACTGCAGTGGGATGGGAAAATCCTGCCGGCCTGAACGGTGATAAGATTCCACCCTGGGGTTGTTTTCCGTGGAGCAGAGGAGGCTGAGGGGGAACATGACGGAGATGGATAAGATTATGAGGGACATCGATAGAGTAGACGGGAAGAAAGCTTTCCCCTTGGTGGTGGGATCAATGACCAGGGGGTATAGATTTAGGGTAAGGGGCAGGAGGTTTACAGGGGATGTGAGGAAAACCTTTTTCACCCAGAGGGTGGTGGGAGTCTGGAACTCTCTGCCTGAAAGGATGATGGAGGCAGAGACCCTCAGAACGTTTAAGAAGTGCTTAGCTATGCATTTGCAATGCCAAGGCTTACCAGGCCGTGAGCCAACTTGGGTGATTTGTCTTTGACCGGCACAGATGCAATGGGCTGAAGGGCCTTTTCTGTTCTCTAGACCTCCATTGCTAAAACACAACCTCACTGACCCAGCGTCTGGTCATCCATCCAAATCTCTCCCTCCACAGCTCGGGGACAAATCCTGCCGCGCAATCTTCCTTTGAAGTGGCTTTGGACATTTCATTCTCCGTGAGGACTTGTCCGGACAGTGGTTGCTGTTGTTGTGTTTGTCTCAGTGTCAGCTCAGAAACATGGACAACATGTTAGAAATGGCCGTCTCCCAGTGAGTGTGAGGACAGGGCAGGCTTTGAGCGAGGCCTGGGCCGCTCCCTGAAGGACACAGGGCCACCATTGTGCTTTTTGCTGACAAACAGAAAGCTTTCACCCCTCTCTCTCTCTCTCTCTCTCTCGTGTCTCATCTCACTCACATTCTGCCCCTTCCATTCACTCTGTGCTGCTTTCTGGAGGAGGCTGCCAGCTTTATCCGCCACAGAGCATCTGCCAGCAAGAGCATCAGATGAAACTTTCCATTCCCCAAGTCCCTCTTTCCTCTCTGCTCCTCGCTGTCTTTCCGGGGGAAATGGGATGGGAAGCTGATGGGAAAAGATTTGCAGGGCTCCAGGGACAAGGTGGAGCAGTGGGACTGGCTCGATTGCTCTAGCAGAGAGTCGACACCAGCTGAATGGGCTGAATGGCCTCCTTCATTCTGTGGCTATTCTATGGTTGACACACAATAGATAGTCAATATCTTTTCCCAAAGGTAGGGGAGTCTAAAACTCGAGGGCATGGGTTTAAGGTGAGAGGGGAGAGATACAAAAGTGTCCAGAGGGGCAATCTTTTCACACAGAGAGTGATGAGCATCTGGAACAAGCTGCCAGAGGTAGTAGTAGAGACGGACACAATTTTATCTTTTAAAAAGCATTTAGACAGTTACATGGGTAAGATAGATGTAGAGGGATATGGGCCAAATGTGAGAATTGGGAATAGCTTAGGGGTTAAAAGAAAAAGGGCAGCATGACAAGTTGGGCCAAAGGGCCTATTTCCATGCTGTAAACATCTATGACACTATGACAACTTGTCATTTGGGTCTCAACTTCAAGTTTCTAGGTGTCCAGATCACCAACAACCTGTCCTGGTCCCCCCCATGCCGACACTATAATTGAGAAAGCCCACCAACACGTCTACTTTCTCAGGGGGCTAAGGAAATTTGGCATGTCAGCTACGACTCTCACCAACTTCTACGGATGCACCATAGAAAGCATTCTTTCTGTATCACGGCTTGGTCTGGTTTCTGCTCTGTCCAAGACTGCAAGAAATTACAAAAGGTCGTGAATGTAGCCCCGTCCATCGCGCAGACGAGCCTCCCATTCATTGACTCTGTCTACACTTCCCGCAGCCTTAGAAAAGCAGCCAGCATAATTAAGGACCGCATGCACACATTCTCTCTTCCACCTTCTTCCGTCAGGAAAAAGATACAAAGTCTGAGATCACGTACCAACCGACTCAAGAACTTCCCTGCTGCCCTCAGACTTTTGAATGGACCTGCTACATATTAGATTTATCTCTCTCTACACCCTACGTATGACTGCAACACTACATTCTGCACCCACTCTTTTACTTCTCCCCGATGTACTCTATGAACGGTATGTTTTGTCTGCACAGCATACAAGAAACAATACTTTTCACTGTATCCCAATACATGCGACAGTAATAAATCAAATCGAAATCCTCCCAATTCTTTCCTCCACGATAGATCGCAGCATTTAAAGAACACGCCCAGGGCCCAGTGCTGAGTCTGAGGGTATCTGACTACAGTAAGGTGAGTGATACAGGAGGGTCTCACTGTCTGAGGGAGGTGAGTCTTAGCCTGGGGTGCGTGAGTGACCCAGGTTAATCTGACACTCCAGGGACAGTTGGAATGGAGCTTTCCCCCGGGCTGTCCCCTCCCCGTGTCTGCGTGGGTTTCCTCCGGGTGCTCCGGTTTCCTCCCACAGTCTGAAAGATGTGCTGGTTAGGGTGCATTGGCCGTGCTAAATTCTCCCTCAGTGTAACCCGAACAGGCGCCGGAGTGTGGCGACGAGGGGATTCTCACAGTAACTTCATTGTAGTGTTAATGTAAGCCTACTTCTGAGACTAATAAATAAACTGAAACTGAAGGTCAAGGTGCTGCTGTGACAATGCACTCTTGTTTAAACACTCTGCAATGCTGAGACTGGGAGAAGTGACCAACAGGGGGCAGCATTGCAGCTTCTGTCCCCCTATTGAAACTGGGATTGTTGCTCCATCTGCTGCACAATCCCAACCCCATCCACTGGGGACAATCTGGACAATGGCTGCAGACGGACCTCACTGCGCATGCGCAGCAATGACACCCACCGCCGGCCGCCATTTTGCGTTGCCAAGGGAGACGGCCAGCGGCCATATTCCGTTGCCAAGGGAGACGGCGGCGGCGACCATCTTGCGTTGCCAGGGGAGACGGCATCAATGCGGCGGCGTCCCGCGCGCTGACCTCTGGGAGCATTCCCGTCCTGCACATGCGCACAGGCAGCCCCCGGCAGCGTCACAGCGACGCCTGGTGGCCAGGAAGGGCAATAGCAGCAGCACAGTCTCTGCCCAAAGGCTTCCCCAGTTCAGCTGCTCAGAGACACTGGGAATGTCTTCAAGTGGAAACTTCAGCTTCTCACATTCACCCCCTGTGTTCAGTCATTGTTTCCTAGACAACCTCTGTAGTCACATCACAAACAACTTGTTCACATTGAAGGCCATGGCAATCTGGACCATTCGGCTTCAAAGCCATTGAGCTTTGAAATTTCAATTGAAATGTTGGAGATGAGAGTTTATCGATGCAAGTCATGTTGCATGTGGAACGCTCACGATGCCACAATTAGAGCGGTGCAGACATCTCACAGGGTTGTGTGACTGGAGGAGATGTCAGAGACGGGTTGGTTAAATATAGAGGGACACGGTCTGAAGCTAAGTTTTGGGTAAAAGATGGCAGTAATGTTGTGACATTAATTTAGCTTCAGATCGTTGCTGGGGAGGGGGATAGAGAGGTTGGGGAGCGATGTTTGTATTGGGGCAATCTCTCTCTCTCTCATCATGTATAGATATGAATCCATCTCTCACTCTCTATCTCTCTTTACCCATTGTCTCCAGAGTCTTGTGAAGGCGCAGACCGGCGGAGAGGGGGGCTGTGGACGCCGGGGTGACCAGAATCGGGGACGTGCTCGATGGCGGAGGAGCGGGCTGGATGAGTCCCCCCGTGCTGGCTGAGCGCGCAGGGACGTCCGTATGGCGCGCGGCCAAAGCCATCCTAGACCTTAGGACGGTCGCGCTCGGCCCCGAAACTGCACGCAAACTTGAGACGGCGCAGGCGTGCGGTGGGATCCCGCCCGAGCGTTCCCCTGTTCGGGCGGAATTCCACATTGGCCCAAAGCCTCAGCCCCCTCCCCTGGGTGAGGAGCCCCACAGCCTGAGCCGCCTCACGGAAATGCCCTCCGTGCCTTTTTCTACCGCGCGGAGGCGTTTCCTGTGCGGGCTGCTGCTGCACACCTTCCACTACCGCCTCCTCGTCTGTCGCCCGGATACACCTTGGCGGGCCTTGTTGCCGCGGGGCGGCGGAGGTCCCCGCTGGAGGTCCCTCTACGGAGGGATCTCCCCCAATTACGTCGGGGACCTGGGGTGGAGGGTGATGCATGCAGCAGTTCCGCACAACCGTAGGATTCACTGGTTCACGGGCTCCGAAGACTGCCCTTTCTGTGGCCTTGTGGAGTCCGTGGACCATGTCTATGTTGTGTGTCTTAGGCTGCACTCCCTTTATGTTTTCCTGAAGAACCTTCTATTGATGTTCTGTTTGCACTTCAGTCCCACGCTCCTGATCTACGGACACCCGGTGCGGAGAGGGGAGGGTCGGGATGGCGACCTCCTCGTGAACCTGCTCCTGGGCCTGGCGAAACGCGCCATTTACCGGTCCAGGCAGCGGGCGATCGAGGGGGCCGTCCATCCTGACTGTCTTCCCCTCTACCGCGGCTACGTTCGCGGCCAGGTGTCCCTGGAGAGGGAGCATGCGGTGTCCGCGGGCGAGGTTGACGCTTTCCGCGCCCGCTGGGCACCGCAGGGGTTGGGGTGCATTATTGACCCTAATAATCACGTTTTAATTTGATGTTTTTAAGTTTCCTTTGCATTTTGATTTCTGTTCGGGCTGTTCCCCCTCCTTTTTGGGGAGCTGCCCCTTTTACTTTGTCCTGATTTAATCTGAGTTTGTTTACTTGGTTTGACCTAAAAAGAGGTCTCTCTGAGTGTAGATTGAGCTTCAGACGGCCTGAAACGTGCCTCCTCTGGGGCAGCGCCTGCACTTTGTTTCCGGGGTGAAGTGGTTTCACGTTCGCCCGAGTAGCGGGGGGCCCCGGGTCGGAGCCGGGCGGAAACTTTTGGACTTGCTTTCGTTTTTTTTGTTTGGTTTGTGAGTAACACACTTTGTTTTTCAGTTTGTTTAAGAAGACGCCCGGTTCTGTTTGTTTTGTTTTGTTTGTTCTTGGCTCCCTGCGGGGAGGAAGGAGGGAGGTGAGCTGCTGCCTGCCTTGCCCGGCCTGCCTGTTGCCTGCCTGCCGTCTGGCCTGCTTACCTGCCTGCCTGCCGTCTGGCCTGCTTACCTGCCTGCCTGCCGTCTGGCCTGCTTACCTGCCTGCCTGCCGTCTGGCCTGCTTACCTGCCTGCCTGCCGTCTGGCCTGCTTACCTGCCTGCCTGCCGTCTGGCCTGCTTACCTGCCTGCCTGCCGTCTGGCCTGCTTACCTGCCTGCCTGCCGTCTGGCCTGCTTACCTGCCTGCCTGCCGTCTGGCCTGCTTACCTGCCTGCCTGCCGTCTGGCCTGCTTACCTGCCTGCCGTCTGGCCTGCTTACCTGCCTGCCTGCCGTCTGGCCTGCTTACCTGCCTGCCTGCCGTCTGGCCTGCTTACCTGCCTGCCTGCCGTCTGGCCTGCTTACCTGCCTGCCTGCCGTCTGGCCTGCTTACCTGCCTGCCTGCTTACCTGCCTGCCTGCCGTCTGGCCTGCTTACCTACCTGCCTGCCTGCCGTCTGGACTGCCTGCCTGCCGTCTGGGCTGTCTGCCGTCTGGACTGCCTGCTTGCCTGCCATCCGGCCTCTGGAGGGTGTGCTCTCCCCTGGAGGAGGGAGGAAGAGAGGACAGAGAGTAACTGGAGGAGAGGGAGGGGGCGAAGGCATTTGGACTGTCTCTTCTCCATCTGCAGTGGGGGGGGGTGAAGACCTTTTCCTAATTCCCCTACCCACTGCTGCTGTCCCCAAGATTGGTGCACCCTCCCCTTTTTCCCTCCTGACTGGGGCACCGGCCTTGTGCCTCATCTCCCTCCCACTGCTCCGACCTCCTCTCTCCCTCTCTCTCTCCGGGGAGAGAACACCTACACCCCTACCCACCTACCCCACCCTGCCTGCCTGCCGTCTGGACTGCCTGCCTGCCTGCCGTCTGGGCTGCCTGCCGTCTGGACTGCCTGCTTGCCTGCCATCCGGCCTCTGGAGGGTGTGCTCTCCCCGGGGGGAGGGAGGAAGAGAGGACAGAGAGTAACTGGTGGAGAGGGGGGGGGGGGGCGAAGGCGTTTGGACTGTCTCTTCTCCATCTGCAGTGGGGGGGTGAAGACCTTTTTTTTTTCCTAATTCCCCTACCCACTGCTGCTGTCCCCAAGATTGGTGCACCCTCCCCTTTTTCCCTCCTGACTGGGGCACCGGCCTTGTGCCTCATCTCCCTCCCACTGCTCCGACCTCCTCTCTCCCTCTCTCACTCCGGGGAGAGAACACCTACGCCCCTACCCACCTACCCCACCCTCCCTTATTTTTCCCTCCACATATACGCCCTGCCGTACATCTGGGCAGTCTCGGGGTGGGCGTAGCACTTCCCCTGATACAATGGCGACATCACCAGCGTCGCCGGTGGCAGGGCCTTCTCGGCCCACCTATGCGGGCGTGGCGGCTGCCAGAGCCCCCGCCGCTCCCAAGGCCCTGCCGCCATTCTCTTTAATCACGCGGCAGCTCGGGGTGAAGTGCTACGCCCACCCCGACATGTCTATCGAGGCCTGCGTTAAGGCAATGGCTGGGGTTGTCGGCCCCTCAGCCATTGTCGCGGCCTCTAAGATGTACGGCCGGGCTGTATTCTTCCTGAAGGCCGAGCGGGCGGTTCGCCTCGCCCTGGAGAGGGGGCTCACGGTGGGCGGGACGTTCCTGGCGGTGGACCCTTTGGAGGCCACCGCCCACAAGATCGTAATATCAAACGTCCCGCCCTTCCTACCGAGTGAGCTCCTCCTCCCCCACCTCCATCTACTGGGGGAGGTCAGGTCCGGGGTGCAGCTGATCCCGCTCGGCCTTCGGGACCCCTCCCTCCGCCACATTTACTCCTTCCGGCGCCAGGTTTTTGTCCGCCTGGCCCGGGAGGAGGAACTGGAGGGAGGTTTCAATGTCCCCCACGAGGGGACCATGTACCGGGTCTTTTGGTCCGCGGACGGTGTGCGGTGCCATGCCTGTAAGGAGGCGGGGCACGTGAGAAAAAACTGCCCCGTCTCCAAGGCCGCCGACCACCAACCCAAGGCGGCCGCAGCTGGCACCGCAGCCCCCTCTCCCCCCAAGCGAGTACCATCTGCCCCCCCGCGAGGGGAGGCCACGCCGGCAGCAGCTGCCACCTCAGCTGCCGGCGGGGGGGGAGCGGAGCCCCCGCGCGGCCAAAAGGCCCAAAAGGGACCTACAAAAAAGAAGGGGGGTACCGGAACCCCGGCCCCCAGGGAAAACACCCCAACCACCCCGGCAGCCGGCTCGGGGACCGCCTCAGTCTCCACCTGCGCCCCCCCCCCCACCACCACCATCTGCCGGGCCCGTGGGCTCTCCGGGGCCTAGTGCTGGGTCCGGCGCCCGGGATCATGGGCCCGAGCATGGGGGGGTAAGCGACCCCGAGCCGGCAAAACTGGCGACGCCGCCACCTCGGGGGGAAGTGACGGGAGAGCAGGGGGGGCGCGGCAAGGCGAAGAGGGGCGGAGGGCGAGGGGCCTCGCCTGCCCGAGGGCAGGTTAACAAAAAGAGGCGGGGCCCCTCGGGCACCGTAGAGTTCGAGGTCTGCGTGCCCCTCCCCCCTTGTGAGTCATCTCCTGCCGTGCCCCCACCTGTCTTTGTGCCTTGTCCCGCGAAAAAAGGGGGCAAGGCACCCTGTAAATCCAAGCATGTGCTGCCTCAGTCCCCCGGCGAGGAGTCTCCGGGGCCGGGTGGCAGCGGGGCCCCCACGGCTCCGTTCCACCCGGCCGGTTACAACCCGGAGTTCTTCTTCAGTCTGTCGGGGGACTGGGGCGACACTCCAATGTTCATGTCCTCGTGCGGCGGCGGCGAAGAGACGATCCACTCGTCCTCTCCGTCCCGACCTTGGACGCTGGACATCCCCAACCTCAGTCCGAAGGATACACCGGACCTGGGGGGTGTCCAAGCGTCTGGGGCGGGGGGGGGGGCTGGGCCGCCGTCGCACGGGGGCCCGCAATCCGGGAAAGGTGAGCCCGGGGGGAACCCCTCCTCCACCGATCCTGGGGGTGGGATCGGGGAGGGGCTAGGGCTAGTTGGTGGCTCCGTGCCGCCCGCCGTACGTCCTGCGGCGGGGGACTCGGAGTCGAGGGGCGACCGCCCTGAGGAGGTCAGCGGCTCGGTGGAGGGCACGGGGACACTTTCAGAGTCTGCCCAGAGCGAGGCGGGGGACTCCCTCGTGCCCCCCACCGAGTCGTCCCTCATCCCCTCCAAGGACCTCGGGGTCTTTATCCGTAGCCATTCCGGTCGCTCCGACATAATCCGGCTAGCCCTCGGCCGCTGGCCGGACCTGGCGCAGCTCGTCCGGTCCGTGAAGGCATGCTCGCATGCCTCCGCGGGCCTGGAGAAAATAGAGCGGCGCTGGGTACTGCGGTTCCTCCACAGGCTCGAAAAGGTGGGGGGTGGACTGGTGAGAATTGCGCCAGCGCCCCCCCACACACCGGGATAAGTGGTGACGGTGGCACAAAGCTGCTGACATGAAGGTGACCATCGCCAGCCTCAACAGCAACGGCAGCAGTGGGCCACACCGCAGGTTCCAGAACTTCTCGGTCCTCCGTGACGGGAAGTATGCGGTGTGTTTCCTGCAGGAAACCCACACCGTTCCGGGAGACGAAGCCCAATGGCTCCTGGAGTGGCGAGGGGGGGTCTACATGAGCCACCTCACGCTCGCTTCTTGCGGGGTGGCTATCTTGTTGGCCCCGCGTTATAAGCCGGAGATCTTGGGAGTCAAGGAGCCGGTGCCAGGCCGGTTGCTGCACTTGACGGTCCGTGAGGGGGGCGTGGTCATTCACTTGCTGAATGTCTACGCCCCGACCGCTGGACCGCAGCAAACGACTTTCTACGAGAAAGTGTCCGCTCACATCGACACCATCGCGGGGGGCGAATGCATTATCCTCGGGGGAGATTTCAACTGCATCCTCGAGGCACGGGACCGCACCGGCCCCTGGCTGCGCACTCCGGCGGTGGTGAAGTTGCGGGACCTGATCGGGTCCCACGACTTGGTGGACGTCTGGAGACATCTCCATCCTGGCTCCAGCGCCTTCACTTTCGTGAGGCCTGGAGTCGGAGCGTCCAGGCTCGACCGCCTTTACATTTCGAAGGCGCACGTGTCCGGCGTGTCCTCGGTCTCCATGCGGCCGGTGTCGAGCACGGACCACAGCCTGGTGTGGGCGGACTTTGCGCCGTCTCGCATCCGGCGGGGGTCCGCGTACTGGCACTTTAACAACACGCTGCTGGAGGACGAGCGCTTCCTGGACTCGTTCCGTCGATTCTGGGCCGGCTGGAGAAGGAAGCGGGGAGGCTTCCCCTCCTTGAGGCTCTGGTGGGATGTGGGCAAGACTCACGTCCGTACCTTCTGTCAGGGGTACGCGAGGGGGTCGACAAAGAGGCGGAAATCCAGGCTCGAGGAGTTGGAGAAGGAGGTGCTCGACCTGGAGGCACGTCTCAGTCGGCCTGACGCGGACCCGGCCCTGCGTTCGGAGTACAGGGAGAAGAAGGACGCACTGCGGGACCTGCAGCTTGCCAGGTCTCGCGGCGCGTACGTGAGGTCGCGGCTCCAGTTCCAGGTGGACCTGGACCGCGGCTCCCCCTTCTTCTACTCGCTGGAAAGAGGGCGGGCTAACCGTCAGCAGCTCCTTACGCTGCTGGCCGACGACGGTTCCCCCGTCTCGGATCCGGAGGGCATCCGGGCCATTGCCCGGGAGTATTACACCTCGCTCTTCTCTCCGGATCCGTCCAGCGAGGATGCCCGCAGACTTCTGTGGGAGGACCTGCCGCAGGTCGGCCCGGAGGGCGTCGGCAGGCTCGAGGCCCCTACCACCATGGCCGAGCTGACCGGCGCCCTAAATGGCCTCAGCCGGGGCAAGGCCCCTGGGCTGGACGGGCTGACAGTAGAGTTCTTCAGGGCGTTCTGGGACGTCCTGGGGAGCGACTACGCGGGGGTCCTGGGGGAGAGCGTCGCTACCGGGGAGATGCCCCTTTCGTGGCGCAGGGCCGTCATTGCCCTGCTGCCCAAGAAGGGGGATCTCCACCTGCTCAAGAACTGGCGCCCGGTCTCCCTCCTCAGCACGGATTATAAAATCTTTGCCAGGGCTATGGCTTCACGCCTTGGATCCGTGCTGGACCACTTGATCCACCCTGACCAGTCCTACACGGTCCCGGGCCGTTGCATACATGACAATCTCCACCTGGTCCGGGACCTAATCCATCACACCCAGAGGGCTGGTCTGTCGGGCGCCTTCTTGTCATTAGATCAGGAGAAGGCGTTCGACAGGGTGGAGCACGAGTATTTACTCGGGACTCTGCGGGCATTCGGGTTCGGGACGCATTTTGTCGCCCGGATCCGATTACTGTACTCTGCCGCAGAGTGTCTGATTAAGGTTAACGGGTCCCTGACGGCACCCCTTCGCTTCGGGAGAGGAGTACGGCAGGGCTGCCCCTTGTCCGGCCAACTGTATTCCGTATGCGTGGAGCCATTCCTGCGCCTCTTGCGGAGGAGGTTGTCAGGTTTGGTCCTGCGCGGACCGGACGTAGGGGTGGTCCTGTCAGCTTACGCCGACGACGTGCTCCTCATGTTCACGGACCCGGCTGACCTGCGGAGGATGCGAGAATGCCAGGCGGTGTACTCCGCCGCGTCCTCCGCCAGGATCAACTGGGCCAAGTGCTCCGGAATCCTTGTCGGTCCTTGGGAGACGGACCCCCTTCCGGAGGAGCTCAGGCCTTTCACCTGGAGCAGGACCGACCTCCTCTACTTGGGGGCCCATCTCTGCCCAGCCGAGGAATCCTGGCCGGCGAACTGGCGGGAGCTGGAGGCCAAAGTCTCCGCCCGCCTGGGTCGCTGGACAGGACTGCTCCGAGTGCTGTCCTACGGGGCGCGAGCTCGCGTCATAAACCAGCTGGTCGCCTCCATGCTGTGGTACCGGCTGGTCCCTTTGACCCCTCCCCCTGGCTTTGTCACCGATATCCAGAGAACCCTCGTGCGGTTCTTCTGGGGCAATCGACTGCACTGGGTCCCTGCTGCGGTCCTGTATCTCCCGCTTGAGGAGGGCGGACAAGGTCTGGTGTGCCTCCGCACTCAGATAGCGACCTTCCGCCTCCAGGCCCTGCAGAGGTACCTTTACGTTGAGCCCCCTCCACAGTGGTGTGCCATGGCGACGTATTTCTTCCGCCAGTGGCACGGCCTCAATTATGACGTGCAGCTCCTGCATATCGAACTGGGGCGTGCTTCGACCACCCTGCAGGAGTTGCCCGTCTTTTACCAGGACCTCCTCACTGTCTGGAACAAGGTCGCCTCGCGACGCAGCTCTCCCCCGTCAGGAGTAGCGGCTCTCGTGCGAGAGCCGCTGCTCAGGAATCCGCTCCTCCAGCCGTATAACTTCAGGTGGCTGGCGGAGAGGGGGGCTGTGGACGCCGGGGTGACCAGAATCGGGGACGTGCTCGATGGCGGAGGAGCGGGCTGGATGAGTCCCCGCGTGCTGGCTGAGCGTGCGGGGACGTCCGTCCGGCGCGCGGCCAAAGCCATCCTAGACCTTAGGACGGTCGTGCTCGGCCCCGAAACTGCACGCAAACTTGAGACGGCACAGGCGTGCGGTGGGATCCCGCCCGAGCGTTCCCCTGTTCGGGCGGAATTCCACATTGGCCCAAAGCCTCAGCCCCCTCCCCTGGGTGAGGTGCCCCACAGCCTGAGCCGCCTCGCGGAAATGCCCTCCGTGCCTTTTTCTACCGCGCGGAGGCGTTTCCTGTGCGGGCTGCTGCTGCACACCTTCCACTACCGCCTCCTCGCCTGTCGCCCGGATACACCTTGGCGGGCCTTGTTGCCGCCGGGCGGCGGAGGTCCCCGCTGGAGGTCCCTCTACGGAGGGATCTCCTCCAATTACGTCGGGGACCTGGGGTGGAGGGTGATGCATGCAGCAGTTCCGCACAACCGTAGGATTCACTGGTTCACGGGCTCCGAAGACTGCCCTTTCTGTGGCCTTGTGGAGTCCGTGGACCATGTCTATGTTGAGTGTCTTAGGCTGCACTCCCTTTATGTTTTCCTGAAGAATCTTTTATTGATGTTTTGTTTGCACTTCAGTCCCACGCTCCTGATCTACGGACACCCGGTGCGGAGAGGGGAGGGTCGGGATGGCGACCTCCTCGTGAACCTGCTCCTGGGCCTGGCGAAACGCGCCATTTACCGGTCCAGGCAGCGGGCGATCGAGGGGGCCGTCCATCCTGACTGTCTTCCCCTCTACCGCGGCTACGTTCGCGGCCAGGTGTCCCTGGAGAGGGAGCATGCGGTGTCCACGGGCGAGGTTGACGCTTTCCGCGCCCGCTGGGCACCGCAGGGGTTGGGGTGCATTATTGACCCTAATAACCACATTTTAATTTGATGTTTTTAAGTTTCCTTTGCATTTTGATTTCTGTTCGGGCTGTTCCCCCTCCTTTTTGGGGAGCTGCCCCTTTTACTTTGTCCTGATTTAATTTGAGTTTGTTTACTTGGTTTGACCTAAAAAGAGGTCTCTCTGAATGAAGATTGAGCTTCAGACAGACTCAAACTTCCTCCTGGCTCTCCAATATCTGTGAGAGTGTGGGTCAGTGGCGCAATGGATAACGCGTCTGACTATGGATCAGAAGATTCCAGGTTTGACTCCTGGCTGGCTCGATGTCAATTTGAAAAATAGTTTGTGAGCTCCTTTTGACCTAAAAGAGGCCAACATCTGTGAGTAAAACACTTGCTTTGCTCCGCTTTTGTGTTTCTTTTGCATTCTGGGGGAAATTGGGGACTTGTTGAATTTTTAACTTCCAGGTCACCACTCGCTGCCTAAATAAAAATCCTCCTCACATTCTTCATGTATCTGTAACCAGGTAATACAGTGCATTACACGACCATCAGTCAGCTCATTTATGGCCAAATGTAAAACTTTAACGTGGCTGTTAGCTTGAAGATTAATCATGGATCATTTGCACTTCCACAACCCTCTGAGGCAGCGGGTTCCAGGTAATGACCTTTCTGCACCAAAATAAAATTCTTCCCCACATCCTTCTCCTTCTCCCAATCCAGTTATCCAGTCCCACATATGGCACAGATTTTAATTTCTAGCGTGTAGGCCGGTCGTTACACGTAGATTTTCAGATCTCTGTGTCCAATATAGAAAGTGGTCAGCATGGATCCGTTAATCAGTCTGAATCAGCATCTTCAATAGACTTGGGAGGTTGTCTACTCAGGAGAGCAGAGGGAGAATTGAGGGAGAGTGTGTGGGATGGAGATTGACAGATTTTGAGGAAAGAATGTTCCATAGAAACTAGAATTGTCTGTTCTGAATTTCTATCCTGTACTGACAATGATGTCTGTTGTAAATTCCTTTCATAGATATCAGGAGGTGAGGATTTACAGACAGAAATTTCAAACTAAACATCACATGAAGATTTGACAGAGTCATTCGATTTATTGGGACCTGAATATCATCGACCTTTGATCTGTTTGCTTGAGGAGATTTTAAACATCAGTGTGACTGGAACACACCTGAGTGAGAGTGTTCCAGTCCACTGATAGTGGAAAGAGCTTTAACCAGTTACACAGGCTGAAAATACATTGCACCGTTTACAGTGAAGAGAGATCGTACACGTGTTCTGTGTGGACAAGGATTCAACTGATCATCAAACCTGGAGAGTCACAAGGACACCCGCATCATGGAGAAACTGTGGAAATGTGACGATTGTGGACAAGGATTCATGTTGCCCTGTGATTTGGAAATTCATCAACGCAGTCACACTCGGGAGAGACCCTTCACTTGCTCAGTCTGTGGGAAGGGATACATTAAGTTCTCCCACCTGCAGAGTCACAATCTCACTCACACCAATGAGAGACCCTTTAAATGCTCTGACTGTGGGAGTGGATTCAAAAGCTCTGGAGATCTGGTGTCCCACCAGCGCATTCACACTGAGGAGAGACCGTTCAGCTGCTCTCACTGCACAATGAAATTTAAATGGTCATCCACACTGCGGAGACACCAGCGAGTTCACACCGGGGAGAGACCATTCACCTGCAACGTGTGTGGGAAGGGATTCTTTCGGTCATCCGCCCTGCTGACGCACAAAGTCACTCACACCGATGAGAGACCCTTTAAATGCTCTGACTGTGAGAGTTGCTTCAAAAGTTCTCGGGATCTGATGTCCCACCAGCGCATTCACACTGAGGACAGACCATTCAGCTGCTCTCTCTGCACAATGAGATTTAGATCATCATCAAACCTGCGGAACCACCAGCGAGTTCACTCCGGGGAGAGACCATTCACTTGCTCTGACTGTGGGAAGGGATTCACGCAGTTATCCGCCCTGCTGACACACCAGCGAGTTCACACCGGAGAGAGGCCATTCACCTGCTGAGTCATAAAGTCACTCACACCAGTGAGAGGCCCTTTAAATGCTCGGACTGTGGGAGTGAATTCAAAATTTCTGGGGAACTGGTGTCCCACCAGTGCATTCACACTGCGGACAGACCGTTCAGCTGCTCTCTCTGCACAAAGAGGTTTAAGAGGTCATCCACACTGCAGAGACACCAGCGAGTTCACACCAGGGAGAGACCGTTCATCTGCTCTGTGTGTGGGAAGGGATTCAGTCAGTCATTCACCCTGCTGACACACCAGCGTCTTCACACCGAGGAGAGACCGTTCACCTGCACCGAGTGTGGGAAGGGATTCACTCAGTCATCCACCCTGCTGACTCACCAGCAAGTTCACAGCGGGGAGAGACCGTTCACCTGCTCCGAGTGTGGGAACAGATTCACTCGGTTATCCAGCCTGCAGAGACACAAAGTCACTCACTCCCAGGAAAGACCCTTTAAATGCTCTGACTGTGGGAGTGGCTTCAAAATTTCTGAGCATCTGATAGACCACCAGCGCATTCACACTGGGGAGAGACCGTTCAGCTGCTCTCACTGCACAAAGAGGTTTGGAAGGGCATGCACACTGAGGAGACACCAGCGAGTTCACACTGGGAGAGACCATTCACCTGCTCTGTGTGTGCGGAAGGATTCACTCCATACCCCAGCTGCTGAGGCACAATGTCCCTCACACCCAGGAGAGACCCTTTAAATGCTCTGACTGTGGGAATGGTTTCAAAAGCTCTCAGGAACTGATGATCCACCAGTCCATTCACAGCTGCTGTGTGTGGGAAGAAATTCACCAGTTCATCCCTCCTGCTGAGACACCAGCGAGTTCACAAGTGATGACAGGGGTTGGATTCTGCTGTTCTTGCTGCTGTTAATCACATCCAGGACTGAACCATGTTCGTTCTGACAGTGGGTGAAATGGGAGGGTCGGAGGGTTTCTTTCTGCTGGACTGGCCGCTCTCACAATTCTGCTTCCAGTGGGTTGATGCTCTTTGAGCCTGGGAGAGCACATTTCCACTGAAATGACCCACACAAACCGACGAAGAACATTTATTTTATGCTGGAGAGTAAATAATGTTTTTCCTACCACTACAGGTAGATCTACAGTAAGTACATTTGTCTCTGTTCCATTGAGTCTACAGCACAGGGCCAGGCCAGTCGGCCCAATTGGTCTGTGTCAGTATTTATGCTCCACCTGAGCCTCCCCCCACCCCTCTTCATCTCCCCCCATCAGCATATCCTTCTATTCCTCTCTCCCTCATGTATGTATCCAGCTTCCCCTTCAATGTATTCATGCTGTTCACCTCAACCACTCACTGTGGTAGTGAGTTCCACATTCTCACCACTCGCTGGGTAAAGAGGTTTCTCACTGAAATCCTGGTGGATTATTGAACCCCTTCATAATCTTAAATTCTTCCATCAGGTCACCCTTCAGTCTTCTCTTTTCTAGAGAAAAGCAGCCCCAGCCTTTCCTGAGGGTTAAATGCTCTCAGTTCTGGGATTATTCTTGTGAATCTTTGTTGCTCCTTCTCCAGTGCCTCTATTTCCTTTTTCTAAATGGAGATCACAAATGTTGACAGTGCTCCCAGTGCAGTCTAACCCTGGCTCTGAACAAGTTGAACTGAACTCCCTGCTGTTCAATTCTATCCCTCTGGAATGGAACCCTATACATGGGCCCCACACTTTAGGAAAGATGTGAAGTTCTTAGAGAGGGTGCAGAGGAGATTTACAAGAATGGCTCTGGGGATGAGGGACTTCAGTGAGTTGGAAAGACTGGAGCAGCTGAAATTTCTTTCTTTAGATCAGACAGGCATTAGGATTGGGAATGGGGCCATTCATCCCATTGAGTCCATGCCAGCTCTCTTTGGACTAAACTGTTCCCCTGATCTCTCTCCGTGTCCCTGTAGATTTATTTCCCTGAAGTTCCCATCCAATCTCCTTTTGGAAACATTCCGTTATCTCTGCTTCAGCCGCTCGTAGGAAGTGAGTTCCAGATATTTACCACTTTCTTCAAATGCAAATGAGGAGCAGAGAGCACAAAAGGAGGCCGTGTGACCCATTGTGCCCCTGCTGCCTCTTCAAACATTCTCAGCAACAAGGTAAAGGAAGCCATGTTAAATTCGAACATATGACTGGAGCCTTATTTTAAACATTAATGTTGGATTCACCTACATGCTTGTGGAAGCTGCATTGCTGGCAGGAATTGTCTGAACTAAGAATTTCTTCTATGAATTTGATCAGTTGGAGGACATTATATTCTGTCAAATCTGGCTCAAGAATAAGGGTGATTGCTCAGTTCAAGTAAGAAGGAAAGCGATTGTCTTTTCGAACCAGTATATCTTGTATGAACCTTATTCAGTTGTGGGACATGGGCGTCGCTGGCTGGCCAACATTTATTGCCCATCCCTAGATGCCCTTGTTCAGAGGGCAGTTGAGAGTCAACCACATTCTATGAACCAAATGTGTTCATTAAATATTACTGTATTTAGAACAAAGAAAATTACAGCACAGGAACAGGCCCTTCGGCCCTCCAAGCCTGCACCGACCATGCTGCCTGACTTAATGAATACCCCATACCCTTCCGGGGACCATATACCTCTATTCCCATCCTATTCATGTATTTGTCAAGATGCCCCTTAAAGGTCACTACCGTATCCGCTTCCACTACCTCCCCCGGCAACGGGTTCCAGGCACCCACTACTCTCTGTGTAAAATATCTGCCTCGTACATCTCCTTTAAACCTTGCCCCTCACACCTTAAACCTGTTCCCCCTAGTAATCGACACTTCCACCCTGGGAAAAAGCTTCTATCCACTCTGTCCATTCCTCTCATAATCTTGTAGACTTCTATCAGGTCCATAAGACCATAAGACATAGGAGCGGAAGTAAGGCCATTCGGCCCATCGAGTCCACTCCACCATTCAATCATGGTTGATTTCAACTCCATTTACCCGCTCTCTCCCCATAGCCCTTAATTCCTCGAGAAATCAAGAATTTATCAATTTCTGTCTTGAAGACGCTCAACGTCTCGGCCTCCACAGCCCTCTGTGGCAATGAATTCCACAGACCTACCACCCTCTGGCTGAAAAAATTTCTCCTCATCTCTGTTCTAAAGTGACTCCCTTTTATTCTAAGACTGTGCCCCCGCGTCCTAGTCTCCCCTGCTAATGGAAACAACTTCCCCTACGTCCATCCTATCTAAGCCGTTCATTATCTTGTAAGTTTCTATTAGATCTCCCCTCAACCTCCTAAACTCCAATGAATATAATCCCACGATCCTCAGACGTTCATCGTATGTCAGGCCTACCATTCCTGGGATCATCCGTGTGAATCTCCGCTGGACCCGCTCCAGTGCCAGTATGTCCTTCCTGAGGTGTGGGGCCCAAAATTGCTCACAGTACTCCAAATGGGGCCTAACCAGTGCTTTATAAAGCCTCAGAAGTACATCCCTGCTTTTGTATTCCAAGCCTCTTGAGATAAATGACAACATTACATTTGCTTTCTTAATTACGGACTCAACCTGCAAGTTTACCTTTAGAGAATCCTGGACTAGGACTCCCAAGTCCCTTTGCACTTTAGCATTATGAATTTTGTCACCGTTTAGAAAATAGTCCATGCCTCTATTCTTTTTTCCAAAGTGCAAGACCTCGCACTTGCCCACGTTGAATTTCATCAGCCACTTCTTGGACCACTCTCCTAAACTGTCTAAATCTTTCTGCAGCCTCCCCACCTCCTCAATACTACCTGCCCCTCCACCTATCTTTGTATCATCGGCAAACTTGGCCAGAATGCCCCCAGTCCCGTCATCTAGATCGTTAATATATAAAGAGAACAGCTGTGGCCCCAACACTGAACCCTGCGGGACACCATGTATTCTTGCTGTTCAACTCAACCACTTGTTGTGTACCAAGTTCCACATTCTCTTTTATTTGGGGGCGCGGTCAACCTGCTGACAGACCGGTGAGTTCACACTGGGGAGAGACCATTTACCAGATTGATTCCAGGGATGAAGGAAAAGATGAGCTCTCATTATCGATTTGATTTGATTTGATTTATTGTCACATGTATTAACATAGTGAAAAGTATTGTTTCTTGCACGCTATACAGACAAAACATACCGTTCATAGAGAAGGAAATGAGAGAGTGCAGAGTGCAGTGTTACAGTCATAGCTAGGGTGTAAGAAATTGCATTCAAGCATTGTTAGAGAGTTTAAAAGAGTTAGAATGAAATTTTAGAAGCATAGAACGAGAGTAAAAGTTAGAATTAGAAGGTATGCTGGGCACAGCTTGCAAGAAGTCGCCTCGCTCCGGCGCCATCTTGGAATCTATCTTACAAGATAGGAAAGATGTAGCAGCATTGGAGGCAGTTCAGAGGAGGTTCACCAGATTGATTGAAGACATGAGGACTTTGTTGTGTGAAGAGATATTGAACAGTTTAGGCCTATACTCTGTGGAATTTAGAAGAATAAGGGGAGATCAGATTAAGATATATAGGATGATAAAAGGTATGGATAAAGTAGACGTGGAGTGGATGCTTCCTCTTGTGGAGCAACAAAGAACAAAGAAAATTACAGCACAGGAACAGGCCCTTCGGCCCTCCAAGCCTGCTTCCTCCTCGGAAGAGAGGTCATAGTCTTAGGATAAGGGGTAGCAAATTTAAAATAGAGTTGAGGAGAAACTACTTCTCCCAAAGGGTTGTGAATCCATGGAATTCACTACTCCAAAGTGTGGTGGATGCTGGGACAGTGAGTAAATTTAAGGAGAAGTTAGACAGATTTTTAATTGGTAATGGGTTGAAGAATTGTGGGGAGAAGGCAGGAAAATGGGGATGAGGAGCATATCAACCATGATCGAATGACAGAGCGGACTCGATGGGCCAAATGGCCTAATTCTGCTCCTATATCTTACGAACTTATGAACACAGTTTTAAGATTTTGGAAAGAGACACGGGGGACAATGAGGAAGGTTTTTTTTACACAGTAAGCGGTAATGAGCTGGAACTCAACACTTAAACTCAAAGGCTGATGATATCCAGGCCCTGATGAATGGAGTTTCCTCTGAATGTTGAGGCCTCCCCTCCCACCCACAGCCCCTAACGCTGCCTCCGCTTATCCGCCTCCTTCCCGCCTGAAGATCAGACAAACAAGCGCCTGTCCCTGGACATGAGCCACACTGCGCATGCTCAGCGTCACAATGTTCGGGAATGATTGACAGCAGGTCCAGACCAATAGGAAGAGGGGGTGGGACTGGCGGACCGAGCGGGAGCGGCTGGTCCTCCAACCAATCGGAGTGAATGAGGAGCGGGACCTGAAGCATGCGCAGTGCGGGTAATGGGGAGGGCCGGACGGTTAGAAGTCGGATCCGAGATGAAACGAGGTGGAGTGTGGTGCGCAGAGAGCGATGGATCTGGCAGGTGGGTGGAGAGGCTTCGTAAACATGTTGTTCAAACTCACACCCCAGAAAATAACGTATCGGTCCCTCTGTTCGTCTGAAATGGGGCCGCAACTTGTAGTGTTGGGCCTGGGCTGACTGCTGCCATTCTGTCGGTGGGAATGTCAATCTGCGTCGGGCATCTTTGTTAGGGGCAATGTGCAACAGGACGCTGGCGCTGCCGCCATCTTTGTAGGGGGCAATGTTGACAATGAGTGGGAGGAGCTTGTTCCCCATTGTTCAGAATGAAGACAACTTGTCTTTCAAACTGCATCAACCCTCTGACCCGGGTAATCTGACCCTGCATTACCCTGGTATGGAGTCTAGCAACAAAGGACTTTAACCTGGTGTTGTTAGACTCCTTACTGTGTTTACCCCAGTCCGGGATAAGGTTTGCCTTATCCGGGCTGCTGAAACACCAACAAATTCGAAGTAACTGCAGTGATTGGATTTTAGCGTGAATCATATCCAGACTGAACCAGTTCATTTGGGTTTGTTTCTGCTGAATTGCAAAATAAGTCCAGCTCTGCTATAGGTGTTAATATAATAATCTTAGTGATATGTAATCAGAACCTCAGCTTGGGATGAAATTTAACAACCAGCTAATGAACTGTCTGGTTCAGCCTCAAAGAGTTACAACAGAGAGAGTAGGTGGGGAGTGGATTTTGTTGCAAGCACTGAAGACAGTGGCTTTCCTCTTCCCAGTATTGAATTGGAGGACGTTTCTGCTCAACGAGCACTGGATGTCAGACACGATAGGATGGTGTGTTACTTGGAGGGGAACCTGGAAGTGTTCGTGTTCACACACACCTGATGATCTGGACCTTCTAGGTGGGTGAGCTAATGATTCCTTCAAAGCTCGGGTCGAGTTGGAGATACATAAAAGCCTCGCCTTCAATACTTCCTGCTCCTACCTCTCTATCTTTCTCTTCCTTGCTCCCCTCATTGATCCCAGAGTCTTGTGTTGGTTCAGACCTGGTGTAGACCCAGACTGCATGAGCAGGTTTCCTCGCCTGAAGGACACTAGTTGGGTTTTTATGACAATCCAGCTGTTTTCATGGTCATCTTTTCCTAGTGCCAGCTCCACAAATTACCAGATTCATTCAGCTCAATTTCACAACTTGCCTTTGAGTTTTGTGGGTTCTCTCTCACTCCCTTTTTTTCTGTTTTAAATCAATTTCACAGGGTATTGGAAGTTGAGGATTTGCAGTTGGGAAATTTGAACATCACATCAGGATCTGAGAGTCGCCCAATTCATCAGAACCTCAGTATTATCAGAATTTGAACATGGAAGGTAAAAGCACTGTTAAGAGTGGGGAGAAACCGTACACGTGCTCTGAGTGTGGACAAGGCTACAGCCGATCATCTGGCCTGTTGAAACACAAGCACATTCACTCTGGAGAAAGACCCTATAAATGTGGGGATTGTGGGAAGGGATTCAGTTACTCATTTGAACTGAAAGCTCATGGGCGAAACCACTCTGGGGAGCGACAGTTCACCTGTCCCGTGTGTGGGAAGGGATTCACTCAGTCATCCAGTCTGGTGACACATCAGCGAATTCACACCGGGGAGAGGCCATTCATCTGCTCTGACTGTGGAAAGCGATTCACTCATTCATACAACCTGCTGAACCACCGGAGAGTTCATACCGGAGAGAGGCCTTTCCTCTGCTCTGACTGCGGGATGGGATTCACTCACTCATCGAACCTGCTGGCACATGAGCGAGTTCACACTGGGGAGAAGCCATTCACCTGCCCAGAGTGTGAGAAAGGATTCACTCGGTTAGCCAACCTGCGGAAACACCAGCGCAGTCATACTGATGAGAAACCTGGTTTTGTTTAGCAATGCAAATGTTTATTAACTGTTGTAGGCAACTGAATGTGTATTTTATTAACTTTATCTGTCAGCAGCGATGAAGGTGCAAACATTGTTCATTAGGATAATTGAAAGGCAGAACCAAACCTTTTTGGAATGCTCTCGATGGATGGTGTTTGAGCCAACAGCTTGCGCTTTTCCTGGCCGGTTGAAACTCTGGTGGTGGGTGGTGCATCAGGTGGAGGATTTCCAGAAACAGGCATCCCCATTTCATGTGTACTTTGGATTGGATCTTCTTGATGAGGTGTTGGAGCAACTGCCTTATCCTCAGATTGGTCATCACCACCACTGGTCTTCTGCATGTAGTATAGGATTTCATCGTTTTCTGCCTCCCAAGCTGAGAAGTGACCAGCACTCATCCGATGTTGTACGGGAGTCTTTGTTATTCTGTACTTGCAACTTGTCCTGGGAGTGAGTGATGGCAATATTTTTGGAGATAAACTCATTTTTCTTTTCGGAATGCTCTCGATGGATGGTGTTTCATCCAAACGCTTGCGCTTTTCCTGGCCGGTTGAAACTCTGGTGGTGGGTGGTGCATCAGGTGGAGGATTTCGAGAAATAGACAGCCACGTTTCATGCATCTTATGTCTGCTCATTTGGACTGGATCTTCTTGATGAGGTGTTGGAGCAACTGCCTTATCCTTAGATATCACCACCACTGGTCTTCTGCATGTAGTATAGGACTTCATCGTTTTCTGCCTCCCAAGCTGAGAAGTGTCCAGCACTCATCCGATGTTGTACGGGAGTCATTGTTATTCTGTACTTGCAACCTGTCCTGGGAGTGAGTGCAGGCGATACTTCTGGAGATAGACTCCTTTTTCTTTTCGGAATGCTCGCGATGGATGGTGTTTGAGCCAACAGCTTGCACTTTTGCTGGCCGGTTGAAACTCTGGTGGTGGGTGGTGCATCAGGTGGAGGATTTTGAGAAACACGCATCCCCATTTCATGCGTACTTTGGATTGGATCTTCTTGATGAGGTGTTGGAGCAACTGCCTTATCCTCAGATTGGTCATCACCACCACTGGTCTTCTGCATGTAGTACAGGATTTCATCGTTTTCTGCCTCCCAAGCTGAGATGTGTCCAGCACTCATCCGATGTTGTACGGGAATCTTTGTTATTCTGTACTTGTCCTGGGAGTGAGTGCAGGCAATATTTCAGGAGATAAACTCATTTTTCTTTTCAGAATGCTCTCGATGGATGATGTTTGAGCCAACAGCTTGCACTTTTCCTGGCCGGTTGAAACTCTGGTGGTGGGTGGTGCATCTGATAGAGTTATTGGTGATGTCCTTTCTAAGTAGTTGAATATGCGCTTTGCTGAAGCGCTTTCACAGATGGCAAACTTTGAAGACCTCTTTGGGGGTTGCTTTACTGGATATCTGATACTCGTAATTTGTGGTGTGGACTTTTTGAAATCGTTGGCCAGGGTTCATTATTGCACTCATGTACGAATCACACCGAGGAAGTGTGTTTTCCAAATGACTGGCATCCATTTTGTCTCCTTTGAATTTACAATCAGATTACATATGTTACGGTGTTTTTGGATTTCCAAAAGGCGTTTGATAAGGTGCCCCATAAAAGGCTGCTGAAGAAGATTAGGGCACACGGAGTTGGGGGTAGTGTGTTAAAGTGGATTGGGGACTGGCTATCCGACAGGAAGCAATGAGTCGGAATAAATGGGTGTTTTTCCGGTTGGAGGAAGGTAACTAGTGGCGTGCCGCAGGGATCGGTACTCGGGCCGCAACTGTTTACCATTTATATAGATGATCTGGAGGAGGGGACGGAGTGTAGGGTAACGAAGTTTGCAGATGACACAAAGATAAGTGGAAAAGTGAATCGTGTGGAGGACGGAGAAGATCTGCAGAGAGATTTGGACAGGCTGAGTGAGTGGGCGAGGATATGGCAAATGGAGTATAACGTTGATAAATGCGAGGTTATACACTTTGGAGGAAATAAAAACAAATGGGATTACTATCTCAATGGAAACAAATTAAAACATGCTACCGTGCAAAGGGACCTGGGGGTCCTTGTGCATGAGACGCAAAAGCCCAGTCTGCAGGTACAACAGGTGATCAAGAAGGCAAATGGGATGTTGGCCTATATCGCGAGGGGGATAGAATATAAAAGCAGGGATGTCTTGATGCATCTGTAAAGGGCATTGGTGAGGCCGCAGCTGGAATACTGTGTGCAGTATTGGTCCCCTTATATGAGGAAGGATATATTGGCATTGGAGGGAGTGCAGAGAAGGTTCACCAGGTTGATACCGGAGATGAGGGGTTTGGATTATGAGGAGAGGCTGAGGAGATTGGGTTTGTACTCGTTGGAGTTTAGAAGGATGAGGGGGGATCTTATGGAGACTTCTAAGATAATGCGGGGGCTGGATAGGGTGGAGGCGGAGAGATTCTTTCCACTTAGTAAGGAAGTTAAAACTAGAGGACACAGCCTCAAAATAAAGGGGGGTCGGTTTAAGACAGAGTTGAGGAGGAACTTCTTCTCCCAGAGGGTGGTGAATCTCTGGAATTCTCTGCCCACTGAGGTGGTGGAGGCTACCTCGCTGAATATGTTTAAAGTGCGGATGGCTGGATTCCTGGTCGGTAAGGGAATTAAGGGTTATGGGGATCAGGCGGGTAAGTGGTACTGATCCACGTCAGATCAGCCATGATCTTATTGAATGGCGGGGCAGGCTCGAGGGGCTAGATGGCCTACTCCTGCTCCTATTTCTTATGTTCTTATGTTCTTAAATGTGTCTAGAAACAACATTGTATACACTGGGTTTTGCAGGGTTGTCGATGTATGTTCTCCCCCTATTAACTATAATAGGTGGAGGATTTTGAGAAACAGGCATCCCCATTTCATGCGTACTTTGGATTGGATCATTGATCGCGCCCAGCAATGCATTGCGATCAGAAGAAAAATCCCCACGAATTCCAAATGAAAATATAGATCAAAACTCCTTTCTACGAATATAGTCAGGCTTTTGGTAGTAATCAAATGGAACAGGCTGTTGTTTAATTGAACAACTAAAACGTCTTATTTTTGTTTCAACTGAGTCTGTAATAAAGCTGGAACCGATCACTTGTCTGAAACCTGTTTGAATGCTCAACTCCAGGAAGTGCTGTAGACAATTGGAGGAACTAATATCCCATCAATGTGTTCACACTGACAAGAGACTTTGGGACTGGGTTCAGCTCAACTCACTGTAAACCAGCACACTGATGCTGGGGAGAGGCTGTTCACCTGCTCAGCGCGTAGGAAGGGATTTATTTGTTTGCCCAACCTGTTGACATACCTGAGAGTTCACATGTAATTACTATGATTAGATTCTTCTGTTAATAACATCCAGGACTGAACTATGTTCTTGGGTCTGTTTCTGATGATGTTAATAAACTCCACTTCAGGTGGAGGTTAATATTCTGGATAAAGGATAAATAAATCAAAGAACAAAGAACAAAGAACAATACAGCACAGGAACAGGCCCTTCGGCCCTCCAAGCCCGCGCCGCTCCCCGGTCCAGGATTGAATCCTGAATCCAGGATCCCCGCCCAATTTTCCAGCCTATCTACATACCAATATCCTATCCACCGAGCTGTCCCCCACAGCTACGATGCTTTGTTCATTACAACCTATTAACTTACCCCCACCCCCCCATTCCAGACCATGTGATCTCCAGGGAGAGGCTTTGTGTTAAGCACAGTGTGACAAGTCCTTTTACTGTCACCAACATAAGTTAGTTCCTTTTGAAATTCTCTCCCTCCCCGTCTCCTCCAACAAGTGTGAGGAGCTCATGGAGCTTCTTTGTCACTAAGATTGAGACAATCTGATCAGCTGCCTCTGCTGATTCACTCCCTTCCACTGGCCCATGGAGCCAAACTGTATCTAAAAGCTCCTCCTTCCTTGAGCCTTAAACTTGCCTCTTTCTTTAGTTTTTCTCCTATCTCGTCTCATCCCTTCCAGAGCTCACCTTCTCGGTGAGACTCACCCTCTGCTCCCTTCACTCTATTCTCACTAAGTTGCTGACCATCACCTTCCCCGTGTGAGCTGATTGTTTTAATTGTTCCCTTCCCTCAGGTCCTGTCACTCTGCAAAACTGCCAACATCAGCCTCCTCCTCAATGAACCAGCTCCTGATCCCACCGTTTGTGCAAACTAGCGCCCCATCTCCAACTTCCCTACCTCTCTAAGATCATTGAATGTCTTGGAAAATGGAGTTTGAGGGGAAACTCACAGGAAAAATCTCACAGTAAAATTTCTCCAAGTTTATGAAATAGGAAAGGGCAGCTGAAGTGAGGATTGGTCCCTCAGCAGGTAAGACTGAACAATCATGGGAATGAAGGAAATGGCCCAGACTCTGAACAAAATATTTGTCCCGTTTTCAGTGAAAGACACAAAATACAATTGTGTTGGAAGCAGTTCAGAGAAGATTCACTGGGCTGATTCCTGGGATGAAGGGGTTACTTTATGAGGAAAGGTTGGGTCTGCACACAGACTTTAGAAGATTGAGAGCTGATCTTATTGAAACCTAAAATTCAAGGGGGGGCTCGACAGGTTGGATGCTGAGAGGATGTTTCCCCTCATGGAAATCTCAAACTGGAGGCTGGGTTTAATAATAAGGGAGGTGAGGAGGAATTTCTTCTCATTCACTTTGGAATTCTCTCTCCTTGGAGAGCACTGGAGCTGGATCATTGAATACATTCAAGGCTGAGTTACACAGAGCTCTGATCAAAAGGGAGTCGAGGGATCGGGAGTGAGGCAGGAATGTGGACTTCAGGCTGCAATCAGCCATAATCTGATCAGCCACAATCTGATTGAATGGCAGAGCAATCCCGGTGGGTGAAATGTCGACTCCTGCTCCTGTTCCTTATAAACCTCTGAAAAGGAAGGAGCTGCAGCAAGCAGCATAATTAAGGACCCCACACATCCTGGACATTCTCTCTTCCACTTTCTTCCGTTGGAAAAAAAGATACAAAAGTCTGAGGTCACGTACCAACCAATATAAGAATAGCATTTTCCTCTGCTGCCATCAGACTTTTGAATGGACCTATCTCACACTAAGTTGATTTTTCTCTACACCCTAGCTATGACTGTAACACGACATTCTGCAATCTCTCATTTCCTTCTCTATGAACGGTATGCTTTGTCTGTATGGCGTGCAAGAAACAATACTTTTCACTGTGTACTAATACATGTGACAATAATAAATCAAATCAAAATGCCACCATAAATAAAGTACATGATCTGGAATATCCATGAGAATGCAATCCTGAAATTACAAACAGGATTGATTCAGGCATCTTACCTTCCTGAGACACCAGTGAGCTCACGTTACAGTGAAGTCAATTCTGCAGTGATCACTTGTGATAATACTGTGCATTTAAGGAAGGTATTTTAATCCTGATTCTCTGGGGTTTTTTTTGTATTGTTGCCGTGATGTCTGATGAAAGCACAATGGGCCTTTTTGTTTATCTGTAATTTGGGCCCAATGGAATGTCCTGGAGTTTTACGAGTTTATGTCCCTTTTGAATTGTTGTGGGAAGATTGATTGACAGGTCAAGGTCAGGTGGTTCCTTCACAGGAGAATCCAAAGATTCACTTTCAGTTTTCGGTAGAAGCTGTTAGATCCCAGACTGAAAAGCAGTATTTCTGTGTCTCTCCCTGGTATTAGAAATTCTGCTGGCTCGATGGAAGCAGTCTTTCTTGCCTTTCTGGAGTGAAAATTTTGCTGAGAGTGGTTTGCTAGCTCGAGGCAAGCAGTGGCTCTATCTCTACCTCGAGGGTGCTGGGAGCTACAGGACGGGGAAGTCAGCATTTCAATTCTCCATCCAAAGGACTAATTCACAGCAGGTGTTGCAGAGCTGCAAAATCATGTGAGCATCCGCATTTTCTGTGCTAAACCAAAAGCATGTGTGTATGTTGATAAGAATGTTGTTTTGGAACAGTACATTGAGCTGTTAATGTTTACACAATATCATGGTTTTTTTTTCTTGTTTGTAATTGGTAAAAGCTCTTGCTAAGTTTCTTTCTATGTGTTAATTGTATTTTTAAATAAACTTTGTTTGATAAAAGCTCCCCAGTGGCTCACTTGAATCATACCCGTGCCAAAGTCAAAATGCAAAGCTTATGATCTGGGATGACTTCATAAAACACCTTGGAGTTTCAGACCTGGATTATAACACACTGCTATGTGGACACTCTCCTTCTTCACTAATTCCCATCTCCTACTGTCTGGCAGATTGGAGAGGGACTGTAAACTTGGGTTTCTGTATTTAGTTCCTAATTTTATTGATTGTCACTCTAACCCCAGTCTCTGTGTCGTCACACCAAATAAACAATTAAAACTAATTGGGACTTAAATGGTGGTGAGTATACCCAGCATTCTCTGTGATGGGGAAAGTCCCCTCTCTACATCATGGGAGACGAATGCACAATAACAGCGTTGGATTGTTTGGAGCATGCCCAAGGCGAGTGATGGTGAAGAAGAGATTTTTCTCCCATTTGCTGCCGGTAAGTGGTGGCAGAGGCAGCGAGATATGAGGGAGTGGTGGAGCTGGCAGGTGGATGGAGGGGGTCATTAACACCCAGGGTTGGTAGCAAATCTGGAATAAAACCCTGCAGGTCCTGCATTTGCAGCTCCAGGAATTCTGCTGCAGACCAGGGTCAGATTAATGGCTGCCATTTTGTTTCAACAGGGAGCAGAACACACGTGTGGTCACCTTGACACAACAGCGAGGGGGCGGGGCTTCAGAGTCCCAGTGACCAGGAGAGATAATCATTGATTTTACTGTTAGGCTGCAGGCAGGAGCTGGAGATCTGAACACAGAGGAGAGGGAGGGAGAAAACTGGGAGTGGAGGAAAGAAATGGTGGAGATGGTGAAATAAAAACAGAAAACGCTGGAAAAGCTCTCGGTCTGGCAGCATCTGTTGAGAGAGAAACAGAGCTAATGTTTCATGTCCAACGTGACTCTTCTGAAGAAGAATGAGAAAGGACGGCTGGTCCTCCAACCAGAGAGAGAGTGTCAGAGGCGGCTCTGAGCAAGAGCTCCCTCATTGGCTGTGCCGGGTCTGTCACCGGAAACAGCCGAGAAGCTGTCGCCAGTTTATACCCGGGACCAGAAGCTGCTTATTCTCAATTATGATGTGGAGATGCCAGCGTTGGACCGGGGTAAGCACAGTAAGAAGTCTCACAACATCAGTTTAAAGTCCAACAGGTTTATTTGGGAGCAAATACCATAAGAACATAAGAACATAAGAAATAGGAGCAGGAGTAGGCCATCTAGCCCCTCGAGCCTGCCCCGCCATTCAATAAGATCATGGCTGATCTGACGTGGATCAGTACCACTTACCTGCCTGATCCCCATAACCCTTAATTCCCTTACCGATCAGGAATCCATCCATCCGCGCTTTAAACATATTCAGCGAGGTAGCCTCCACCACCTCAGTGGGCAGAGAATTCCAGAGATTCACCACCCTCTGGGAGAAGAAGTTCCTCCTCAACTCTGTCTTAAACCGACCCCCCTTTATTTTGAGGCTGTGTCCTCTAGTATTAACTTCCTTACTAAGTGGAAAGAATCTCTCCGCCTCCACCCTATCCAGCCCCCGCATTATCTTATAAGTCTCCATAAGATCCCCCCTCATCCTTCTAAACTCCAACGAGTACAAACCCAATCTCCTCAGCCTCTCCTCATAATCCAAACCCCTCATCTCCGGTATCAACCTGGTGAACCTTCTCTGCACTCCCTCCAATGCCAATATATCCTTCCTCATATAAGGGGACCAATACTGCACACAGTATTCCAGCTCCGGCCTCACCAATGCCCTGTACAGGTGCATCAAGACATCCCTGCTTTTATATTCTATCCCCTTCGCAATATAGGCCAACATCCCATTTGCCTTCTTGATCACCTGTTGTACCTGCAGACTGGGCTTTTGCGTCTCATGCACAAGGACCCCCAGGTCCCTTTGCACGGTAGCATGTTTTAATTTGTTTCCACTGAGATAATAATCCCATTTGTTATTATTTCCTCCAAAGTGTATAACCTCGCATTTCTCAACGTTATACTCCATTTGCCATATCCTCGCCCACTCACTCAGCCTGTCCAAATCTCTCTGCAGATCTTCTCCGTCCTCCACACGATTCACTTTTCCACTTATCTTTGTGTCGTCTGCAAACTTCGTTACCCTACACTCCGTCCCCTCCTCCAGATCATCTATATAAATGGTAAACAGTTGCGGCCCGAGTACCGATCCCTGCGGCACGCCACTAGTTACCTTCCTCCAACCGGAAAAACACCCATTTATTCCGACTCTTTGCTTCCTGTCGGATAGCCAGTCCCCAATCCACTTTAACACACTACCCCCAACTCCGTGTGCCCTAATCTTCTTCAGCAGCCTTTTATGGGGCACCTTATCAAACGCCTTTTGGAAATCCAAAAACACCGCATCCACCGGTTCTCCTCCATCAACCGCCCTAGTCACATCTTCATAAAAATCCAACATGTTCGTCAAGCACGACTTTCCCCTCATGAATCCATGCTGCGTCTGATTGATCGAACCATTTCTATCCAGATGCCCTGCTATCTCCTCTTTAATAATGGATTCCAGCATTTTCCCTACTACAGACGTTAAGCTGACCGGCCTATAGTTACCCGCCTTTTGTCTCTCACCTGACCACTCCATCTGACGAAGGAGCAGCAAGTTCCGAAAGCTTATGGTATTTGCTACCAAATAAACCTGTTGGATTTTAACCTGGTGTTGTGAGACTTCTTACTATTCTCAATTAAACAGGGAATTCCTGGAAACACACTGCAGCTCCTTCTCTATCTGAAGATCCAATGTCTGTTGTATAATTGTCCCAGGGTTACCAGGCTCCTCTTAACTCCTCCAACTGATTTTTCACAGATTTATTTTAAATGGCTTTATTCTAAATTAGTAACACCAGCTTTAAAGTCACTGATTCAAGACTATCACAAACACATTAAATCATCACACAATAAATACCAGTCATTTTTCGGACTGGAATTTTAAACCCACTGTTTCGCTCTCACTCAGGAACAGATCCCAGTTTTACACCAATCTCTGATTTGACAGCACGTTTCCAGCATTCACCGCTGTTCTTCCTGACTCTGAACACAGTTGTAAAGGAGCTTCTGTTCCCTGTTTAGGAGCTCAGAGCCATGTGTGAATTCACTGGGTGCTGAAGGGTCAGTATTTCCGATATTCACTCCTCCAGTTTCCAGGTTGCGTCTGTCCCTCACTCAATGCCTGTTGTATTGTTGTCCCAGCGGTTAACAGGCTCCTGTGAACTCCTCATCTGATACTTTAATGCAGACTTTTATAAATTATTTTGAATGAGTTTATTTTAAAATAGTAACACCAGCATTAAAGTCACTGATTCAAGACAGTCACTAAAACATGTTAAATCATCAGTGGCTACTGAGTACAACCAGGCCTCAGACAAGAGTTTCTGAGTCGATTCTGTGCAATGGAATGTCTTATCAGTGTTGCCATGGTGAGCTGTCTGCAGTAAAGAGCCTGTTTGAGTCTCTAACTCAGACTAAACTCTCTCCCAAACACAAAAAAATATTAGACCCCGTACCTCATTGAATTGTCATAAGTTATAAAGGGTTTAGATACAGAAATCATTCAAGCTGGAGCGTGTGTTTGAAAATATTATCCTACATTTTATAAAATAAACTTCTCAACAATTGGTTCAGCTGCTGTTTGAGAATTGAGTCAGGTTTTGGGAATCTGACACCAGGAAGGCCATGGAACACGGTGCAGAACAGATTCACTACAGCTCAGAAAGAAGCCACTCTGCCATTGGTGTCATTGCCAGCTCTTTGGAAGAGCTATCCCATTAATCCTACTCGTCTGCTGTTTCCCCACAGCTCCAGAAATAATTTCCCTTCAAACATTTCTCCAATTCTCTTTTGAAAGTTATTGTTGAACCTGCTCCCAGAAGCTTTCAGGCAGCACACTCCATCACTATGGAATGAAATGTTTTCTCAGGGTGACCCATCTTCGAACTTAGTCCCAATTTCATTTTCCCATGAGGAGAAACTGGGAATCTTTTCATTCGAACAAAGCAGGATGAGAGGAAATGTGAACAACTTGTTCAAAACTGGATCAAGACCATCATCCAAGATACTACAGATACTCTTTCTCTTTCAAGATGAGTCTGATGTCCATCATTGGGAAATGCTGGAATCCATTAATAAGGAGATGCCCTACCTTAACCTCCTTCATCACAGATTCGAGAATTTTTCCAATGACCGATGTTAACCTAATTGGCCCGCAGTTTCCTGCTTTCTGTCTCCCTCCTTTCTTGAATAGAGGAGTCACATTCTCTATTTTCCAATCTGATTGGATCTTTCCAGAATCCAGAGTATTTTGGAAAATTAAACCCATTGCAACTACTATTTCAGCAGCCACTTCTGTAAGACCCTGGAACATTGTGCATCAAGACAAGGGAATTGTCAGCTTTGAGATACAATAATTCTCTCAGTTCCTCGTCTCTGGAGCATGTTATAAGTTCCCTGTAATTGTGTCAAGTTCCTCTCTCCCTTTCACTGCCTTATTCACAGTTATTTCTGAGGATGTTATTTGTTTCCTCCACAGTGGAGACTTGTAGAAACTCTTACTGTCTGTTTCTATATTTCTCGCTAACCTTCTCTCAGACTCTAATTTCCCTCTCCTTACTGATCTTTTTGTCATTCTTTGCCGTTCTTTATATTCTGTATCTGAGATTATAAAAACCTCAGCTTTTCAATAGTTGTTGGTGGCTCCGGTGGGTTCAGTTCTCAGCTGTGGGCAGCATCAGGCTCAGCTTCACCCAGCACATCTAGATCTGCAATGTCACCTTGATCTCACATTTATAAAACTCCTTACAGACAATGAGAAACATCCCAAAGGGTTTTACAGGAGCAGTGACTCTGAGCCACATCAGGAGATATGAGGATGTTAAACCCAAGACCTCCCCATCTGCTCTCTAAGATCTTATAGTGACTATTTTGAACAAGAGCAGGGGTTCACCCCTGTGAGAGCAATATTACCCCTCACCCAATCTCCCTAAAAACAGATCATCACTGCTCATTATCATATTGCTCTTTGTGGAGGCTGATTACGCACAGAGATGACCTGAGGTTGTGAAGGGTGCGATTATAAATGCAAATTCTGTCAATTCCAGCCCAGTTCCTGTACTTAGCAGCAGCATCATCAACACTTCCCCAATGTCATAATGAGCAAGGTTCAGTCCTGAATCTGATGAGCAGTGCAGTCATTTATGAACTCGCTGGTGCACCAGCAGGTTGTATGATCGATTAAAACACTTGCCACATGTGGAGCATGTGAAGGGTTTCTCCCTGGTGTGAATTCGCTGGTGTGTCTGCAGGGTAGATGAATTAATAAATCCCTTCCCACACTCAGAGCAGGAGAAGGGTCTCTCATTGGTGTGAACTCGCTGGTGCATCAGCAGATTGGATGATCGAATAAATCCTTTCCCACATTCGGAGCAGGTGAATGGCCTCTCCCCAGTGTGAACTCGCTGGTGTCTCTGCAGGTGGGATGGTCGCGCAAATCCCTTTACACATTCAGAGCGGATGAATGGTCTCTTCTCAGTGTGAATCTGCTGGTGTGTCAGCAGGTTGGAGGACTGAGTGAATCCCTTCCCACACTGGGGGCAGATGAACGGCCTCTCCCCAGTGTGAGTGCGCTGATGTACATTGAGTTCAAATAATCGTCTGAACCCAGTTCTGCAGTGAGAGCATCTGAACGGTCGCTCATCAGTGTGAACACGTTGATGGTATTGAAGATCTCCAGAACCTTTGAAGCACTTCCCACATTCTGGACATTTAAAAGGTCTCTCACCAGTATGAACTCGTTGGTGTATCTGAAGGTGGGGTGATGTCCTGAATCTCTTCCCACACTGTGAGCAGCTGAACGGTGTGTCCCCGGTGTGAATGCGCTGGTGCTCCCTCAGTGCGTGTGGGTTTTTAAACCTCTTCTCACAGTCGGAGCATTTAAACTTTCTCTTGTCAGTGTGAACTTGCTGATGTTTCAGCAGGTGGGATGAGGGAGTGAATCCTTTCCCACACATGGGGCAGATGAATGGCCTCTCCTCAGTGTGGAGTCTCTGGTGTCTCTGAAGGCAAATTAACTGAGTGAATCCCTTCCCACACATAGAGCAAGTAAACGGCCTCTCCCCGGTGTGTCTGCGTCGATGGATTTCCAGCTCGCACGGGCGTCTGAATCCCTTCCCACAGTCCCTACATTTCCACGGTTTCTCCCTGGTGTGAATGGTGCTTTTTGCTTCCATGCTCAGGTCCTGATGAATCGAATGAACCTGGATGCTGGAATTTGAAACAGAAACAGAAAATCTCAGCAAGTCTGACAGCATCTGTGGAGAGAGAACATAAGAACATAAGAAATAGGAGCAGGAGTAGGCCATCTGGCCCTTCGAGCCTGCCCCGCCATTCAACAAGATCATGGCTGATCTGAAGCGAATCAGTTCCACTTACCCGCCTGATCCCCATATCCCCTAATTCCCTTATCGATCAGAAAACTATCTACCCGTGATTTAAACATATTCAACGAGGAAGCCTCCACCACTTCAATGGGCAGAGAATTCCAGAGATTCACTACCCTCTGAGAGAAGAAGTTCCCCCTCAACTCTGTTCTGAACCGGCCCCCCCTTATTTTGAGGCTGTGCCCTCTAGTTCTGGTTTCCCTTCTAAGTGGAAAGAATCTCTCCACCTCTACCCTATCCAGCCCCTTCATTATCTTATATGTCTCTATAAGATCACCCCTCATCCTTCTAAACTCCAACGAGTACAGACCCAATCTGTTTAATCTCTCCTCATAAGCTACACCCCTCATCTCCGGTATCAACCTGGTGAACCTTCTCTGCACTCCCTCCAAGGCCAATATATCCTTTCGCAAATAAGGGGACCAAAACTGCACACAGTACTCCAGTTGCGGCCTCACCAGTGCCTTGTACAGTTGCAGCAAGACCTCCCTGCTTTTATATTCTATCCCCCTCGCGATAAAGGCCAACATTCCATTCTCCTTCTTGATCACCTGCTGCACCTGCAGACTGAGTTTTTGCGATTCGTGCACAAGGACCCCCAGGTCCCTCTGCAGTCGCACGATGTAATTTTTCTCCATTTAAATAATATTCCAATTTACTATTATTTCTTCCAAAGTGGATAACCTCACATTTGCTAATGTTATATTCCATCTGCCAGATCCTCGCCCACTCGCTCAGCCTATCCAAATCTCTCTGCAGACTTTCCGCGTCCTCCACGCAATTCGCTTTCCCACTCACCTTCGTGTCATCAGCAAACTTGAATACCCTAGATTCAGTCCCCTCCTCCAGATCATCTATGTAAATGGTAAACAATTGAGGCCCCAGCACCGATCCCTGCGGCCCAGCACCGATCCCTGCGGATAGCGAATAGAGTCAACATTTTGAGTCTAGATTACCCTTCGTCAGAGAGGAAAGAGACCATACTTTTAGTCAGACAAATAAATGTGTCACAAAAACAAAAAATGCTGAAAAATCTCAGCAGGTCTGACAGCATCTGAGGAGGCATGGTGGCACAAATAGCTCGTGGGCCTAAAGGGATATGGGGAGAGAACCGGGATCACGTATTGAATTTGCTGATCAGCCATGATCATAATAAATGGCAGAGTAGGCTCAAAGGAGTGAATGACCTACCCCTGCTTCTAGTTTCTATGTATGTTTCAATGTAACAAGGCCTTTAACTCAAATATAACTGTTAATTATCAATGGCTGGGGAGTTAACAGTTCCAGACCTTAGCTCATCCAGACTTGATGGGATTCACAGTCCGTACTCTGTAATTAAACCATAAAAAGTGTAACTCTGCACCATCCACGGGCCATGTGATGTATTTCGCTTGTCAAATAAGGATGCAGCTACAGACAAAGAGCCAGTCACATGATACTAATGTCTTACACCGATTCCAATTGAGCAGAATATCACATCAGGTTAAATGATTAATATAATTCAATTACTTGATCATTACACATAGCAAGTATAAACTAACTTAAACATGAGCTTTCCTCCAGTCTCTCAGTTGAGTCAAGCAACAGGTGGACACGGAGACAGGTAGGAAAGCAAGTTGTGAGGAGGTTACAAAGAATCTGCTAAGGGACAAATATAGTTAAGTGAATGGGCAAAAATCTTAGCAGATGGAGTTTGATGTGGGAAAATATGAGAATGTCCACTTTAGCAGGAAGAATGGAAAAAAAACTGACTATAATTTAAATAGAGTGTCGAATGCTGCAGGGCAGAGGGATCTGGGTGAACTTCTAAAAGAATCACAGAAAAGGAACATGCAGGAACAGCAAGTAATTAGGAAGGTTTTCTGTAATGGGGATGGGAAATAAAAGTAAAGAAGTCTTACTACAACTGTACATGGAATTGGTGAGACTGCACCGAGACATGTGGAATTCACTTCCCCAGAGAGCAATGGAGGCTGTGGGTCATTGAACATATTCAAGGCTGAGTTAGACAGAGTTTTAATTAACAAGGAGTCAAGAATTATGGAGCAGCAAGAAAGTGGAATGAAGGCCACAGTCAGATCAGCCATGAGTCTTATTGAATTGTGGAGCAGGCTTGAGGGCTGAATGGCCTGCACCTACTCCTAATTATTGTGATCATATGAGACAAAGTCCCATCTTCACACTGAGAATACCCTCCATCATCTTGTGTGGCACTATCACCATGCTAAATGAGATAGATTCAGAATAGACATAGATCAAAACTGCACATCCATGAGGTGCTGTGGGTCATCAGCAGCACAATATTCAACCACAATCTGTAAACTCATGGCCCGGCACATCCCTCACTCTACCATCACCATCAAGCCAAGGGACCAACTCTGGTTCAACATGGAGTGTAGAAGAATATATATCAGGAGCAGCACCAGGCACCCTAAAACTGAGATTCCAATATGGTGACTATAACACGGGACTTTAAGCATGCTAAGCAGCGGAAGCAACATGTCCGAGGCAGGACCAAGCAATCCACAAACAACGGATCAGATCAGAGCTGCTGTCCCTTCACATCCAGTCGTGAATGGTGGGGGACAATTAAACAAATCACACAGAGAGTAAGCTCCACAAATATCCCCATCCCCAATGACTGGGGAAAGAAGCGGATCAGTACAAATATCTGTGTTTTGTCTTTAGTGACCGCGGATGTGTTACTGATACCTTCCCTAGATTCTGAGGCCAGGAAAGACACTCTGGAAGAGATGGGGAGCTGGGACTTGTCCATAAGAGTAACTGAAGGTGTGGGAACTGAAATAACCTAAAGTTAGAAAAGAGAAAAGGCCAGAAAATGCAACAATAAGTCACAAAACATTGATTAATCTCCTCTTATCCTGGAGAAATGAAGGTCCCAGCTTTGTGTCTTCAACAATACTAGTTCGTTTGAAATTTATCCAGAGTACTAATCTCCAGCTGAGTTATAGCGATCACTAACATCAGCAGAAACAAACCCCAACTGTCAGACATGGTTCAGTCCTGGATAACAGCAGAATCCAACCCCTCCAGACACTTGTCAATTTGCTGGTGAGTTGGAAGATGGGTTGACTGAGTGAACCCCATCTCACACTCAGAGAAGGTGAACGGTCTCTCTCCATTGTGAGTATGTTGGTGTCTCAGCAGGTGGGATGAATGAGAAAATCCCTTCCCACACTCAGAGCAAGTGAATGGTTTTTCCCCAGTGTGAATGTGCTGGTGTGATTGCAGGTTGGATGAGTGAGTGAATCCCTCTCCACATTCAGAGCAGGTGAACGGTCTCTCCCCGGAGTGAACTTGTTGGTGTCTCAGCAGAATACTTGAGGTCTTAAAGCTCTTCTCACATTCAGAACATTTGAAAGGTTTCTTATCCGAGTGAACAAGTTGGTGTGATCTGAGGCTGGTTAAGTAAATGAATCCTTTTCCACACAAGGAACAGGTGAATGACCTCTCCCCAGTGTGAACTCGCTGGTGTTTCTGGAGGCTGGATAACAGAGTGAATCCCTTCCCACACACTGTACATCTGAATGGCCTCTCCTTGTTGTGAACTCGCTGGTGTATCAGCAGATCACTTGTGGTTTTATAACTCTTCTCACATTCAGTACATTTGAAAGGTCTGTTATCAGTGTGAACCAGTCAGTGTGTAGCGAGGTGGGATGATCATGTGAATCCCTTCCCACACACAGAGCAGGTGAACGGCCTTTCCCCAGTATGAGTGCGTTTGTGTTCAATGAAATTCTGTGATCGCTTAAATAACTTCCCACAGTAAGAGCAGCAGAACTGTTTCTCGGTGTGAATAGATTGGTGCTTTACCAGGTCCTCAGAGCTTTTAGAGTTGTGATCACCGTCAGCATGGTTAAAAAGCCTCTCTTCAATGTGAACTTGCTGGTGGGTCAGCAGGTGGGATGACTGAATGAATCCTTTCCCGCACATGGAGCAGGTGAATGGTCTCTCCCCAGTGTGACTGCGCCGATGCATTTCCAGCAGGGATGGGTAACTGAATCCCTTCGCACAGTCCCCACATTTCCATGGTTTCTCCATGGTGCAGGTGTTCTTGTCTGTTCAAGTCTTGTCCACACACAACATGTGTATTGCTTCTAAGTAAGGCTATTAAGGGTTATGGGACAAGGCAGAAAATTGGATTGTCATATCAGATCAGCCGTGATCTCATTGAATGGAGGAGCAGACTCGATGAGTCCAATGGCCTAATTCTGATCCTAATTCTTATGGTCTTATTGTTCTCTGCTGTGAATGGTGTGATGTTTCTTTCAGGCTGTGTAACTGGTTAAAGCTCTTTCCAGTCAGTTCACTCTCACTCAGGTCTGTGTCTCGGTGCTTTTCCAGTCACACTGATGTTTGAAATTGTTCCCCACCGCCAGAACAGACAAACATTTCTCCTTCCACATTTAAAGGTCGATGATATTCAGGTTCTGATGAATTGAGTGACTCTGTCGGATCTTGATGTGATGTTTGGTTTCAGTTTCCCATCTGCAATTCATCGCCCTTGTGGACCTTGTAAAAGACATTGACAGAGTCAGTATCACTGTCAGCACAGGACAGAAATTCAGAACAAACAATTCTAGTTTCCATGGAATATTATATCAAATCTTGTTTCCCCAAATCTTGTGGTCCAATCGAACTTTCATCTGAACTAAACCAGAACTTTGTTTCCAGTGTTT
Source organism: Mustelus asterias (assembly GCF_964213995.1). Taxonomy (NCBI): domain Eukaryota; kingdom Metazoa; phylum Chordata; class Chondrichthyes; order Carcharhiniformes; family Triakidae; genus Mustelus; species Mustelus asterias. The sequence goes on from NW_027590204.1 coordinate 307,490, forward strand.
GTGAGACACTCTGTACCCTGAGTTGTGGAAGATATCGAGTGTTCCAGTCGACACTGTCTGCTCCCTCTCCAGGACCACACGAGCACGGACAAGAAAGTTAAAGTTTATTTTTATTAGTCACAGGTAAGGCTTGCAGCAACACTGTAATGAAGTTACTGTGAAACCACAGAAGAGGGGCCCACAGCCAAGTTACCCTCTGCTGAACTACAAATTACTGTTTTAACCAGCCCCAAGAGCAGATCCAGGAAAAGATCCTCTGCCCTCCCCAGTCTCCTTCACTGGAGCATGGGGCAGAACAGAAGTGTAACTAAAAGTGGAAAAGCAGCTACTTCAGGGGTTGCAATCTCTCACACTGAATATGTACATGGCTCATGGATTTCTCGAGTCTGCAAATTAATTTAAAGAGGAGAAAAAACAGTGATAAACACAAAGGCAGGTTGTGAAATTGAGCTGAATGAATTTGGTAATTTGTGGAGCCGGCACAAGGAAGAAGTGACTCCGGAAGCTGCTGGATTGTGATTAAAAACCCAAATGGTTTGCTAATGTCCTTCAATGCAGGAAACCTGCCACCCATCCAGATCTACACAAGAATTCAGCCTCAATGAGAGGAGAAAGATGAAGATGAAACAGGGAGGGAATGAATGGTAAGGACTTTATACATCTACAACTGGACAAGAACTTTGACAGAACCTGCCAAACCACAACCTTCACCAACTCAAAGGATGCAGGAAAACTATCACCTCCAAATGTCGCTTTCAATCTCAAAACAACTTGTAATCCTGAGGTAACCTGCATCCCCCTGCATTTAAGGGGCAATTTAGCATAGCCAATCCACCTAACCTGTACTCCTTTGGGGTGTGGGAGGAAACCGGAGCACCTGAAGGAAACTCATGCAGTCACAGAGAGAACGTGCAAACTCCACACAGTCACCCAAAGCTGGAATCAAACCTGGGTCCCTGGTGCTGTGAGACAGGAGTGCTGACCACTGTGCCACCCTGTGCCACTGTACTGTGTTGCTCGGAAATAAGTTTTAGGATTTTGGCTGAGTGATTATGAAGGCAGAGCAGTATACTACTAAGTCAAAATAGTGCGAGATTCTGAAGAGTAAATGCAGGTAGTGGGGTTTCTGGGCATAAACTGCCCTTATCCATGTTGGAGAAGGTGCTGTCAAAGGAGGTTTAGCCAATTGCTGGTAATTCTAGTTATGTACATGTTCCGGTTACTTGTGAACTCGCTGGTGCCTTAGCAGTGTGGATGAACGACTGAATCCCTTCCCACTGAAAAATTTGAAATTCTTCTAACTGTAAATTTAATGAAAATACCCGACAGAACTACTTTTTCCATACTTGAAACACAGCTTTAAATGGTCCGTTTGTTTCTAGGCTCGGTTCCATGAGCAACGCCTTCAACTAAACAAAATCAAAACACTGCAGCTGCTGGAAATCTGAAATGAAAAGAGAAAACGTTGTAAATACTCATCAGGTTAGACAGCACCTATGGAGACAGAAGCAGAGTTAATGTTTGCAGTCACTGACGCTCCTCTAATGAAACACATACCAATAGCTGCTGTTTTATGGGGCCGTGAATCCCACAATCCCCTGTGCCCCAGAAACAGCTCTATCCATCACACACATTTCCCATTATGACACTTCTATGTCAACAGGGCAAGCTGTTTAAAAGTCATCAAGTTCCATTTTTGCGTGTTGATGTTCATTAAAGATACAGATCGACTTCCCCCTTATTATGTTATTATGTATCAATTTCAGATATTTTGGTCGGGAATTTCCATTCCCTTACTTTTTGGTGGATAATGAATGCCTTGAGTACTTAGGTTACAGTATAATTTGATTCCTAATGACTGCACCACGATCCCTAATTTTCACATCGCAGCAGGAAAAGTTCACTGTTCACAAATGAGGCGTCTCGATGGCGTGTGCTTTACCCACCATTCCTCGCGGTAGTGAATGTCCCCTATCCACAGCACGGGAGAGAGCTGCGCATCCGCAGTCAGGCAGTGTGTGGCGCATGCGCAGCGTGAATGATGGCAAAGGGGAGAGACATTCCTTTGTCTCATCAGCAACCGGTAAGGATGCGGATACATGGAGGGAGGATTGGAACCGGCAGATGGACGGAGAGGGTTTCTAAATATCTGCTGAAGGTCTCAAACCTCTAATAGTAATCCGCAGGTCCCGTGTTTGCAGCTTTGGATCTTTTTCCCGAGACGAGGCTCAGGTTAACAGCCGCCATCTTGATTCAGCAGGGAGCTCACAGGGAGCGCATGCGCTGGTGTCTTGATGACGCAACAATAAGGGGGTGGGGCTTCAGCGTTTTATGGTCCCAACCGGGTCCTAGTGACCGGATCGCACAGCAGTTTGAGCAACAGGTTTTCAACAGCTTCACCCACTCCCAGGGAAAATTGGAGTATGGAAGTAAGCTGGCAGGGAACATAAAAACTGACTGTAAAAGTTTCTATAGATATGTAAAGAGAAGAAGATTGACAAAAACGAATGTTAGAAATGGGAGAATTCATAACGGGGAATAAAGAAATGGCTGAGGGATTAAATTGGTACTTTGCTTCAGGCTTCACAAAGGAAGACGTGAATAATGTACCAGAAGTGCTGAAAGAAACATGTTTTAGTGAGGGGGCTGAAGGAAATCAGCATCTGTCGAGAAATGGCTTTGGGGAAATTGATGGGATTGAAGGTGGATAAATCTCCAGGTCCAGATAATCTTCATCCCAGAGTACTTAAGGAAGTGGTCCTGGAAATAGTGGTTATTTTCCAAAATTCTTTGGAATCGGTAATAGTTCCTACAGATTGGAGGGTAGCTAATGTAAACCCACTGTTCAAAAAGTGAGGGAGAGAGAAAACAGGGAACTATAGACCAGTGAGCCTAACATTGGTACTGGGGAAGTTGCTGGTGTCTATTATCAAGGATTTCACAACTCGGCATTTGGAAGGCAGTGGTATAATCAGACAAAGACAGCATGGATTTACAAAAGGGAAATCATGCTTGACGAATCTATTGGAATTTTGTAAGGATGTAAGGAGTAGAGTTGACCGAGGAGAACCAGTGGATGTGGTTTATTTAGATTTTCAGAAGGCTTTCGACAAGGTCTCACATAACAGACTGCTAAGTAACGTTAAAGGACATGGTATTGCAGGGAATGTCTTGAGATGGATAGAAAGCTGGTTCGCAGATGAGAAGCGAAGCATTGGCATAAATGAGTCTTTTTCTGATTGGCAGTCAGTGATTAGTGGGGTTTGGCAGGGATCTGTGCTAGGACCCCAACTCTTCAAATTATATATTAATGATTTGGACGAGGGAACTGAATGTATTATCTCCAAATTTGCAGATAATACAAAGTTGGGTGGGAGGGTGAGCTGTGAGGAGGCTGCAGAGGTGCTTTAGCGTGATTGGGACTGGCTGAGTGTGTGGGCATCTGCATTGCAGATGCAGTATAGTGATGATAAATGTGAGATTATCCACTTTGGCAGCAATAATAGGAAGACAGATTATTACTTGAATAGGTGTAAATTGAGGGAGGTGTATACTCAACAAGATGTTTGATTCCTCGTGCATCAGTCGCTGAAAGTAAGCGTGCAGGTACAGTAGGCAGTAAAGAAGGCAAATGATATGTAGGCCTTCATAGCGAGAGGATTTGAGTATAGGGATAGGGATGTTTTGCTGCAGTTGTATAGGGCATTGGTGAGGCCACACCTGGAGTATTGTGTACAGTTTTGGTGTCCTTATCTGAGGAAGGATGTCCTTGTTATAGAGGGAGTACAGCGAAGGTTTACCAGGCTGATTCCTGGGATGGCAAGTCTGTCACATGAGGAGAAACTAAATTGGTTAAGATTATATTCACTAGAGTTTGGAAGAGTGGGATCTCATAGAAACTTATAAAATTGTAACAGGGTTAGAAAGGGTAGATTCAGAAAGAATGTTCCCAGTGGTGGGGGGAGTCCAGAACGTGGGGTCATAGTTTGAGGATAAGGGGTAAACCTTTTAGAACTGAGGTGAGGAGAAATTTCTTCACCCAGAGCGTGATGAATGTGTGGAATTCACTGCCTCAGAATATAGATCAAGGAATATGGGGGAACGGGAGTGGGGTGGGGGGGTGGGGATTAGGATATTGAATTTGATGATCAACCATGACCATAATGAATGGCGGAGCAAGCTCGAAGGGCTGAGTGACCTACTCCCACTTCTAGATTCTATGTTTCAGTGAGAGAAGTTGCCTGAAGCGGTGGCAAAATATTTGGTTACACTTCAGGCTCCTCGTGTTTACATAGAAACATACGAGAAAATAGTGAAGTTCAACCGGGATATTGGGTTCATGTCACACTATTTGTAACTCCCACAGTTGCGTGGACCTGCAGAGTTTCACTGGCTGTCTTGTCTGGAGACAATACACATCTTTTTAGCCTGTCTTGTTGCTCTCTCCACTCACATTGTTTTGTCTCTTAAAGACTTGATTAGTTGTAAGTATTTGCATTCCAACCATTATTCATGTAAATTGAGTCTGTGTCTTTATAAGCTCTGTTTGTGAACAGAATTCCCACTCACCTGAAGAAGGGGCTAAGAGCTCCGAAAGCTTGTGTGGCTTTTGCTACCAAATAAACCTGTTGGACTTTAACCTGGTGTTGTTAAACTTCTTACTGTGCTTACCCCAGTCCAACGCTGGCATCTCCACATCGTTATTATATGGGACAGATTTACTTCTGGTCCTGTAATAAATGCATTTATTATTTCCAGTCTTGTAATATAGTCCTGTAGCTACGTTATATATTTCCAGTCATAGAGTCATTCCAGCACAGAAGGAGTCCATTGGATAACTCGAGTCCATACTGACTCTCACAGTAATTTCATAGTTTTTCATGATATTCACAGTGACTTCATTGCAGTGTTAATGTCAGCATCCTTGTGACACTAGTTAATAAATTATCAAAAATAAACTGTAAACTGTCTGTCGAGCAATTCTGTCCGTCTGGAGTGGGTCCCATTCTGTAACCCTGCAGCACCCATCCAATCTCATTTAGAAATTATTGATCATCTCTGCTTGACTACCCCCACAGGCAGCAAGTTCAAGACCATCATCAATCGCAACCCCCTGTATCTTCATCAACTGGAGCCATCCTATCCATTAAATATATTTTTAGTTCAATCATAGCTGAGGTATTTGTATCATCGATAGTCACAGGTGAGGTGCCTGAAGATTGGAGGGTGGCAAATGTTGTGCCTTTGTTTAAAAAGGGCTGCAGGGAGAAGCCTGGGAACTATAGGTCAGTGAGCCTCACATCTGTGGTGGGTAAGTTGTTGGAAGGTATTTTGAGAGACAGGATCTACAGGCATTTAGAGACGCAAGTACTGATTAGGGACAGTCAGCATGGCTTTGTGAGTGGAAAATCATGTCTCACAAATTTGATTGAGTTTTTTGAAGGGGTAACCAAGAAGGTAGATGAGGGCAGTGCAGTCGATGTTGTCTACATGGACTTTAGCAAGGCCTTTGACAAGGTACTGCCTGGTAGGTTGTTGCATAAGGTTAATTCTTACGGGACCCAGGGTGAGGTAGCTATATGGATACAAAATTGGCTTCTTGACAGAAGCCAGAGGGTGGTTGTAGAGGGTTGACCAGCGGTGTGCCTCAGGAATCCGTGCTGGGTCCACTGTTATTTGTCATTTATATTAATGATTTGGATGAGAATATAGGAGGCATGGTTAGTAAGTTTGCAGATGACACAAAGATTGGTGGCATAGTGGACAGTGAAGAAGGTTATCTCAGATTGCAATGGGATCTTGATTTATTGGGCCAGTGGGCTGACGAATGGCAGATGGAGTTTAATATAGATAAAGGCAAGGTGATGCATTTTGGTAGATTGAACCAGGGCAGGACTTACTCAGTTAATGGTAGGGCGTTGGGGAGAGTTACAGAACAAAGAGATCTCGGGGTACAGGTTCATAGCTCCTTGAAAGTGGAGTCACAGGTGGACAGAGTGGTGAAGAAGGCATTCGGCATGCTTGGTTTCATTGGTCAGGACAATGAATACGGGAGTTGGGATGTCTTGTTGAAGTTGCACAAGATATTGGTAAAGCCACACTTGGAATACTGTGAACAGTTCTGGTCACCCTATTATAGAAAGGATATTATTAAACTTGAAAGAGTGTAGAAAATACTTACTAGGATGCTACCCAGACTTGGTGGTTTGAATTATAAGGAGAGGCTGAATAGACTGAAACTTTTTTCTCTGGAGCGTAGGAGGCTGACGGGTGATCTTATAAAGGTCTATAAAACAATGAGGGACATAGATCAGCTAGCTCGTAAATATCTTTTCCCAAAGGTAGGGGAGTCTAAAACTAGAGGGCATAGGTTTAAGGGGAGGAAGGAGAGATACAAAAGGGTCCAGAGGGGCAACTTTTTCACACAGGGTGGTGAGTGTCTGGAACAAGCTGCCAGAGATAGTAGTAGAGGCGGGTACAATTTTGTCTTTTAAAAAGCATTTCGACAGTGACATGGGTAAGATGGGTATAGAGGGATATGGGCCAAATGCGGGCAATTGGGATTAGCTTAGGGGTTTAAAAAAAAGGTGGCATGGACAAGTTCGGCCAAAGAGCCTGTTTCCTCTATGACTCTACAAAGACATATATCTGTCTGGCCACCTGCATGGAGATTTTCAGCTCTCTGTGTCCAGGACAGGAAGCAGTGAGCATGGATCTGTCAATCAGCCTCAATCAGCCCCTTCAGGAGAATTGGGAGGGTGAATATTAGATACAGCAGAGTGAGAATGGAGGGAGAGTGTGTGGGATGGAGATTTACAACTTTGGGAATGAGATTAGTATTAGTGAAAAAGTAGCACTGGAGAAATTAATGGGGTTGGAAGTGAATAAATCCCCAAAAAACTGCTGATCTACATCCCAGAGTGTTGGAAGAGGTGGCTGTGGAGATAGTGGATACATTGGTGGTCATCTTTCCAAATTCTATAGATTGTGGAATTTTTGCTGCAGATTGGAAGGTGGTAAATGTAACCCCACTGTTTAAGGAGGGAGAGAGAAAACGGGGAACCACAGACCCATTAGCCTGACATCAGCCGGAGGGAAAATGCTACAATCTATTGTACAGGATGTGATAACAGATGAATATGCATATTCAGAACAGGGGTACGTCCCTCGCACCTGCTCCACCATTCAATACGTGCACAGCTGATCTGATTGTAACCTCAACTTCACATTCCCGCCGACCCCCTGATAAACTTTCACCCCCTTGCTTATTAAGAATCTATCCAGCTCTGCCTTCAAAAGATTCAGAGACTCTGCGTCCACTGCCCTTTAAGAAAGAGAGTTCCAGACATTCAGACCCTCTGAGAGGAACAAGTTCTTCTGTTATTTGTTTTAATCAAGCCGCCTCTTACTCTTCTAAACTCCAGTAGATACAAGTCTAGCCTGTCCAATCATTCCTCATTAGACAAACCAGCCATTTCAGGTATTAGTCCAGTAAACCTTCTCTGAGCTGTTTCCAATGTGTTTACATCTTTCCTAAGTGAGAGCCATACTGTACACAGTACTCCAGATGGTTTCACCAATATCCTGTATAACTGAAGCATAATCTCCCTACTTTTTTATTCAATTCCCTTCACAATAAACATTCTATTAGCTTTCCCAATTCCCTGCGGTACCTGTATACCGGTCTTTTGTGATTCATGCACTGGGACACCCAGATCCCTCTGCAATCCCAGCTCGGCAATCTCACACCATTTAAATGATAAGCTTCTCTTTTATTCTTCCTGCCAAAATGGATGATTTGACTTTTTGCCACATTATATTCCATTTGGCAGATCTTTGCCCCGGTCTTAACATGTCTATATATTTTTGTAACCAAAAAGAGAAGATGCTGGAAAATCTCAGCCGGTCTGGCAGCATTTGTAAGGAGAGAAAAGAGCTGACGTTTCGAGTCCAGATGACCCTTTGTCAAAGCTAAAAGGCAGAGAAAGTGGGAGATATTTATACTGCCGGGTGAGGGAATTAGAAATGAATCATAGCCACAGAAACCAGGGGAAAAGACTGCTCATAGCTGTCCACAGAGAGAATAAAGGGTATGAATGGCCAAAAGAGAGAGGGGGTGGCTGGGGGGGGGGGGGGGGGGGGGGGGAGGGGGGAGGGAGAATGAATGGGACAAGGTAAGATTTAGGAAAGGGGGAGAAAAGGTAAGGGAAGGGGAATAAATTAGGGGGAAAGAGTGGGAGGGGGGAAGAAAAATGAAGAAACACAATAAAGAAATAAAAAGAAATTAAAGAAATAAAAATACATATTTTTGTCGTCTCCTTATGTCATCTTCACAACTTTCCTACCTATCTTTATGCCATTAGCCAAATTAGCAACCACCCACTCAGTCCTTTCACCGAAGTCTAAGGGCTAAAAGGGGTCACGAGAAAGCATTGGGCAGCAGGATTAAGGAAAATCCCAAGGCTTTTTATACATATATAAAGAGCAACAGGGAGAGGGTCGGCCCACTCAAGGACAGTCGAGGGAATCTATGCGTGGAGCCAGAGGAAATGGCGATGTATTAAATGAGTACTTTGCGTCCGTATTCACCAAAGAGAAGGACTTGGTGGATGATGAGTCTGGGAAAAGGTGTGTGGATAGTTTGAGTCATGTTGAGATCAAAAAGGAGGAGGTATTGGGGTTCTTGAGAAACATTAAGTTACTCAAGTCCCCAGGGCCTAAAGGGATATACCTCAGAATACTGAGAAAGGCAAGGAAGGAAATTGCTGGGGCCTTGAGAGAAATCTTTGTATCCTCACTGGCTGCAGGGGAGGTTCCAGAGGATTGGAGAATAGCCAATGTTGTTCCTTTGTTTAAGAAGGGTAGCAAGAATAATCCAGGTAATTACAGGTCGGTGAGCCTTACATCAGTGGTCGGGAAATTATTGGAGAGGGTTCTTCGAGACAGGATTTATTCCCATTTGGAAATAAGTGGACGTATTAGCAAGAGGCAACATGGCTTTGTGAAGGGGAGGTCGTGTCTCAGTAACTTGATCGAGTTTTTCAAGGAAGTGATGAAGATGATTGATGAGGGCAGGGCAATGAATGTTGTCCACATGGACTTCAGTAAGGGTCCCTCATGGCAGACTGGTGCAGAAGGTGAAGTTGCATGGGATCAGAGGTGAGCTGGCAAGGTGGACACAAAACTGGCTCGGTCATGGAAGACAGTGGGTAGCAGTGGAAGGGTGCATTTCTGAATGGAGGGCTGTGACAAGTGGTGTTCCTCAGGGATCAGTGCTGGGACCTTTGCTGTTTGTAATATATATAAATAATTTGGAGGAAAATGTAACTGGTTTCATTAGTAAGTTTGTGGACGACACAAATGTTGGTGGATTTGCGGATAGTGATGAGGACCATCAGAGGATACAGCAGGATATAGATCGGTTGGAGACTTGGGCAGAGAGATGGCAGATGGAGTTTAATCTGGACAAATGTGAGGTAATGCATTTTGGAAGGTCTATTACAGATAGGAAATATACAGTAAATGGCAGAACCCTTATGAGTATTGATAGGCAGAGGGATCTGGGTGTACAGGTACACAGGTCACTGAAAGTGACAACGCAGGTGGAGAAGGTAGTCAAGGAGGCATACGGCATGCTTGCCTTCATCGGCCGGGGTATTGAGTTTAAAAATTGGCAAGTCATGTTGCAGCTTTATAGAACCTTAGTTTGACCGCACTTGGAATATAGTATTCAATTCTGGTCAGCATACTACCAGAAGGATGTGGAAGCTTTGGAGAAGGTACAGAAAAGATTACCAGGATGTTGCTTTGCATGGAGAGCATTAGCTATGAGGAGAGGTTGGAGAAACTTGGTTTGTTCTCACTGGAACGACAGAGGTTGAGGGGCAACCTGATAGAAGTCTACAAGATTGTGAGAGCGGATAGTCAGAAGCTTTTTCCCAGGGTGGAAGAGCCAATTACTTAGGGGGCATAGGTTTAAGGAGTGAGGGACAAGGTTTAAAGGAGATGGATGAGGCAGGTCTTTTTACACAGAGGGTGGTGAGTGCCTGGAACTCGCTGCCGACGGAGGTAGTGGAAGCAGATACAATAGTGACTTTTAAGGGGTGTCTTGACAAATACACGAATAGGATGTGAATGGAGAGATATGGTCCCTGGAAGGGTAGGGGTTAAGTCGGGCAGCATGGTAGGTGCAGGCTTGGAGGGCCGAAGGGCCTGTTCCTGTGATGTAATTTTCTTTGTTCTTTGTAAGTCATCTATATCAATTATAAAACATTGGAGCCCCAGCACTGTAGTCTTTGACAGAGCACTCATTACATCTTGACAACCAGATAACGACCTACATATGTCGAGTGTTTCCTGCTAGCTAGCCAATCTTCTATTCACGTCAATATGTTATCCCCACAGCATGAACTTTTATTTGTTGCAATAACCTTTGATGTGGCACCTTATCAAATGCCTTCTGGAAATCTAAGTACATTAAAATATACTTTAGGGAAGGAAATCTCCCATACTTACCGAGCCTGATTCTCAACTGTGCTCCAAGGGCACCTGGGGATGGGCAATAAATGCTGGCCAGCCAGCGACGCCCATGTCCCACGAATGGATAACAATGTGTGGAATGTACAGACTGGGGGAACAATGGGTGGGGGCGGGGCTCCCGGGTCCGCGCGCCTGAACCCGGAAACGTCAGCGCGGAGCTGAGTGATTGCTATTGGCTGATTCAGGCAGAGCTCCATTGTGCCCTCACAATGAGAAGTTTAACAACACCAGGTTAAAGTCAAACAGGTTTATTTGGTAGCAAAAGCCACACAAGCTTTCGGAGCTGCAAGCCCCCCACTCACCTGAAGAAGGGGCTTGCAGCTCCGAAAGCTTGTGTGGCTTTTGCTACCAAATAAACCTGTTGGACTTTAACCTGGTGTTGTTAAACTTCTTACTGTGTTTACCCCAGTCCAACGCCGGCATCTCCACATCATGACCGTCACAATGACTCAGAGGGGCGTTCCCAGCACACACTGTCCCATTGACAGCAATATCACTGGTTACAGAAGCAGCACACTGCGGATTGGACACCAGCTCAGCGCGGCTGGCGGTCACCGCCCCGCCCACCCCCACGTGGGCTCGGGTTCCGCCCCCTCATTGTCCACATGCGGCAGATTGACCAATGGCAACGCCTGGAGGACCGGATGAACGCTGGTCCTCCAGCCAATCAGAGTCTGGGTCTTGTGTTAGTGGCTGCATGGAGCTTCCATTGTCTGTCGAACAAAGCTGCTGCTCTCTGTCTGAATGAAGATTGAGCTTCAGACAGACTCAAACCTCCTGTCGCCAACACCTGTGAGTAAAACACTTTTCTCCCCTTTCCATTTCTTTTCTCATTCTGGGGGAAATTGGGGACTTGCAGCAACTGAAGGGAAAGGAAGTGAATCCAGGGAGGCTGCAGACTCTGGAAAGATTGGCCCAGGTCTGTCTGTCTCTCTTTTTTAAAGACATTGACATCCTTTGCTCCCTCAGCTTGACTCATTTATTTGTCTGGATAAAGCATGGTCTCTTTCCTGATGTTCACAATTAAAAGGATGTTTTCTCCAGGAGATGGCTGACATTTAAGGGCACAGTAAATTAATATTGTGCACATGAATGACCGAGACATGTCAGACTTATGATCAATAGAATCATAGAGTAATCGAATCCGACAGTCCAGAAGGAGGCCATTCGGCCCATCGAATCTGCACTGACCACAACCCATAGAGGTTTACAGCACGGAAACAGGCCCTTCGGCTCAACTTGACCATACCGCCCTTTTTTTTTAAACCCCTAAGCGAGTCTCAATTGCCTGCATTTAGCCCACATCCCTCTATATCCATTGTAACCATGTAACTGTCTAAATGCTTTTTAAAAGACAGAATTATACCCGCCTCTACTACTACCTCTGGCAGCTTGTTCCAGACACTCATTATCCTCTGTGTGAAAAAATTGCCCCTCTAGACCCTTTTGTATCTCTCCCTTCTCACCTTAAACCTATGCTCTCCAGTTTTAGACTCCCCTACCTTTGGGAAAGATATTGACTATCTAGCTGATCTGTGCCCCTCATTATTTTATAGACCTCTATAACATCACCCCTCAGCCGTCTACACTCCAGAGAAAAAAGTCCCAGTCTATTCAGCCTTTCCTTATAACTCAAACCATCAAGGCCTGGTAGCATCCTAGTAATTTTTTTCTGCACTCTTTCTGGTTTAATATCCTTTCTATAATAGGGTGACCTGAACTGAACATAGCATTCCAAGTGTGGCCTTACCAATGTCTTGTACAACTTCAACAAGACGTCCCAACTTCTGCATTCAATGTTCTGACTGATGAAACCAAGCATGCCGAATGCCTTCTTCACCACTCTGTCCACCCGTGTCTCCACTTTCAAGAAGCTATGAACCTGTACCCCCAGATCTCTTTGTTCTGTAACTCTCTCCAATGCCCTACCATTAACTGAGTAAGTCCTGCCTTGGTTCAATCTACCAAAATGCATCACCTCGCATTTACCTAAATTAAACTCCATCTGCCATTCGTCAGCCCACTGGTCCAATTGATCAAGATCCCATTGCAATCCGGGATAACCTTCTTCACTGTCCACTATGCTACCAATCTTGGTGTCATCTGCAAACTTACTAACCAATGCCTCCTATATTCTCATCCAAATCATTAATATAAATGACAAATAACAGTGGACCCAGCACTGATCCCTGAGGCACACCGCTGGTCACAGGCCTCCAGTTTGAAAAACAACCCTCTGCAACCACCCTCCGGCTTCTGTCATCAAGCCAATTTTGTATCCATTTAGCTACCTCAGCCTGGATCCCGTGAGATTTAAACTTATGCACCAACCTACCATGCGGTACCTTGTCAAAGGCCTTGCTAAAGTCCATGTAGACAACATCAACTGCACTGCCCTCATCTACCTTCTTGGTCCTTCAAAAAACTCAATCAAATTTGTGAGACATGATTTTCCACTCACAAAGCCATGCTGACTGTCCCTAATCAGTCCTTGCGTCTCTAAATGCCTGTAGATCCTGTCTCTCAAAATACCTTCCAACAACTTACCCACCACAGATGTGAGGCTCGCTGGCCTGCAGTTCCCAGGCTTTTCCCTGCAGCCCTTTTTAAACAAAGGCACAACATTTGCCACTCTCCAATCTTCAGGCACCTCACCTGTGACTATCGGTGATTCAAATATCTCTGCTCGGGGACCCGCAATTTCCTCCCTAGCCTCCCACAATGTCCTGGGATACACTTCATCTGGTCCCGGGGATTTATCTACCTTGGCCCTATCCTCTTAACTCCAACTAGCTTTTACCCTACTAGTCCCCCAACACTAAGGGGCAATTTAGAATCCACCTAACCTGCACATGTTTGGGAGGAAACCGAAGGACGCGGAGGAAACCCACGCAGACATGAGGAGAACGTGCAGACTCCACACAGACAGTGACCTAAACCGGGAATTGAACCCATGTCCCTGGCGCTGTGAGGCAGCCGTGCTAACCACTGTGTCACTTTGCCGCCCTCTAATTTCACTGATGTCACCAAAATTGATGATGTGATAAATAGTGAGGAGCAAAGCCTTAGATTACAGGAGGATGTAGACAGGCTGGTTCGATGGACAGAGCAATGGCAAATGGAATTTAACCCTGGAATGTATGAGGTAGTTCATTTATGGAGAACTAACAAGACAAGGGAATATACACTGAATGGTCGGATGCTAGAAGTACAGAGGACCAGAAGGACCTTGGGGTGCATGTCCATAGGACCCTGAAGGTGCCAGGACTGGTAGATGAAATGGTTAAGAAGGAATATGGGATACTTTCCATTCTTAGCTGAATATAAGAACAAGGAGGTTATGATGGAGTTGTGCAAAATGCACACAGCCAGAGTTCTGTGTGCAAATCTGGTCACTACACAAGAGGAAGGATGTGATTGAATGAGAGAAGGTGTGGAGCAGATTCGCCAGGAGTGTTTGCCTTGGCTGGAGTGTTTCAGGTATGAGGAAAAGATGGTCAGGCTGGAGTTGTTCTCCCTGGAGCAGAGAAGACTCAGGAAGGGATTTGATTGAGGTGTACAAAATTATCAAGGCCGTAGATCGGAAGGAACTTTTCCCTTTGCAAACGGGTCCATAACCAGGGGGCAAAGATTTAAGGTAAGGGGCAGAAAATAAAGAGGGGATTTGAGGAAAAACATTTTCACCGAGAGGGTGGTGGGGATCTGGAACTCTCTGCCTGAAAGGTTGGTAGAGGCGACAACCTTCACAACATTTAAGAAGCATTTAGATGAGTAATTGAAACATGATAGCACACCAGGCTATGGAGTAAGTGCTGGAAAATGGGATTGAAATAGATAGGTGCTTAATAGGCGGCACAGACAAGATGGGCCAAAGGGCCACTTGCTATGCTGTAAAATTGTATGACTTTATCAAGACAGAGATGTGTCTAGTGTTCTTATATGGCACAGATTAGATAGATTATTCATGGCTTCGTAATAAAGTACATTCTGATTATTTCTAGTCATGGTCAGTACAGCACAGGAGTCCATTCAGCAACCTGAGTCCTTGCTGACTGTCTGTCGAGTAATTCTGTCAGTTTGGAATGGCTTCTGTAACCTGGCAGCACCCATCCAATCTCATCTCGAAATTATTGATCATCTCTGCTTGACTACCCTCATAGGCAGCAAGTTCAAGACCATGATCAATCACAACCCCCTGTATCTTAACCAACTGAAGGAATCCTAGACATTAAACACATTGTTAGTCCAGTCAGATAGACATATATCTGTCTGGCAGCCTGCATGGAGATTTCCAGCTCTCTGTGTCCAGGGCAGGAAGCAGTGAGCATGGATCTGCCAATCAGCCTCAATCAGCACCTTCAGGAGAATTGGGAAGGGTGAATATTAGATACAGCAGAGTGAGAATGGAGGGAGAGTGTGTGGGATGGAGATTTACAACTTTGGGAATGAGAGAGAAAATAATGTTCTGTCCTGAATTTCTATCCTGCACCAACAGTGATGACTTTTGTAAACTCCTTTTACTCCTGTATCAGAAGGTGAGGATTTACAGACAGAAATCTCAAACCAAACCATCAACATCTGACAGAGTAACTCATTCATCAGGACCTGAATATCATTGGCCTTTGAATCTAGAAGGAGAAATGTTTCTCTATTCTGTCTGCTTCATAAAAGTTTAAACATCAGTGTGACTGGGATAGCACCGAACAACACACACACACCCGAGTGAGAGTGTTCCAGTGCACTGAGTGTGGAAAGAGCTTTAACCAGTTACACAGCCTCAAAATACATCGCAGCATTCACAGCGGGGAGAGACTGTACCCACGTTCTGTGTGAGATTTAAGTGATTGTTTAACCTGGAGAGTCACAAGGACACCCGCATCATGGGGAGACTGTGGAAATGTGAGGACTGTGGGAAGAGATACAGAATTCCATCTGAGCTGCAAATTCATGAATGCAGTTACAAGGCGGGGACACCATTCACCTGCCCTGACTGTGGGAAGGGATTCACTTTGTCATCCAGCTTGCAGAGACACCAGCGAGTTCACGCTGGGGGGACACCATTCACCTGCTCTGACTGTGGGAAGGGATTCACTTTGTCATCCAGCTTGCAGAGACACCAGCGAGTTCACACTGGGGAGACACCATTCACCTGCCCTGACTGTGGGAAGGGATTCACTCTGTTATCCAGCTTGCAGAGACACCAGCGAGTTCACACTGGGGAGAGGCCATTCACCTGCTCTGACTGTGGGAAGGGATTCACTCAGTTATTCCAGCTGCTGAGTCACAAAGTCACTCACAGCCAGGAGAGACCCTTTAAATGCTCTGACTGTGGGAGCGGATTCAAAAGCTCTCGGGTACTGATTTCCCACCAGCGCATTCACACTGGGGAGAGACCGTTCAGCTGCACTCACTGCACAAAGAGGTTTAGAACATCATCCAACCTGCGCGTACACCGGCGAGTTCACACTGGGGAGAAACCATTCCTTTGTTCTGAGTGTGGGGTGGGATTCGCTCAGTTATCCACTTTGCTGAGACACCAGCGAGTTCATACCAGGGAGAAGCCGTTCACATGCTCAGTGTGTGGGAACAGCTATGTTCAATTATCCAGCCTGCTGAACCACAACGTCACTCACAGCAATGAGAGACCCTTTAAATGCTCTGACTGTGGGAGCGGCTTCAAAAGCTCTCAGGAACTGGTGTCCCACCATTGCATTCACACTGAGGAGAGACCGTTCAGCTGCTCTCACTGCACAAAGAGGTTTAAATGGTCATCCACCCTACGGACACACCAGCGAGTTCACACTGGGGAGTGGCCGTTCACCTGCTCTCAGTGTGGGAAGGGGTTCACTCAGTCATCCCACCTGCTGAAACACCAGCGAGTTCACACTGGGGAGAGACCGTTCACCTGCTCGGTGTGTGGGAAGGGATTCGCTCAGTTATCCAACTTGCTGAGGCACAATCTCACTCACACCAGTGAGAAACCCTTTAAATGCTCTGACTGTGAGAGCGGCTTCAAAAGCTCTCGAGAACTGAAGTCCCACCAGCGCATTCACACTGAGGAGAGACCGCTCAGCTGCTCTCACTGCACAAAGAAGTTTAAATTGTCATCCGGCCTGCGGGCACACCAGCGAGTTCACACCGGGGAGAGGCCATTCACCTGCACCGTGTGTGGGAAGGGATTCACTCAGTTCTCCAGCCTGCAGACACACCAGCGAGTTCACACCGGGGAGAGACCATTCACCTGCTCCGTGTGTGGGAAGGGATTCACTCGGTCATCCCACCTGCTGAGACACCAGCGAATTCACAAGTGATGACAGGGGTTGGATTCTGTTGTTATTGCTGCTGTTAATCACATCCAGGACTGAAGCATGTTCATTCTGACAGTGGGTGAAGTGGGAGGGTTGGAGGGTATCTTTCTGCTGGACTGGCCGGTCTCATGACTTTGCTTCCAATGGGCTGATGCTCTTTGAGCCTGGGAGAGCACATTTCCACTGAAATGCTCCACAAAGGCTGATGAAAGACATATATTTTATCCTGGATGTAAATAGTTTTTCCCACCACTACAGACAGATCTAAAATAAATAAACTTGTCTCTGTTCCATTGAGTCGACAGCACCGGGCCGGGTCAGTCGTGTAACTAAGTCTGCACGCTAGATTTTAGTGAAACCCAACCATTTTCAGGTTAATTTCAATTACATTCACAGAAATGAAAGGTCAAAATGTCATTTTGTTCTTGCACTGAGATAAGAAGCCGTTTAATGTTCAGTATAATCACTCGCATGTATTCATGAAGGGTTATTACATCAATAGGAATCAGCCAGAAACAGGCGACTGACCAAATAGTGAACCTCAGTTAAGTTTCAATTGAAGGATAAGTTATTAATAATCAGCAGTTAATGGGAAGTCACTTTGGGATATTTCTGTATTTCTCCATCAGCTTTTCTTATGAGGACATGAAGGTGGTGTCAGAGCTGGGAAAGAAATGGGATGAGCCTTGGACTCTCTCCCTATCAGGAACACACACACTGTCCTTGACTGTTGAGTCTGTCTGAATGAATGGAACTCCTGTAAAGACATCAAGATAACAGACAGAGCTGAAAGGAAGGCATTGTCCTAAGTTGAAGAGCTTGTGAGTGATTAGCTGGAACCAATGGAGTTGACTCTATTGACAAATTATAGACCAATTAGCCGTTTCCAACCACTTAGAGTCATAGAGGTTTACAGCATGGAAACAGGCCCTTTGGCCCAACTTGTCCATGCCGCCTTTTGTTTTTAAAAAAACCCTAAGCTAATCCCAATTGCCCGCATTTGGCGCATATCCCTCGATATCCATCGTACCCATGTAACTATCTAAATGCATTTTAAAAGACAAAATTGTACCCGCCTCTACTACCACTTCAGGCAGATTGTTCCAGACACTTATCACCCTCTGTGTGAAAGAATTGCCCCTCTGGACACTTCTATATCTTGACATGTGCCTGAGGTGGGCTCACAACATCTTTTGAGTGTAAAGAGAGGGATCCACCTTTGTGAACATGGAGTGTGGAGAAGCGATTTGGATCTTCAG
Source organism: Mustelus asterias (assembly GCF_964213995.1). Classification (NCBI taxonomy): domain Eukaryota; kingdom Metazoa; phylum Chordata; class Chondrichthyes; order Carcharhiniformes; family Triakidae; genus Mustelus; species Mustelus asterias. The sequence continues at coordinate 325,596 of NW_027590204.1, forward strand.
GGACAGTTGAGCTTCCTCCTATCAGCGTGAAGGTTGTTTCCAATACAGCTCAGGGGCAGATGAGTAGTTTGTCCTGGCACTGGTTCAGTGATGGGTTCCCTGCCAGTCGAAACCCCAGGAAGGTGCCGCCTGTGCTTCTCAGAGGCAGTGACTGTTTCTCTGTCAGCCCCAGGAGTTCACGTTGTCGTCCACTTCTCTTGGATTGATCACTGATTAGAAAGTGTGGAGTTGGTAGAGTTTCATTGATGAGTAAACTTTACCTTATTTCCCACTCCGTTAGTTAGGTGATAAAGAACAAAGAAAATTACAGCACAGTAATAGGCCCTTCGGCCCTCCAAGCCTGCAACGACCATGCTGCCCACCTGAATGAAAACCCTCTGCCCTTTCCGGGACCATGTCCCTCTATTCCCAAGTTATTCATTTATTTGTCAAGACACCCCTTAGAAGTCACTATCGTATCTGCTTCCACTACCTCCCCTGGGAAGGGAAGTTTCTAAATGTTACATATAAACAATAAACTTTGATAGTATTGACTGATTTGGTGTCTGACTCTTTGCTTGATGGTTGAGTCGGTGCAGACTCAATGGGCTGAGTGGCCTCCTTCCGCACTGGAGGAATTCTATGATTCTCAATGGAGATCACAAATGCTGACAATACCGGAGATGAGGGGTTTGGATTATGAGGAGAGGCTGAGGAGACTGGGTTTGTACTCGTTGGAGTTTAGAAGGATGAGGGGGGATCTTATGGAGACTTATAAGATAATGCGGGGGCTGGATAGGGTGGAGGCGGAGAGATTCTTTCCACTTAGTAAGGAAGTTAAAACTAGAGGACACAGACTCAAAATAAAGGGGGGTCGGTTTAAGACAGAGTTGAGGAGGAACTTCTTCTCCCAGAGGGTGGTGAATCTCTGGAATTCTCTGCCCACTGAGGTGGTGGAGGCTACCTCGCTGAATATGTTTAAAGCGCGGATGGATGGATTCCTGATCGGTAAGGGAATTAAGGGTTATGGGGATCAGGCGGGTAAGTGGTACTGATCCACGTCAGATCAGCCATGATCTTATTGAATGGCGGGGCAGGCTCGAGGGGCTAGATGGCCTACTCCTGCTCCTATTTCTTATGTTCTTATGTTCTTAATACTCCCAGTGCAGTATAACCATGCTTCTAAACAAGTTGAATATAACATCCCTGCTGTTCAATTCTATCTCTCGAGAATAGAACCCTATTTCTGGGCCCCAGACCTGAGGGAAGATGTGAAGTTCTTAGAGAGGGTGCAGACGAGATTTGCACGAATGGCAACTCACATCATTAAAAAGTAGCTGGATCAGCACTTGGCAAGTCAGAACATTTAAGGCTATGGGCCAGGTGCTGGTAAATGGGATTTGGTGGGAGGTCAGGTGTTTCTTGCGTGTCAGTGCAGACTCGATGGGCTGAAGGGCCTCTCCTGCACTGCACGATTCAATGATGAGGCAATTCAGTTCGTTGGAGAGACTGGAGCAGCTGAAATTTCTCTCTTTAAATCAGTCAAAACATTAGGGTCTAGAATGGGGTCATTCAATGCTGGCACTTTGCATGTCAAACTCTTGTCCGTTCTATTTATTGACAGATCCATGCTCACTGCTTCCTGTCCTGGAGTGGAGATGCCGGCGTTGGACTGGGGTAAACACAGTAAGAAGTTTAACAACACCAGGTTAAAGTCCAACAGGTTTATTTGGTAGCAAAAGCCACACAAGCTTTTGGAGCCTTAAGCCCCTTCTTCAGGTGAGTGGGAATTCTGTTCACAAACAGGGCATATAAAGACACAAACTCAATTTACATGAATAATGCTTGGAATGCGAATACTTACAACTAATCAAGTCTTTAAGGTACAAACAATGTGAGTGGAGAGAGCATCAAGACAGGCTAAAGAGATGTGTATTGGACACTTTCAGCTCTCTGTGTCCTGGACACAGCTGGAAATCTCCATGCAGGCGGCCAGACAGATATATGTCTATCTGACTGGACTAACAATGTGTGGAATGTACAGACTGGGGGAACAATGGGTGGGGGCGGGGCTCCTGGTTCCGCGCGCCTGAACCCGGAGATGTCACCACGGAGCAGAGTGATTGCTATTGGCTGATTCAGGCAGGGCTCCATTGTGCCGTCACAATGACTCAGAGGGGCGTTCCCAGCACACAGTGTCCCATTGGCAGCAAACGCACCGGTTACAGAAGCAGCACACTGCGGATTGGACGCCAGCTCAGCGCGGCTGGCGGTCAAAGCCCCGCCCACCCCCCACGTGGGCTCGGGTTCCGCCCCCTCATTGTCCACATGCGGCGGATTAACCAATGGCAACGCGTGGAGGACCGGATGGGCGCTGGTCCTCCAGCCAATCAGAATCCGGGCCCTGTGTCAATGGCTGCGCGGAGCTTGGTCCATTGTCTGTGAGTAAAGTGTTTGAATTCTGCGCTCCAGAGGACTGCGGAGCTTCAGTCATCAAATATTTTCAAGAGAGAGATTGGTAACTTTTGAGGCATTGAGCAACCTGGGGGATAGTTTGGGAAATATTGGCCCTATGGAAATAGTGTGAGGTAGATCAGCCAATTCTCAATCAATGGTTGAAGCAGTTCGATGGGCTGAATGGCCAACTGCAGCTCCAATTTGTTATGATTTCTGTGCTGGACAGGAAGCAGTGAGCATGGATCTGTCAATCAGCTTCAATCAGCACCTTCAGGAGAATCGGGAGGGTGAATATTAGATACAGCAGAGTGAGAATGGAGGGAGAGTGTGTGGGATGGAGATTTACAGCTTTGGGGAATGAGAGAGGAAAGAATGTTCCATAGAAACTAGAATTGTCTGTTCTGAATTTCTATTTCTATTTCTAACTCATTTTACAGGATATTGAAAGAGGAATTACAGACTGAAATCTCAAATGTCACGTCTCGATCTGGCAGTCATATTCCTTGGGAGCAAAATATCATCGGCCTTTGAATCTGGAAGGAGAAATGTTTGTCCAGTCTGTCGATTTGAAAAAAAATTCAAACATCAGTGTGACTGGAACAGCAGCAACACACTGTCACACTCGAGTGAGAGTGTTCCAATGCACTGACTAAAGAGCTTTAACCAGTTACACAGCCTGAATAAATATCACACCATTCACAGTGAGGAGAGACCGTACTGGTGTTGTGCCTGGCCGAGGCTTCAACTGATTGTCCACCCAAGAGAGTGGCAAGGACACCTGCACCATGGAGAAACCATGGAAATGTGTGGACTGTGGGAAGAGATACAGAGCCCCATCTCAGCTGGAAGCTCATCGGCGCAGTCACACTGGGGAGAGGCCGTTCATCTGCTCTCAGTGTGGGAAGGGATTCGCTCTGTTATCCACGTTGCAGAAACACCAGCGAGTTCACACTGGAGAGAGACCGTTCACCTGCTCTCAGTGTGGGAACAAATTCACTCGGTTATCCAATCTGCAGGCACACCAGCGAGTTCACACTGGGGAGAGGCCGTTCACCTGCTCTCAGTGTGGGAAAGGATTCAGTCAGTTTTCCAGCCTGCGGACACACCAGCGGGTTCACACTGGGGAGAGGCCGTTCACCTGCTCTCAGTGTGGGAAGGGATTCAGAGCTTCATCCAGCCTGCTGATACACCAGCGAGTTCACACTGGGGAGAGGCCCTTCACCTGCTCTCAGTGTGGGGAGGGATTCAGAGCTTCATCCAGCCTGCTGATACACCAGCGAGTTCACACTGGGGAGAGGCCGTTCACCTGCTCTCAGTGTGGAAAGGGATTCACTCGGTCATCCAGCCTGCGGACACACCAGCGAGTTCACACTGGGGAGAGACCGTTCACCTGCTCTCAGTGTGGGAAGGAATTCATAACTTCATCCAACCTGCGGACACACCAGCGAGTTCACACTGGGGAGAGGCTGTTCACCTGCTCTCAGTGTGGGAAGGGATTCACTCAGTCATCCCACCTGCGGAGGCACCAGCGAGTTCACACTGGGGAGAGGCCATTCACCTACTCTGTGTGGGAAGCGGTTCAGTGATTCATCCAGCCAGCAGAAACACCAACAAGTTCACACTGGGGAGAAACCGTTCACCTGCTCTGTGTGTGGAAAGGGGTTCTTTCGGTTATTCTGCCTGCAGACACACCAGGGAGTTCACACTGGGGAGAGACCGTTCAGCTGCTCTGTGTGTGAGAAGAGATTCATTCTTTCATCTCAGCTGTTGGTACACCAGCGAGTTCACGAGTGGTTCCAGTGGTCGATTTTGCTGTTATTGTTTCTGCTTTCAATTATATTGGTCAATGGGGAGGGTCAGAGGGTTTCTTTGTGCTGGACTGGCCGGTCTCACAACTTTGCCTCCAGTGGGCTGATGCTCTTTGAGTCTTGTTGCGAATACCTGGTTTCAAATTTCACACGGATCACAGAGTGACAGGGTGCTCGGAAGTTCTGAGATATTAAGTCAGCATTTCTGTTTGAAACCTCCCAAATGCCCATCCAATTTCCTTTGTAATTGTTTATTGTCTCCACTTCCTCCTCCCTCGTAGGCAGCGAGTTCCAGGTCATTACCATTCACTGCATCAAAATATTCTTCCTCACATGGGCAGCACAGTAGCACAGTGGTTAGCACTGCTGCTTCACAGCTCCAGGGACCTGGGTTCAATTCCCGGCTTGGGTCACAGTCCGTGTGGAGTTTGCACATTCTCCTCGTGTCTGCGTGGGTTTCCTCCGGGTGCTCTGGTTTCCTCCCACAGTCCAAAGATGTGCGGGTTAGGTTGATTGGGCATGCTAAAAATTGCCCCTTAGAGTCCTGAGATGCGTAGGTTAGAGGGATTAGCGGGTAAATGTGTAGGGATATGGGGGTAGGGCCTGGGTGGGATTGTGGTTGGTGCAGACTCGATGGGCCAAATGGCCTTTTTCTGCACTGTAGGGTTTCTCTGATTCTATGATCCCACCCAAATCTTTAAATTTGCTTGTCATCCTTGTCCCATCAGCTAATAGGAACAGATTTTCTTTGTCCACCTTATCTAAACCTGTCAGAATCTTGTCCACCTCTATCAAATCTCCCCTCAACCTCCTTTGCTCCAAGGGGAACAACCCCAGCCTGACATTGACAATACAGATCAATCCAACAGAATATGTTACCTTCTGAAATCAAATGGGAATGTTCAATTTCTGTTTTAAAGATACTGTGAATATATTGTCCTGGACAATAAAGGAATTGGAATAACTCACCTTGGCTGTGGTTGAATGGAATATATCAATCTGGGACCCACTTACATTCTAATGAAAGTCTGGAATGTGTAGCTGGAAATCCCTCCCGAACAGCACTTTGGGTTACCTATACCTCAGGCATTGTAGCAGTTCAAGAAGGCAGTGTTGGGGTTGACCACGGCCGAGGCAGCTACATACAGCCACAGATTCTGTGATAATTGATGGACTGTAGTTTGAATGTGAGGCATTATGGGACTGGACTATGGAGTCATAGAGGTTTACAGCATGGAAACAGGCCCATCGGCCCAATTTGTCTATGCTGCCCTTTTTTTAAAACCCCTTAGCTAATCCCAATTGCCCGCATTTGGCCCATATCCCTCTATATCCATCGTACCCATGTAACTATCTAAATGCTTTTTAAAAGACAAAATTGTACCCGCCTCTACTACTGCCTCTGGCAGCTTGTTCCAGACACTCACCACCCTCTGTGTGAAAAAATTGCCCCTTTCGACACTTCTGTATCTCTCCCCTCTCACCTTAAACCGATGCTCTCTAGTTTTAGACTCCCCTACTTTTGGGAAAAGATATTGACTATCTCGCTGATCTGTGCCCCTCATTATTTTATAGACCTCTATAACATCACCCCTCAGCCTTCTACGCTCCAGAGAAAAAAGTCCCAGTCTATCCAGCCTCTCCTTATAACTCAAACCATCCAGTCCCAGTAGCATCCTAGTAAATCTTTTCTGCACTATTTCTAGTTTAATAATATCCTTTTCTATAATAGGATGACCAGAACTGCACACAGTATTCCAAGTGTGGCCTTACCAATGTCCTGTACAACTTCAACAAGACATCCCAACTCCTGTATTCAATGTTCTGACTGATGAAACCAAGCACGCCAAATGTCTTCTTCACCATTCTGTCCACCTGTAACTCCACTTTCAAGGAGCTATGAACATGTACCCCTCAATCTCTTTGTTCTGTAACTCTCCCTAACGCCCTACCATTAACTGAGTAAGTCCTGCGCTGGCTCAATCTACCAAAATGCATCACCTCGCATTTGTCTAAATTAAACTCCATCTGCCATTCGTCAGCCCACTGGCCCAATTAATTAAGATCCCATTGCAATCGAAGATAACTTTCTTCACTGTCCACTATGCCACCAATCTTGGTGTCATCTGCAAACTTACTAACCATGCCCCCTATATTCTCATCCAAATCATTAATATAAATGACAAATAACAGTGGACCCAGTACTGATCCCTGAGGCACACTGCTGGTCACAGTCCTCCAGTTTGAAAAACAACCCTCTACAACCACCCTCTGGCTTCTGTCAAGAAGCCAATTTTGTATCCATTTAGATACCTTACCCGGGGTCCCGTGAGATTTTAACCTTATGCAACAACCTACCATGCGGTACTTTGTCAGAGATCTTGCTAAAGTTCATGTCGACAACATCAACTGCACTGCCCTCATCTATCTTCTTCGTTACCCTTTCAAAAAACTCAATCAAATTTGACTACAGCTCAGCTTCTGCAATCATGGACCATTAAAGCTGCTTAGCAGTGCCCTGACAGAGGACCTGGTGAGAATATTTCCTCATTGAGTTAGAATTAAACTTATTCCAGGACTGGCTGGTGTTCAGCGGCTGAGATACCTGAATCTGTGAAAAGGGGGTCTGACCAATCAACAAACAGTGGTAGGTAGTTGATTAAGAAGTTAAGAAGCGTTCTCAGGCATTGTTTAAATCAGGGGTCTCCAAACTTTCCAGTACGAGGGCCACATCGTATATTTCACACATTCTCGGGGCCCAAAGAAAAAAAATTAGTTAATAAATGAATGAATAAAATTTAAATGAATGAATAAGTTTTACTTGGATCACCTTTGTAATCAGCATGATATGATTCAGAACAAAAGAGAAATGTGACAATTACAAAGAAACAATGCCGTGCTTACACTGAGAAATGCTATATAATGAGTAAAAATGTCAAACATTAGCAAATGCTCTGACAAAATAATCAATTACTTAACGGCAGATGAGAAAAGCAGGCTATTCATTTTTAATTAATTTTATTTACTGAAATTTTACAAATGTTTATTGAAATGAGAATTTGCCCCATTTTGTGGCACACAATAAGAAAAATAAACTCGCCCCAAGAAAGAACTTCAGTAAAACAAAGCAAAGAAATTCAAAATAAACTTGAACCATTAATAAAGGTCGAACAAAAATAAATTCAGTCTGCACCTTTCTACACAATTCTGGCAATTGGAGTTTTCAATCGTCACCAACAAATCATGACGTTTTGCACAAGATTAATGGGAATGATGGAACTGCTTTTTTAATTTCAAAATATTGCTGAACTGAGGTTTCAAGCTTGAGGAGCTGTGGTGAACCATCGTTGGTTCCCACTGTGGGTTATTCCTATGTTACTGTTGGGTTAGGGTGTTGCCACTGTGAGGGTTGTATAATGTTGTTGGGTTAGGGTGTTTACCTGTGGTAGATGTTGTTATGGCACATCCCGGTCGGGCCCCGCCTCCTGGGGAGAGGTATAAGACCCTCTGCTCAGGCGGGACCCCTCCAGTCTGAATTGGTGTATTCGTGTTAGTTAGTTCCATTGTTTGCTAATAAAAGCCTTCAATAGCTGAAGCCTTGTACCTCGTGCTTGATTGTCGCGTATCAGGAGCCAATTATTAGAATGGACTTCAAATGCTCATCAGATAAATTTGCTCGATATTTGGACTTGAGATACTTCATTTTTGAAAATATTTGTTCACACAGGTACGTTGTACCAGAAACCGATACAAATCCACAAGCAAATCGCTTCAAATTTGGAAACTGCTCAGGCTGCAAAGATTTATAAAATTGGATCAGATTTCCTTCTTTATACTTGTCTTTCAGCGTGTCATCCGATTGGAGATCAATAATTTCCATTTGAAACTGACTTAGGAGTGTTTCAACATTGCAGTCAAATGGATTTTGAAACAGCTTTATTTCATCTGTGTTTCCATCAAGATCAGAAAATTGTTCCTGAAATTGTTTTTGCAAGTCCTTAATGATTTCTGTTGCAAATGAAGGAAATTCTGCTTCACTTTCTTCATGAAATTTTTCACAACATGGAAAATGAACCAAGTTATGAACTTTCAGCTGTCCTTGAAATAGCATCAGTTTTGCCCTGAATGCCTTGACATGCGCGAATAAATTTGCTGATGACACCAAGATTGGTGGGGTAGTGGATGAGGTGGAGGGGTGTTGTAGGCTGCAAAGAGACATAGATAGGATGCAAAGCTGGGCTGAAAAATGGCAAATGGAGTTTAACCCTGATAAATGTGAGGTGATTCATTTTGGTAGGACAAATTTAAATGTGGATTACAGGGTCAAAGGTAGGGTTCTGAAGACTGTGGAGGAACAGAGAGATCTTGGGGTCCATATCCACAGATCTCTAAAGGTTGCCACTCAAGTGGATAGAGCTGTGAAGAAGGCATATAGTGTGTTAGCTTTTATTAACAGGGGGTTGGAGTTTAAGAGCCGTGGGGTTATGCTGCAACTGTACAGGACCTTGGTGAGACCGCATTTGGAATATTGCGTGCAGTTCTGGTCACCTCACTATAAGAAGGATGTGGAAGCGCTGGAAAGAGTGCAGAGGAGATTTACCAGGATGCTGCCTGGTTTGGAGTGTCGGTCTTATGAGGAAAGGTTGAGGGAGCTGGGGCTGTTCTCTCTGGAGCGGAGGAGATTGAGGGGAGACTTAATAGAGGTTTATAAAATGATGAAGGGGATAGATCGAGTGAACGTTCAAAGACTATTTCCTCGGGTGGATGGAGCTATTACAAGGGGGCATAACTATAGGGTTCATGGTGGGAGATATAGGAAGGATATCAGAGGTAGGTTCTTCACGCAGAGAGTGGTTGGGGTGTGGAATGGACTGCCTGCAGTGATGGTGGAGTCAGACACTTTAGGAACATTTAAGCGGTTATTGGATAGGCACATGGAGCACACCAGGATGGTAGGGAGTGGGATAGCTTGATCTTGGTTTCAGATGAAGGTCGGCACAACATCGTGGGCCGAAGGGCCTGTTCTGTGCTGTACTGTTCTATGTTCTATGTTCTATAAATCAAATTTGTTTCACCTTGCAACTTCAGATTCAATTGATTCATATGGCCTGTCACGTCTGCAAAATATGCCAATTTCCAAAGCCAGTCAGTGTTTGATAAAAGTGGTTCGGGTCGATTCTTCTGTTGGAAAGGAATCAATTTCCTCTCTGAGCTGAAAGAACCATGATAGAACCTTTCCACAACTAAGCCATCGAACTGCTGTATAATAAGGCAAGTCACCGAACTCAGAATCAGTTTCTTTCAGAAAATCACAAAACTGGCGATGATTAAGTCCGTGAGATCGAATGAAATTCACTTTTGAAACAACAGGTTTCAGAACGCAAGACATATCCACATATTTTCCGCACAATGCTTGTTGATGGATAATGCAATGCAGAAACATGGGCTTTGACAATCCACCAACCTCACAAGCTTTTGTGATTTGTCCAACCAAACCTTTCTTCACCCCAGACATGTTCTTTCCTCCATCAAGTGTCACACATTGCAGTTTATTCCACTCCAGGTTATATTCTAACACAGTTTTTTGCAATTCTTTGAAGATGTCTTCTCCAGTTACTGTGCTGTGCATGCTATGCACTGATGCTAATTCTTGTGTCACATTAAATTCACTGTCGACGCCACGGATGAATACTAGGAGTTGTGATGTGTCACACACATCAGTCGATTCATCAAGTGCGAGAGAATACAACTGAAAAGGTCTTGCTTTGTCTGCAATTTGATTAAATATATTGCTTCCTATATCCTCAATTCTACGAGCAACAGTATTTGGCGCAAGACTGATGATTTTGAACAGATTTGCTTTTTCTGGGCATAACTCTTCCACTGCTTCCATCATACACTCTTTGATGAGATCTCCATCGGTGAATGGCTTTCCTCTTTTAGCCAACACATAAGCTAGTTTGTAACTGGCCCTGGTTAAAGCTTCATTTTCAGTTCTCTTCTGCGTAAAAAAAGCTTGTTGGGAAAGCAACCTGCGTTGCATTGATTCAAATTGTTCTGAACGCTGTGTTCCTGTGAATTGGGAATAACTTGGTTCATGTTTGGTCTCATGGTGCCGACGTACATTGTACTCCTTCAAAACTGCAACAGTTTCATTGCATATGACACACAAGGCTTTATCACCTGCTTGTACAAAGAAGTACTTCACACCCCATTCTTCATTAAACAGGCTGCACTCACTGTCCACTTTTCTTTTCTTTTTTCCTTCCATAACTGAATTGGTCTGAATCCGTCATTGTTCTCGCTCATTTCAGACAGATGGAGCTTACGGATTGGATAAAGCAGCTGTCACTCAGTCAATGCAGAGCGGCAATTGGATAACAGATGTCTCAATTGCTGATTTGTTTAATGAACTGTCAGTCACAGGACGGCAGCTCTGATTGTACAATCGGCCGGTAAAGAGGGCAGGGATTCCCATGGGTCCATCAGACACTGCGCGGAGCGGCAGCAAATGTCCGGCCTGTGGCTTCCGTCCCCGTGTCCGGATCCTGAGTCAGCGGCGGGGTTCCGGACGTGGGAGTATTTTCGGCAGCGGGAATCCCGTCCCGCCCCACTGGCTGTGGGCCAGATGTGGCCCGCGGGCCGTAGTTTGGAGACCCCTGCCTTGGAGCAAAGGAGGTTGAGGGGAGATTTGATAGAGGTGGACAAGATTCTGACAGGTTTAGATAAGGTGGACAAACAAAAGCTGTTCCCATTAGCTGATGGGACAAGGACGAGGGGGGTGCAGATTTATGGTTTTGGGTCAGAGAAGCAGGGGTGGGGGATTTGAGGAAGAATATTTTGATGCAGTGAATGGTAATGACCTGGAACTCGCTGCCTATGAGGGTGGAGGAAGTGGAGACAATAAACAATTACAAAGGAAATTGGATGGGCATTTGGGGTGTTCCAAACAAAAATGCTGACTAAATATCTCTGAACTTCCTGTCACTCTGTGATCCTTGTGAAATTTGAAACTAGGTATTCGCAACAAGACGCAAAGAGCATCACCCCACTGGAGGCAAAGTCGTGAGACCGGCCAGTCCAACAGAAAGAAACCCTCCGACCCTCCCCATTGACCAACTGTGAGAATGAACTAAATGCAGTCCTGGATGTAATTGAGAGCAGAAACAATAACAGCAGAATCCAACCCCTGGAATCACTCGTGAACTTGTTGGTGTCTCAGCAGGGCAGATGAAGCTCTGAATCCCTTCGCACACTGAGGGCAGATGAATGGTCTCTCCTGAGTATGAACTTGCTGGTGTATCCACAGGCTGGATAACTGAGTGAATCACTTCTCACATTGAGAGCAGGTGAAGGGCCTCTCCCCAGTGTGAACTCGGTGGTGCATCTGCAGGCTGGATAATTGAGTGAATCGCTTCTCACACTGAGAACAGGTGAACGGCCTCTCCCCAGTGTGAACTCGCTGGTGTATCCGCAGGTCGGATAACCGAGAGAATCCCTCCCCACCCTGAGAGCAGGTGAACGGTCTCTCCCCAGTGTGAACTCGCTGGTGTGTCCGCAGAGTGGATAACTGAGTAAATCCTTTCCCACAATCAGAGCAGGTGAACGGTCTCTCCCCAGTGTGGCTGCGGCGATGAGTTTCCAGCAGAGATGGGTAATTGAATCCCTTCCCACAGTCCCCACATTTCCACGCTTTCTCCATGATGCGGGTGTCCTTGTGACTCTCCAGGTTAAACAATCAGTTAAATCACACACAGAACACGGGTACAGTCTCTCCCCACTGTGAATGCTGCGATGTATTTTCAGGCTGTGTAACTGTTTAAAGCTCTTTCCACACTCAGTGCACTGGAACACTCTCACTCGGGTATATGTGTGTCTCGGCATTTTTCCAGTCACATTTATGCGAAAAAAAAGTCTGAAGCAGACAGAACAGAAAAATATTTCTCCTCTTAGATTGAAAGGCGGATGGTATTCAGGTCCAGATGAACTGAATGACTGTCGGAATTTGACATGACATTTGTTCGAGATTTCTGTCTGTAAATCCTCACCTTCTGATGTTCTGTGAAAGGAGTTTATAAAATGCATCAGTGTCAGTACAGATTAGAAATTCAGAACAGACAATTCTCGTTTCTATTGAACATTCTTTCCTCTCTCATTCCCCAAAGCTGTGAATCTCCATCCCACACACTCTCCCTCCATTCTCACTCTGCTGTATCTAATATTCACCCTCCCAATTCTCCTGAAGGTGCTGATTGAGGCTGATTGACAGATCCGTGCTCACTGCTTCCTGTCCTGGACACAGAGAGCTGAAAATCTCCATGCAGGCTGCCAGACAGATCTATGTCTCTAGGGGGGAAGCGGGGGGGGGGAGGGAGGGGGGGAGGGGGGGAGGGAGGGGGAGGGGGGGAGGGAGGGGGAGGGGGGGAGGGGAGGGGTGGGGGAGGGGGGTCTTTCTTGGGCTTTCTTTGTACATCGACTCCCTTAGTTAGAATTGGTTTGGATTAAAAGTTCTCAAATGGACGTCAGCACTCTTCCTTTGTTTTAATCTAATGACCACATGGTCTGGGAACATTTCTTATTAATAATCTCTCTTTATAAACTCTTTGCTTCAGTATCCAATTCCAGAATTTTCCTTTTCTTTGTGTTACTTGCGTCAGGAATAAATCTTTGGACCTGACAGGAAGTTTAACCCAAGATCAATCCAACACAGGATTGGTCAGAATCATTTCACGTGTCAAATTTTAAATAATCATTACAAATTAAAACTCTCATTCTCACATGGGTGATTTGTATCCGGAGTAAAATTCCCACATGTTTCGTAAAATATCCTGGAATCCTGTCTCTGGCCAGTAAATATGGCTCCAGGTTCATAACTTCTGAACAAAAAAAGTTTTTATTGATCACACTTCCTTTTTTAAAAATCTGTTTGATTTAAATCACAGACAGAAAACCTCAAAGCTTGAAGCGTTCATCCCACAAATATCATCCACACACAAACAGAGAAACTTAACATGTGCTTTACAACAACAATAACCAAAATTAATTACTTAAGCGTTCTTGTGATCCTGTTTTTAAACTTCCAAAAATGCCTTTAATTAAAGACTCACGGTAAGGTTAATTCTCTAGAAAGATAAACCTGAACAAATGTAGCCCAAAATAATGATAAAACACATCTACAAACATCCACATAAAACAAACAAAACACACAGATTCTCACAGCTGGTAAATTTCAAACAATGAATCCTCAGCATTCTCTCTCGCAGCGATAGCTTCTTAAAGCGACAGAGCACTACAAGCTCACAACTCCTTGATTAAAATAAGATCCAAGATCCTTCACGATAACTTCACCTTTTTTAAGCTAACCTACAATGACTGATTTTAGAGGCAACATCTTGTCTTTGGTGATTTAAAATCCCAAACACATTACCACCAGCAAAATCTTTGTTCTTTCTCTGGGGATAAAACTCTCAGTTATTCCAAATTCCTCCAGGCTGTGCTTAATATTTCCACAATTAACTTCCCAGAAATCCTCAATTATAAACTAAAATAGACACATGAATTTCCGGGCAGTCACAGGAATATGGTCAAGATAGTCCAGTCCCACAATGCCTCACATTCAATCTGCAGTCCTTCAATTATAACACAATATGTGGCTGTATGTAGCTGCCTTGGCCATGGTCAACCCCAAGGGTGCCTTCTTGAACTGTTGCAATGCCTAAGGTGTACGTACACCCACAGTGCTGTTAGGAAGGGACTTCCAGTTACTGAGAGAGACAAGAGATGAAATTGCTGGGCCTCTAACAGAAATCTTTTGTTTCTTCATTGGACACAGGTGAGGTCCCAGAGGATTGGAGAATAGCAAATGTGGTCCCGTTATTTAAGAAGGGTAGCAAGGATAACCCGGGTAATTATAGGCCAGTGAGCTTGACGTCCGTGGTAGGGAAATTGTTGGAGAAGATTCTTAGAGATAGGATCTGTACACATTTAGAACTGAATAATCTCATTAGCGATAGACAACATGGTTTTGTGCGAGGGAGGTCATGCCTCACAAATTTGGTTGAGATTTTTGAGGAGGTGACAAAAATGACTGACGAGGGAAGGGCCGTGGATGTCGTCTGCATGGATTTTAGTAAAGCATTTGACAAGGTCCCTCATGGCAGGCTGGTGCAAAAGGTTAAATCTCACGGGATCAAAGGCAAACTAGCGAGATGGGTACAGAACTGGCTTGGCCATAGAAGACAGAGGGTAGCAGTGGAGGGGTCTTTTTCTGATTGGAGGTCTGTGACTAGTGGTGTTCCACAGGGCTGTGTACTGGGACCTCTGCTGTTTGTGATATATATAAATGATTTGGAAGAAGATATAGCAGGTCTGATTAGTAAGTTTGCGGACGACACAAAGATTGCTGGAGTTGCGGATAGTGATGAACATTGTCAGAGAATTCATCAGGATGTAGATAGGCTGGAAAATTGGACGGAGAAATGGCAGATGGAATTTAATCGAGATAAATGCGAAGTGATGCATTTTAGTAGATCTAATGCAGGGGGAGCTATACAATAAATGGCAGAACCATCAGGAGTATAGACACGCAGAGGGATCTGGATGTGCAAGTCCACAGAACCTTAAAGGTTGCAACACAGGTGGAAAGGGGGGTGAAGAAGGCATATGGCATGCTTGCTATTTTTGGATGGGGCATAGAGTATAAAAGTTGGCATATGATGTTGCAGTTATATAGAACATTGGTTCGGCCACATTTGGAATACTGCGTCCAGTTCCAGTTGCCACACGACCAGAAGGACGTGGAGGCTTTGGCGAGAGTGCAGAAAAGGTTTACCAGGATGTTGCCTGGTATGGAGGGTATTAGCTATGAGGAGAGATTGAGTAAACTAGGGTTGTTCTCCCTGGAAAGACAGAGGTTGAGGGGCGGCCTAATAAAAGTTTATAAAATTATGAAGGGCACAGATAGGGTGAACAGTTGGAAGCTTTTTCCCAGGTCAGAAATGACAAACACAAGGGGTCACAAGTTCAAGGTTCAATACAGATATGTGGGGGGACGTATTTTACACAGAGGGTGGTGGGGGCCTGGAATGTTCTACCAAGCAAGGTGGTTGAGGCAGACACGCTTGGATCATTTAAGACTTATCTAGATAGCCACATGAACAGACTGGGAATAGAGGGATACAAACGGATGGTCCAGTTAGGAGCACATGATCGGTGCAGGCTTGGAGGGCCGAAGGGCCTGTTCCTGTGCTGTATTGTTCTTTGTACACATTCCAGACTTTCACTAGACTGTAGGTGGATATCAGATTGATATATTTCATTCAACCACACCCAAGGTGAGTTATTTCAATTCCTTTATTGTCCAGGACAATATATTCACAATATCTTTAAAACAGAAATTAAACATTCCCATTTGATTTCAGACAGTAACATATTCTGTTAGTTTGTTCTTTATTGTCGATGTCAGGCTGGGGTTGTTCTCCTTGGAGCAAAGGAGGTTGAGGGGAGATTTGATAGAGGTGGACAAGATTCTGACAGGTTTAGATAAGGTGGACAAAGAAAAGCTGTTCCTATTAGCTGATGGGACAAGGACGAGGGGGACACAGATTTCTTGTTTTGGGTCAGAGATGCAAGGGACGGGGCGGGGCGGGGGGGGGATGTGAGGAAGAATATTCTGATGCAGCGAATGGTAATGACCTGAAACTCGCTGCCTACGAGGGTGGAGGAAGTGGAGAAAATAAACAATTAAAAAGGAAATTGGATGGACATCTGGGATGTTCCAAACAGAACAAAGAAAATTACAGCACAGAAACAAGCTCTTTGGCCCTCCAAGCCTGTAGCAACCATGCTGCCCGTCTGAACTAAAACCCCCTACCTTTCCGGGGACCATATCCCTCTGTTCCTATGCTATTCATATATTTGTCAAGACACATCTTAAAAGTCACTATCGTATCTGCTTCCACTACCTTCCCCGGCAACGAGTTCCAGGCACCCACCACCCTCTGTGTAAAAAACCTGCCTTGTACATCTCCTTTAAACCTTGCCCCTCGCACCTTAAACCTGTCTCCCTAGTAATTGACTCTTCCACCCTGGGAAAAAGCTTCTGATTATCCACTCTGTCCATGACCCTCAGAATCTTGGAGACTTCTATCAGGTCGCCCCTCAACCTCCATTGCTCCAGTGAGAACAAACCAAGTTTCTCCAACCTCTCCTCATAGCTAATGCCCTCCACACCAGGCAACATCCTGGTAAATCTTTTCCGTACCCTCTCCAAAGCCCCCACTTCCTTCTGGTAGTGTGGTGACCAGAATTGAACACGAGGTTCCAAGTGCGGTCTAACTAAGGTTCAATAAAGCTGCAACATGACTTGCCAATTTTTAAACTCAATGCCCCGGCCGATGAAGGCAAGCATGCCATATGCCTTCTTGATTATCTTCTCCACCTCATTGCCACTTTCAATAACCTGTGCACCTGTACACCCAGATCCCTCTACCTACGAATACTCTTAAGGGTTCTGCATTTACTGTATATTTCCCATCTGTATTAGACCTTCCAAAATGCATTACCTCACATTTGTCCGGATTAAACTTCATCTGCCATCTCTCCGCCCAAGTCTCCAACTGATCTATATCCTGCTGTATCCTCTGCCGGTCCCCATTGCTATCTGCAATTCCACCAACCTTTGTGTCGTCCACAAACTTACCAATCAAACCAGTTACATTTTCCTCCAAATCATTTATATATATTACAAACAGCAAAAGTCCCAGCACTGATCCCTGAGGAATGTCACTTGTCACAGCCCTCCATTCAGAAATGTACCTTTGCACTGCCAACTTCTGTTTTCTTCTGACTAAATATCTCTAAACTTCCTGACACCCTGTCACTCTGTGATCCTTATGACATTTGAAACCAGCTATTCGCAAAAAGACTCAAAGAGCATCAGGCCACTGGAGGCTGAGACCAGCCAGTCCAGCACAAAGAAACCCTCTGACCCTTCCCATTGACCAACTGTGAGAATGAACAAAATGCAGTCCTGGAGGCAACTGAGAGCAGAAACAATAACAGCAGAATCCAACCCCTGTCATCACTCATGAACTTGCTGGTGTCTCAGCAGCTCGGATGAAACTCTGAATCCCTTCCCACATACAGAGCAGGTGAACGGCCTCTCCCCAGTGTGAACTCGCTGGTGTCTCTGCAGGTTGGATAGTTGAGTGAATCCCTTCCCACACACACAGCAGGTAAACGGCCTCTCCCCAGTGTGAACTCGCTGGTGTGTCCGCAGGCTGGATAACTGAGTGAATCCCTGCCCACACTGAGAGCAGATGAATGGCCTCTCCCCAGTGTGAACTCGCTGGTGTGCCCGCAGGTCGGATGACCGAGTGAATCCCTTCCCACACTGAGAGCAGGTGAACGGCCTCTCCCCAGTGTGAACTCGCTGGTGTGACCGCAGGCTGGATAACTGAGTGAATCCGTTTCCACACTGAGAGCAGGTGAATGGCCTCTCCCCAGTGTGAACTCGCTGGTGTGTCTGCAGATTGGATGACCGAGTGAATCCCTTCCCACACTGAGAGCAGGTGAATGGGGGTTTCTCCCCAGTGTGAACTCGCTGGTGTGTCTGCAGGTGGGATGACCGAGTGAATCCCTTCCCACACTGAGAGCAGGTGAATGGTCTCTCCCCGGTGTGAACTCGCTGGTGTGTCAGCAGGCTGGATGACTGAGTGAATCCTTCCCCACACTGAGAGCAGGTGAATGGCCTCTCCCCAGTGTGAACTCGCTGGTGTGCCCGCAGGTTGGATACCTGAGTGAATCCCTTCCCACACTGAGAGCAGGTGAATGGCTTCTCCCCAGTGTGAACTCGCTGGTGTCTCTGGAGGCTGGATAACTGAATGAATCCCTTCCCACACTGAGAGCAGGTAAATGGCCTCTCCCCAGTGTGAACTCGCTGGTGTTTCTGCAGGGTGGATGACTGAGTGAATCCCTCCCCACACTGAGAGCAGGTGAATGGTCTCTCCCCAGTGTGAACTCGCTGGTGTGTCCGCAGGCTGGATAAATGAGTGAATCCCTTCCCACATTGAGAGCAGGTGAATGGCCTCTCCCCAGTGTGAACTCGCTGGTGTGTCTGCAGGTGGGATAACTGAGTAAATCCCTTCCCACATTGAGAGCAGGTGAATGGTCTCTCCCCGGTGTGAACTCGCTGGTGTGTCAGCAGGCTGGATGACTGAGTGAATCCCTTCCCACACTGCGAGCAGGTGAATGGCCTCTCTCCAGTGTGAACTCGCTGGTGTGTCTGCAGGTGGGATGACTGAGTGAATCCCTTCCCACACTGCGAGCAGGTGAATGGCCTCTCTCCAGTGTGAACTCGCTGGTGCGTCTGCAGGTGGGATGACTGAGTGAATCCCTTCCCACACTGCGAGCAGGTGAATGGCCTCTCTCCAGTGTGAACTCGCTGGTGTGACTGCAGGCTGGATAAATGAGTGAATTCCTTCCCACACTGAGAGCAGGTGAACGGCCTCTCTCCAGTGTGAACTCGCTGGTGTATCTGCAGGCTGGATAACCGAGTGAATCCCTTCCCACACTGAGAGCAGGTAAATGGCCTCTCTCCAGTGTGAACTCGCTGGTGTGTCTGCAGGTGAGATGACCGAGTGAATCCCTCCCCACACTGAGAGCAGGTGAATGGCCTCTCTCCAGTGTGAACTCGCTGGTGTCTCTGCAGGCTGGAAACCTGACTGAATCCCTTCCCACACGGAGAGCAGATGAACGGCCTCTCTCCAGTGTGGCTGCGCCGATGAGTTTCCAGCTCTGATGGGGTTCCGTATCCCTTCCAACAGTCCGCACATTTCCATGGTTTCTCCATGGTGCAGGTGTCCTTACCTCTCTCTTGAGTGGACAATTAGTTGAAACTTCATCCACACACAGAACAAGATTACAGTCTCTCCCCGCTGTGAATGGTGTGATATTTATTCAGACTGTGTAACTGGTTAAAGCTCTTTAGTCAGTGCATTGGAACACACTCACTCGAGTGTGGCAGTGTGTTGATGCATTTTCACTCACACTGACATTTCAAATCTTTTCAAATCGACAGACTGGACAATCATTTCTCCTTCTGGATTCAAAGTCCGATGATATTGAGGTCCCAAGGAATATGACTCTGTCAGATCGAGACGTGGCGTTTGAGATTTCAGCCTCTGATTCCTCTTTCAATGTCCTGTAAAATGAGTTTACAAAAGTCATCAGTGTCAGTACAGGATAGAAATTCAGAACAGACAATTTCATTGGAACATTCTTTCCTCTCTCATTCCCCAAAAGCTGAAAAGAGAGAGAGACCTGGGCCAACCTTTCCAGAGTCTGCACCTTCCCTGGATTCACTTCCTTTCCCTTCAGTTGCTGCAAGTCCCTAATTTCCCCAGAATGAGAAAAGAAATGGAAAGGGGGTTGAAAAGAAAGTGTTTCACTCACAAATGTTGGCCTCTTTTAAGGGTAGGAAGTTTGAGTCTGTCTGAAGATCAATCTTCATTCACACAAAGTCCACGCTCTGATTAGCTGGAAGACCAGAGTCCTTCCGGTCCTCCAACTCTTCCCATTGGTCAACACCTCAGCATGAAGATCAGAGGGTGGGTTCTCCCCCGCACATGCGCAGCTTCCCCTCTCCCTCGCACATGCGCAGTCCCGGGCCGGGGGGAGGGGGAGCTCACCGAGCGGCTTCTCGCTCTGGCCAGGGCCGTCAGCCGGTGCCTGGAAACCTTGGCTCGATGTGGTGTTGGGGGAGGGGAACAATGGGTGGGGGCGGGGCTCCCGGGTCCGCGCGCCCGGGCCTGCGCACTGGAACCCGGAGACATCACCGCGGAGCAGAGTGATTCCTATTGGCTGATTCAGGGAGGACTCTATCGTGGCGTCACAATGCGCAAGTTGTCCAATGAGCTTCAGAGTGAAACTTCCTCCTCTGGGCAACATCTGGGAGGAAATCAATGTTTCCCCCTTTCCATTTCTTTTCTCATTCTGGGGGAAATTGGGGACTTGCAGCAACTGTAGGGAATGAAGTGAATTTGGTCTGTATATTCCACACATTTTTACTCCAGTAATGTAGACATTTATCTGTCTGGCAGCCTGCATGGAGATTTTCAGCTCTGCGTCCAGGACAGGAAGCAGTGAGCATGGATCTGTCAATCACACATGAGGACGGCCTCAACCAGGATCTTGGGTTCATGTCACACTATCTGTAACCCCCACGACTTGCCTGGGCTTGCAAAATCTCACCCACTGTCCTGGCTGGAGACAATACACATCACTTTAACCTGTGCTTAACCCTCTCTCCACTCACATTGTCTGTGCCTTTAAGACTCGATTACCTGTAAATTCGCATTCGAACCATTATCTTGTAAATTGAGTTTGTGTCTTTATATGCCCTGTTTGTGAACAGAACTCCCACTCACCTGATGAAGGGGCAGCGCTCCGAAAGCCTGTGGCTTATGCTACTAAATTAACCTGTTGGATTTTAACCTGGTGTTGTGAGATTACTTACTGTGCTTACCCCAGTCCAACGCCGGCATCTCCACACTCTGAGTGGAAACAGAGACAAGTAGGAGAGGCCGGAGGTGAGGAGAGAGATTTTATACATCTACAACTCAACAGGAACTTTGACAGAATTTCCAAACCCTGTGAACACCATCAGCTCCAAGTTCCTCTCCAACCCACACACCATCCTGACTTGTCTGACATCCAGTACTGAAAGAACAGAAATTTATTTCATTTAAATACTGGGAAGACTGAACCCATTGTGTTCAGTCCCCACTACAAACTCCACTCCCTCGCCAACAACTATATCTCTCCTCCTGGCAACTGTCTGAGGCTGAACCAGGCTGTTCACAACCAGGATGAAATAGTGCATCCCAACATGAGCTTCCAGCCACATGTCCACATCATCATCAAGACCACTTTCATTCATAGAAGCATTAATAGTAATTAATTAATAATAATGAATAATAAAGTACAGTGTAGAAGGAGGCCATTCAGCCCATCGAGCCTGCACCGACAACAATCCCATCCAGGCCCTATCCACATATTTACCTGTTAATCCCCCTGATACCAAGTGGCAATTTATCGTGGCCAATCCGTCTAACCGGCACATCTTTGGACTGTGGAAGGAAACCGGAACACCCGGAGGAAACCCACACAGACACAGAGAGAATATAGAAACTCTGCACAGACAGTGACCCGAGGCTGGAATTGAACCCGGGTCCCTGGCGCTGTTAGGCAGCTGCACTAACCACTGTGCCACCGGGCCACATGTCAGTGCCATCGCCCGACTCCAGCCCAGTCTCAGCTCATCTGGAACCCTCACCCATTCCATTGTGACGTCACACTCTGACCCATTCCATTGTGACGTCACACTCCCACCCATTCCATTGTGACGTTATGGCTTCACTCCGATCACAATCCCTGCCGGCCTCCCACATGCAGCCTCAATGGCGGCAGTCAGCCCGGGTCCAACACTACAAGCTGCCGCTCCATTTGGTACAAAGGGGGGGACCGGGAAGTTCATTTCCGGGGTTTAGGTTTGAACAACATGTTTACAAAGTCTCTCCACCCACCCGCCACATTTATCATTCCCCGCACGCCGCCCTCTACCTCGTATTGATCTCGCTTCCGAGTTAAAACCATCCGTCTGTCCGTCGCCATTACCCGCACTGCGCATGCTTCAGGTCCCGCCCCTCATTCACTCTGATTGGTTGGAGGACCAGCCGCTCCCGCTCAGTCCTCCAGCCCCGCCCCCTCTTCCTATTGGTCCGGTGCTGCCGTCAATCAGCCCCGGGCATTGTGATGTGGAGCATGCGCAGTGTCATTGCTGTCCTTGGCGCTTGTTTGTCCCGGAGAAGCGGAGTCAGCGTTAGGCGGTGGCTGGGAGGGTTTGGAAACACTTTGTGGATCCGCAAACCCTTCAGAATCATTGTCAGCTCCCTGGTTTGCAGCTGCGGGGCTTCTCCCTCCCTCCCTCCCGGGAACAGGCCCAGGTTAACGGCCCCATCCTGGCTCAGCCACTGGAGGATGGTTCACATCAGAGGATGGGGGAGGGGGACAATAAATAAGAGGTTACACTTTGGCCTCAAATCAATGAGGACTCTGATCTCTGGGAAGGAAGGAAACCCTGGGAGGTGGGCGGGGAGGATTCACAAACACCCGCTGGAGGCCCCAACACCCCCAGTAAAAAGCTGCAGCTCCCTGCAGTGACCAGGAGAGAAAATAATTGATTTTATTTTCACTCTGTACAAAAGAGAACTGAACCCAGCCAGAATAGAGAGTGGGAGAAAAGATTTGTGAAGATATTTCACACTGGGTTTGCCAGGCTGACCAACTCTCTCAGAGAAAATGAAAGGACATCCTTCATGAGTCTGTCGGAGCAGGTGAGCAGTATTGTGTGCGGTGCTGCTGGAACTGTGTGGGTGGACAGGGGCTGGTTGGCAGCCAGAACAGTTGGAAGAGGGTGCTGCACACATCCATCTTATGGGTGAAACAGCGCCCATACACCATGCAGCCTGGCACAGTGGAGTCAAACACCCGCTGGAGGCCCATTGAAATATGAGCTGGTTGGTCAGTGTGGGAGTTGGTTGCAGGACAGGGAGGAGGGAAAGTGTTCAGGATGAGGATTTACTGCTGCACAGGAACAAGTGAGGAAACGATGTTCCACAGAACATAGTTTCAAATTCCAGCATCCGCAGTAATTTGCTTTGATTCCAAATAAACTTATTGGACTTTAACCTGGTGTTCTGAGACTTCTTACTGTGCAAACTCCACAGAGACAGTCACCCACCCTTGGAATCGAACCCAGACTCAGTGAGGCAGCAGTGCTAACCACTGTGCCACAGTGAAGGGAGTTTGCCGCAAATTTCGGGTGATAACAATGGGCTGGATGCTGCTCAGAATGTGGAGCACTGCAGCAAAGTACAGAGAGACAGAGACAGAGCAGCAGACTGGACTGAGAAATGGAGTCTGCAGACTGGAACTGGCAGCATGAGGAGAGGTTATTTAGTCTAACACCCACAGCAATCTACAACCCAACCCCATTACCGAGACAGTGAGACCGAGATTACAAACACTCACCAACACAGCTCCACTGAAACGTCCGAGGAAAAAGAGGGAACCTGTGGCAGTTCCTGTCCTGAAATAGCCCCAGGACTGTCACTCAAACCCCCAACCCGGCCCAGTTCACAGCTCAGCCTCTCAGCTTGCAGCTTCCTGCACCTTGAGCCAACCCTGCCCAGGTGTGGGAGGGATGTGGAACCACAGAGTGGGGGAAGGGGTGACCACCTGCGGTGCCCCAACTAGTTTCTCCTTCCCCTCCCCCTTGGCTCTCTAAGGTCTGAATGTGGATGTGTTGATGGACATTGCAGAGCCTCACTGAGCTTATCCTGGGTCACCCCCTCCCCCTGGGTTCAGTGTGTTCAGTTCGCTGCTTCTTTCCCTGCTGAACTTTCAGTTAATCAAAAACAGAAAGTGCTGGAAAACCTCAGCAGGTCTGATCGCATCTGTGATCATCCAGACTGGAAGCAGTAACTCCATTCTCTCTCCACAGATGCTGTCAGACCTGCTGAGATTTTCCAGCATTTTCTGTTTGTTTCAGATTCCAGCATCCGCAGTATTTTGCTTTTATCTTCATTTAAACAAACATTCTTTCATGGCCTTTACCCTCCGTGCTCCTTTCCAGAGCTTCCCACCTTCTGCTATTGTCCCTGACTCCCACATTAACTCTGTCATTCCTTCCCTTTATCCCGCTCACATCCCGCTCGAAACTCAGGCTCAGAGTTTTAGCGCCATCTCCCCCTCCCCCAGCTCCCACATCCCAACACCCGGAATCTCTCACCCAGCGGTTCCAGTTTGTCTGGTTTGAGTTCAGATTTGCCGCAGCACCGACAGGATTTCACTTCAAACCAGCCGGAACTGACTGCTCACAAATCCCCAAATGTTTCTCCAGCAGCCCGGGCTGGTTAACGTTGTTTAAAGTCAGCGCCCAAATGCAGTTACTCTCCTCAGTTTAAAAAACTTCTCCGTTTCATCTAAAGTATTATTCGCAGCAGACATAAACACAAAATTGTGAACGTTACCCACCGCCCCCCCCCCCCGCGCCGCCCGCCCCCCCCCCCCCCCCCCCGCCAACGAGACCCGAGCTGGGGTGTCCTGAGTAAGAGACATCTGTTTCGGGTGTGACAATTCTTACACATTGTCTGGTTGACATCAAACGGAAAACGCTGGAAATTGCCCCCATTACCGAGACAGTGAGACAGAGATTACAAACACTCACCAACACAGCTCCAGTGAAACGTCCCAGGGAAAAGGGGGAATCTGTGGCAGTTCCTGTCCTGATATCGCCCCAGGATTGTCACTCAAACCCCCAACCCGGCCCAGTTCACAGCAAATTGCTGCTTTTGTCAAAAGGGTCACTTGGACTCGAAACCTCAGCTCTTTTTGTCTCCTTACAGATGCTGCCAGACCTGCTGAGATTTTCCAGCGTTTTCTCTTTTGGCTGGAAATACTCAACAAGTCAGGCAGCCTCTGTGGAGAGAGAAACAGACTGAATGTGACCTGTCATCGGAACTGGGAAATATATTATTATTTCTCGCAACTGAAAGAGACACTTTACAGCCTTCAGAACAAAACTGAGCTCAACAATTTTACACCACAATCTCTGCCCCCATTGTGATCTGTGTTTCATTGCTGCTTTTTTCACCTCATTTCCCTCTTGTTTTCTTTACTTTACATTCAGACTATCGCTCACCGGCTATTCACACCTCATCCAGAACATCTTTTGTGTCTTTACTTGTCCCATTACCACTCGTTTTGGTCTTGGGCCGTGAAACATTTTGTCAGTTTGCAGATCTTTCATTTTGTTCTTCTCCACCTCCCTCTCTCAATTCTTCAGAGGTCAGTCTTTGACAAAGGGTCATCTGGACTCGAAACGTCAGCACTTTTCTCTCTTGACAAATGCCCGTGACCGCTGAAGTGCGTCATGGGCATTCAGCCTCTGATCTTTGGGTAAGCATTCTCCAAGGCGGCCTTCACGACACACGACAGCGCAGAGTCGCTGAGCAGAAACTGATAGCCAAGTTCCGCACACATGAGGACGGCCTAAACCGGGATGTTGGCTTTATGTCACACTGTCAGTAACCCCCACAGCTTGCCTCCTGGACTTGCTGGCTGTCCTGTCTGGAGACAATACACATCTCTTTAACCTGTGCTTAATGCTCCCTCCACTCACATTGTCTGTATGTTTAAGAACTGGTTGGCTGTTGAGATTTGCATTCTAATCAGTATTCTGTAACTTGATTTTGTGTCTCTGTGCCCTGTTTGAGAGCAGATTTCCACTCCATCTGACGAAGGAGCAGCGCTCCAAAAGCTAATGGTATTTGCTACCAAATAAACCTGTTGGACTTTAACCTGGTGTTGTTAAAACTGTTACTCTAAATATATCCCCATAGCTCCGGGTGGGAGTGGAATTGATGATTTCTTGACTGTCTGTCTGCACTGCTGCCTCACAGTGCCAGGGACCCGGGTTCAATTCCCAGCTTGGGTCACTGTCTGTATGGAGTCTGCACGTTCTCCCCGTGTCTGTGTGGGTTCCCTCCGGGTGCTCCAGTTTCCTCCCACCGTCTGAAAGATGCGCTGTTTAGGTGCATTGACCCAAACAGGTGCTGGAGTGTGGCGACTCGGGGAATTTCACAGTAACTTCATTGCAGTGTTAATGTAAGCCTTACTTGTGACTAATAAATAAATTTAACTTTTAACTTTAATTTTGTGAACTCATAGAATCGTAGAATCTTACAGTGAAGAAGGAGGCCATTCAGCCCATCGAGTCTGCACCAACCACAATCCCACCCAGGCCCTATCCCCGTAACTCCACATATTTAACCTGCTAATCCTCCTGACACTAGGGTCAATTTTGCATGGCCAGTCAACCTAAGCAGCACATCTTTGGACTGTGGGAGGAAACCGGAGCACCCGGAGGAAACCCACGCAGACACAGGGAGAATGTGTAGACTCTGCACAGACAGTGACCCAAGCCAGGAATTGAACTCAGGTCCCTGGCGCTGTGAGGCAGTAGTGCTAACCGCTGTGCCACCATGCTGCCCTCATCTCCTTGAACAAATAGTAAATTGTAGAGATTATAAAGTTTGAATTGTAATATCTAATGGTGTAAAGTATCTGGGAGCAGAGTGGATGTGATAAAGGCTGGAATACAGACTGTGGGAATGAGGCTGAAACTGCTGTGCTCAGTGAATGGTTCTTATTGGAGGGAGGGATGTAACGGGATCTTCCTTGTTACTCCACTTACAGGCCGATGTTTGAGGGTCTGCCGATAGCTGCGAGTGTCTCTCTCTTACAGGCCTTGAAATTTCAAAGGCCGGGGAATGCTGCACTGGGGCAGCTCCACAGGAGAGAGCGCTGAACCAGGCTCACCGTTTATACCTGACCGGTAACCTGATACTTATATCACACAGCCATCCCAAAACCACCACCAAGGCCTGAGTGATTCTCTCCCTTGTCGGTGGGACAATGGCCACCCTGCACCCACTCCACTCGAGTAGGTCTCCAAGAGAGAGAACAGAGAGACTCCGTTCTTTATCTCCTGACCAGCAGTCTCCCTTGAGTGAGTGGGTTTGAATCGCTCAGATCACCCTCGGTTCCAGACTCCGGATTTATGGTAAGGGATATTGAAGCTGTGACCTCGTCAGAGTGCGCTGATGAGAGAACAAGAGGCAAGACAAACTCCAAATGAGTTTCAAAACTTACAGTGATTTATTTAACAATACAATCAACCTCTTCAATACCCCACCACACAGGAATAAAACTTATACTTTATACTACACTATGGGAGAAATGCTAATGGGTACAATGTATTACTGAACTTTAAAATTACAATACACCACCCCTCCCCTTGCCTCAACCTCTATCCTATCCTCGGGAGCTTCGCATGGTTGGCTGGGATACTCACAATTCTAAAAGGGGTTCCTTTGTGGTCGGCTCAAATGTCTTAGTGCAGGGTCGAAACTGAAGAGAGCTCGGTCCTGCTTGTCTGCTTCTCAGCTTGCGATTCTGGAAGAGAGCTTGGTCCTGCTTGTCTGTGTCACTGCTTGCGATTCTGGAAGAGAGCTTGGTTCTGCTTGTCTGTGTCACTGCTTGTGATTCTGGAAGAGAGCTTGGTTCTGCTTGTTTGACTCTCAGCTCAATTTAACAAAAACACCTTCCCTGCCCCAATAGGTGATTTTCAAGGACAATGGGGCTTTCGATCACCGGCAGTTTCAGTTTAATTCAGTCAAGTCCACACACAAAAGGCTGGAACTGCCTTGACCCCCCGTGGGTCGTTATTTCAATGTCTTCTGTGGATGGGCCGATTTCTGTGGTCATGGACTCCCTGCTGGTCTGTTTACTGTCCTTTGTCCTTCTGATGATTCGATCACTGGTGTGTCTGCCTTTTTGGCCACTTGCATATTCAGGGGGCTCACACCTTTTTTTCTCTTCGCACAGTCCACCGACAGGTTATGTTTGTCCTGCCGAACCTTCTGGGAGGTTTTTATCAGCCAGCAGCCAGAGTTGGCCACTTTTAAACTGCTGCGACAACAGATCATAGAAATCATAGAAACCCTACAGTGCAGAAGGAGGCCATTCGGCCCATCGAGTCTGCACCGACCACAATCCCACCCAGGCCCTACCCCCACATATTTACCCACTAATCCCTCTAACCTACGCATCTCAGGACTCTAAGGGGCAATTTTTAACCTGGCCAATCAACCTAACCCGCACGTCTTTGGACTTTGGATGAATGAACACCGCTCGACAATCATCAGGCAAGACTGTTCTCTTCCTGTGGGGGAGCACTTCAGCAGTCACGGGCATTCAGCCTTGGATCTTCAGGTAAGCATTCTCCAAGGCGGCCTTCACGACACACGACAACGCAGAGTCGCTGAGCAGAAACTGATAGCCAAGTTACACACACATGAGGACGGCCTCAACCGGGATGTTGGATTTATGTCACATTATCTGTAACCCCCACAGCTTTCCCCCTGGACTTGCAGAATCTCACTAGCTGTTCTGTCTGGAGACAATACACATCTCTTTAACCTGTGTTAAATGCTCCCTCCACCCACATTGTCTGTACCTTTAAGACCTGGCTGGTTGTAGGGATTCGCATTCTAATCAGTATTCTGTAACTTGATTTGTGTCTCTGTGCACTGTTTGAGAGCACATTTCCACTCCATCTGACGAAGGAGCAGCGCTCCGAAAGCTTATGGTATTTGCTACCAAATAAACTTGTTGGACTTTAACCTGGTGTTGTGAGACTCACTGGAGCCCCAGGCCATTCTTGCCATCCTGCCAGGTCTCGGGTACTGAGGCCAGTAGTAAAGTTTATTAATGCGTCACAAGAAGGTTTACATTCGCACTGTAAGTAAGTTACTGTGAAAATCCCCGAGTCGCCACACTCCGGCACCTGTTCGGGTACACTGAGGGAGAATTCAGCATGGCCAATGCACCTAACCATTATGGTATTTGCTACCAAATAAACCTGTTGGACTTTAACCTGGTGTTGTGAGACCTCTTACCGTGTTCACCCCAGTCCAACGCTGGCATCGCCACATCATCCCCTCCTGTCCACCAGAGGTCGCTGTAGGCCTCCCAGCTGCTGCTCCTCCCAGTGTCACCTCTTGCCCACTCCAGCCCCTCCAGTACACCTCACTGGAGCCCCAGGCCATTCTTGCCATCCTGCCAGGTCTCGGGTACTGAGGCCAGTAGTAAAGTTTATTAATGTGTCACAAGAAGGTTTACATTCGCACTGTAAGTAAGTTACTGTGAAAATCCCCGAGTCGCCACACTCCGGCACCTGTTCGGGTACACTGAGGGAGAATTCAGCTTGGTCAATGCACCCAACCAGCACATCTTTTGGACTGTGGGAGGAAACCGGAGCACCTGGAGGAAATCCACAGACACGTGGAAAATGTGCAAACTCCACACAGTGACCCAAGCCGGGAATCAAATCCAAATCCCTGGCGCTAACCACTGTGCCACTGTACCACCCAGTGCTCTGAGGTTAAGTTTCTTCTTCAAACCTAAGAAGATTCAGTGTCACATCAGGGCGGGGAAAAAGGAGTCCATTGGCTTCAGATGGATAATGGTAAAAGTTAATATCCCAATTTATTCACTTTATTCCTTCAAGCTGAGGTTTACAAAGTGAGAATTCCGCTGTTTATAGCAGTGACTAAATAAGCAATGACACTGATCCTATATTTAAATTAGTCTGGAATACACCTCAATTTCACACAGGTTAACATTTTTCAAGCATTTGGAACCCCAAATGTCTGCTGACGTGTCATCCAGAGCTGTTTTCCTGGCAGTTTGTGTCAGTAGTAGGCTGCCGTTACCATCCACTCTTGGGCAGGGTGAGGAGACAGCTCCGACACCGACCTCAGCTGGAATGGGGATTGAACCATACATTAGTCCGCAGGCCAGCAATGCTGCAGGAATTGCAAAGGGGCTGCACAGAGGTCCAGAATTAGAAGAGGGGGTTGTGAAGATGGAGGAAGCGTCTGCAAGACATGGGGACATTTTGGATTATCTCAAAATTACAGAATGTGGGAGACCAGTCAGGAATGTGTTGAAATTGTCAAGTCTGGCAGTAATGTGTGGATGTGGGATTCAGCAGCAGATGAAGGGCTGCACGGTGGAACAGTGGTTAGCACTGCTGCCTGACAGCAGTGGGTTTCTGTGTACGTTCTCCCTGTGTCTGAGTTTCCTCTGGGTGCTTCCGTTTCCTCCTACATTCCAAAGATGTGCAGGTTAGGTGGATTGGCCATGTCAAATTATCCGTTAGCGTCCAAAGATGTGTAGGTTAGGGGGGGTTAGCAGGGTAAATGCACAAGGGTACAGGGCCCATTGAGTCTGCACCGACTCTCCAACAGAGCATCTTACCCAGGCCCTATCCCCGTAACCACACATATTTACCCCGCTGTTCCACTGTGTTACTTATTCATTACAAAAGGACCAGAGTCTGAGGTTATAAATGGGTGAGTTTACTCCAATAGTAATTCCTTAACATCTGACAAGTTTACAGCTATTAACATCCCACCTATCAAATAGCTCCAGCCTACAGATGAGAGGACCAACATTCAGAGCTTTCAAATCCTCATCCTGAAGTTACAAAACAGACTTTAGTCATCGGCCTGCTGATACATCGGCACATTCACACAGGGGTGGATTGGACTGTGATCTGTTTATTGTTCATCTTAGTTCAATACAGTTTCTGAGTGATTTAAATTTAAAACAAGGTCTGCAGGCGTGAAGATTTATTGACATATGAATGAGAGGTGCTGTGGGGCATTCTACAAGCCCAACAGGGTTGATTTACATCAGAAAAACTCCAACTATCAGTATAAACATAATTCAGTCTGGGATGTAATTAACAGCAGCAATAACAGCAGAATCACACCCCTGTGATCACTGGTGAATTCGCTGGTGTCTCACCAGGTTGTATGACTGGGTGAATCCCTTTCCACACATTGAACAAGTGAACGGCTTCTCCTCACTATGAACTTGTTGGTGTCTCAGCAGAATGGATGACCGGGTGAATCCTTTCCCACACTCAGTGCAGGTGAACGGTTTGTCCTCAGAGTGATTTCGCTGGTGTGCGAGCAGAAGTTTTCTGCTTTTAAAGCTCTTCTCACAGTCAGAACATTTGAACGGTCTCTCATTTGTGTGAACAAGTTGGTGTGAAGTGAGAGAGGATAAACAAGTGAATCCCTTCCCACACACAGGGCAGGTGAACGGCCTCTCCCCAGTGTGAGTTCGCTGGTGTACAGTGAGGTCACCTGATCGCCTGAAGCCAGTCCCGCAGTGAGAACACATGAATGGTCTCTCGTCAGAGTGAACACGTTGATGGTGACGCAGTTCCTCAGAACTTTTATAGCCCTTCCCGCAGTCTGGACATTTAAACAGTCTCTCTTCACTGTGAACTCGTTGGTGTTTCTGCAGGTTGAATGATCGGTTAAACCCCTTCCCACATTCAGAGCAGGTGAATGGCCTCTCTCCAGTGTGAATGCGCTCATGTGCCACAAGGTGGAATGATGTCCTGAACCCCTTCTGGCAGTGGGAGCAGCTGAACGGTGTGGAACCGGTGTGAATGTACTGGTGCTCCCGGAGTGTGCGTGGAGTTTCAAAACTCTTTCCACACTCAGTGCATTTAAACTCTCTCCTGTCGGTGTGAACTGGCTGGTGTCTCTGCAGGGCAGAGAAATCTGTGAATCCCTTCCCACACTCAGAGCAGGTGAATGGCCTCTCCCCTGTGTGAATGTGCTGATGTATCAGCAGGGCCGATGACTGAGTAAATCCTTTTCCACATTCGGAGCAGGTGAACTGCCTCTCCCTGCTGTGAATGCGCTGGTGAATCAACAGGCCAGCTGTCTGAGTGAATCCCTTCCCACACACAGGGCAGGTAAAAGGTCTCTCTCCAGTGTGAGTGCGTTGGTGATTTTGCAGGTCAACTGGATAATTGAATCCTTTCCCACAGTCTCCACATTTATACGGTCTCTCCCTGGTGTGACTGCGCTTGTGTCTCGACAGGCCAGATGATCGATTGAAGCCTTGTCCACACACAGAACACGTGTACGGTTTCTCCTCTCTGTGAACGGTGCTTTTTCCTTCCATGTTCAAAGGCCGATGATGTTTAGATCCTGATGAATCAAAGCTCTGTCTGATCTTGATGTGATCCTTGATTTACAGTTTTCTGTAATTCCTCACCTTCTAATCCCCTGAAAAATGAATTGAAAACAGAAAGAGGCAACATGAGAGACAAGCCATAAATATACAAAGACAAAATGTGAAATTGAGTTGAACTAATCTGGTAAATTGTGGGATTGGGACTAGGAAATACTGGATATGAAAGCTGCTGGATTGTGACAAAGCCTCAAACTGTTTACCAGTGCACTGAGGGAAAGGAACCCTCCACCTCTTCAGAGCCAACAACAAGAATCCAGCCTTTATGCGTGAAGAGGGAGAGGTCGGGAGGAGGGTGACGGAGAGAGACTTTATACATCAGCAACTCAACCAGGATTTTGGCAGAATCTCCTAAACCCACAATCTTCCCCACCTGGAAGTACCAGAGCAGCTGCGACATGGGAAAACCACACAACTCCCTGACTTGGACAAATATCACTGTCCCTTCAACGTGACTGGGTTAAAATTCTAATACTCTTGCATTGTGGGAGCACCTACGGACTGCAGAGGTTCAAGAAGAAGGCCAACTATCACCATCACAAAGGACAATTGGTGATTGGTAACATATGATAGTAATAGAAGCAGTCCGTGCAGGGATCCCCGGTGGTCGTTCCCCTTAGCAACAAGTATTCCGCTTTGGATACGGTTGAGGGGGATGACATACCAGTGGGGAGCCGCAGTGAGAGGATCTCCAGCACTGTGTCCGTCTCTGTGGCTCGGGAGGGAAAGGGGGAGAGCGGGAGGGCGATAGTTATTGGGGACTCGTTAGTTAGAGGGATAGATAGGAGGTTCTGTGGCAGCAAAAGAGACTCACGGATGGTATGTTGCCTACCGGATGCCAAGGTTCGTGATGTCTCAGACCGTGTTTTCCAGATTCTGAAGGGGGAGGGGAAACAGTCACAAGTCGTGGTGCACATTGGTACACATGACATAGGTAAGAGAAGGGACGGGGATTTAAAGCAAGAATTTCTGGAACTGGGCTGGAAGCTGAGAGCCAAGACGAAACATGTGGTCATCTCTGGTACGTTGCCGGTACCACGTGATAGCGAGTTGAGGAACAGGGAGAGAGTGCAGTTAAATATGTGGTTGCAGGGATGGTGTAGGAGGGAGGGTTTCAGATACGTGGATAATTGGAACACGTTCTGGGGAAGGTGGGACCTGTACAAACAGGACGGGGTGCACCTGAACCAGAGGGGCACCAATATCCTCGGAGGGAAATTTGTTACGGCTCTTCAGGGGGGTTTAAACTAATTTGTCAGGGGAGTGGGAAAGGGAGTTGTAGTCCAGAAGTCAGTGAGGGTGGTGAGGCATTGGGGAAGGTATCAGGGTCAAGGGTGGGTACTGGTAGACAGGAAGGTGGGTTGAAGTGTGTCTACTTCAATGCAAGGAGCATCCGGAACAAGGTAGATGAACTTGGGGCGTGGATTGGTACTTGGGACTACGATGTTGTGGCCATTACGGAGACGTGGGTAGAACAAGGACAGGAATGGTTGTTGGACGTTCCGGGGTATAGATGTTTCACTAAGTGTAGGGAAGCTGGTAAAAGAGGTGGAGGAGTGGCATTGTTAATCAAGGATAGTTTAACGGCTGCGGAAAGGCACTTCGTGGGGGATCTGCACACTGAGGTAATATGGGCTGAAGTTAGAAATAGGAAAGGAGCGGTCACGTTGCTAGGAGTTTACTATAGGCCCCCAAATAGTAATAGAGATGTGGAGGAAGAAATTGCTAAGCAGATTATGGATATGTGTGGGGGTCACAGGGTAGTTGTCATGGGGGACTTTAACTTTCCAAATATTGATTGGAACCTTTGTAGGTCAAATAGTTTGGATGGGGCAGTTTTTGTGCAGTGTGTGCGGGAGGGTTTCCTGACACAATATGTGGATGGGCCGACTAGAGGTGAGGCCACATTGGATTTGGTACTGGGAAATGAACCGGGCCAAGTGTTAGATTTGGTTGTGGGAGAGCAATTTGGAGATAGTGACCACAATTCGGTGTCTTTTGTTATTGCAATGGAGAGGGATAGGGCCGTACAGCAGGGCAAGGTTTACAATTGGGGGAGGGGTAATTATGATGCGATTAGGCAAGAATTAGGGGGCATAAGTTGGGAACAGAAACTGTCAGAGAAAGGAACTAATGAAAAGTGGAATTTTTTCAAGGAACAAATACTGGATGTCCTTGATAGGTATGTTCCTGTCAGGCAGGGAGGAAATGGCCGAGTGAGGGAACCATGGTTCACAAAAGAGGTGGAATGTCTTGTGAAAAGGAAGAGGGAAGCTTATGTAGGGATGAGGAAACAAGGTTCAGATGGCTCGATTGAGGGTTACAAGTTAGCAAGGAATGAGCTGAAAAAGGGGCTTAGGAGAGCTAGGAGGGGACATGAGAAGTCCTTGGCGGGTCGGATCAAGGAAAACCCCAAGGCTTTTTACTCTTATGTGAGGAATAAAAGAATGACCAGGGTGAGGTTAGGGCCGGTCAAGGACAGTAGTGGGAACTTGTGTATGGAGTCAGTAGAGATAGGCGAGGTGATGAATGAATACTTTTCTTCAGTGTTCACCAAGGAGAGGGGCCATGTTTTTGAGGAAGAGAAGGTGTTACAGGCTAATAGGCTGGAGGAAATAGATGTTCGGAGGGAGGATGTCTTGGCAGTTTTGAATAAACTGAAGGTCGATAAGTCCCCTGGGCCTGATGAAATGTATCCTAGGATTCTTTGGGAGGCAAGGGATGAGATTGCAGAGCCTTTGGCGTTGATCTTTGGGTCCTCGCTGTCCACGGGGATGGTGCCAGAGGACTGGAGAATGGCGAATGTTGTTCCTCTGTTTAAGAAAGGGAATAGAAATGACCCTGGTAATTATAGACTGGTTAGTCTTACTTCGGTGGTTGGTAAATTGATGGAAAGGGTCCTTAGGGATGGGATTTACGACCATTTAGAAAGATGCGGATTAATCCGAGATAGTCAGCACGGATTCGTGAAGGGCAAGTCGTGCCTCACAAATTTGATAGAATTTTTTGAGGAGATAACTAAGTGTGTTGATGAAGGTAGGGCAGTTGATGTCATATACATGGATTTTAGTAAGGCGTTTGATAAGGTCCCCCATGGTCGGCTTATGATGAAAGTGAGGAGGTGTGGGATAGAGGGAAAGTTGGCCGATTGGATAGGCAACTGGCTGTCTGACCGAAGACAGAGGGTGGTGGTCGATGGAAAATTTTCGGATTGGAGGCAGGTTGCTAGCGGTGTGCCGCAGGGATCAGTGCTTGGTCCTCTGCTCTTTGTGATTTTTATTAATGACTTAGAGGAGGGGGCTGAAGGGTGGATCAGTAAATTTGCTGATGACACCAAGATTGGTGGAGTAGTGGATGAGGTGGAGGGCTGTTGTAGGCTGCAAAGAGACATAGATAGGATGCAAAGCTGGGCTGAAAAATGGCAAATGGAGTTTAACCCTGATAAATGTGAGGTGATTCATTTTGGTAGGACAAATTTAAATGTGGATTACAGGGTCAAAGGTAGGGTTCTGAAGACTGTGGAGGAACAGAGAGATCTTGGGGTCCATATCCACAGATCTCTAAAGGTTGCCACTCAAGTGGATAGAGCTGTGAAGAAGGCCTGTAGTGTGTTAGCTTTTATTAACAGGGGGTTGGAGTTTAAGAGCCGTGGGGTTATGCTGCAACTGTACAGGACCTTGGTGAGACCACATTTGGAATATTGTGTGCAGTTCTGGTCACCTCACTATAGGAAGGATGTGGAAGCGCTGGAAGGAGTGCAGAGGAGATTTACCAGGATGCTGCCTGGTTTGGAGGGTAGGTCATATGAGGAAAGGTTGAGGGAGCTAGGGCTATTCTCTCTGGAGCGGAGGAGGCTGAGGGGAGACTTGATAGAGGTGTATAAAATGATGAAGGGGATAGATAGAGTGAACGTTCAAAGACTATTTCCTCGGGTGGATGGAGCTATTACAAGGGGGCATAACTATAGGGTTCGTGGTGGGAGATACAGGACGGATATCAGAGGTAGGTTCTTTACGCAGAGAGTGGTTGGGGTGTGGAATGGACTGCCTGGAGTGATAGTGGAGTCAGCCACTTTAGAAACATTTAAGCGGTTATTGGATAGGCACATGGAGCACACCAGGATGATAGGGAGTGGGATAGCTTGATCTTGGTTTCAGATAAAGCTCGGCACAACATCGTGGGCCGAAGGGCCTGTTCTGTGCTGTACTGTTCTATGTTTCTATGTTAATAGTCTGTGATAGTAATTCATGATGTGGAGATGCCGGCGTTGGACTGGGGTAAACACAGTAAGAAGTTTAACAACACCAGGTTAAAGTCCAACAGGTTTATTTGGTAGCAAAAGCCACACAAGCTTTCGGAGCTCTTAGCCCCTTCTTCAGGTGAGTGGGAATTCTGTTCACAAACAGAGCTGATAAAGACACAGACTCAATTTACAAGAATAATGGTTGGAATGCAAATACTTACAACTAATCAAGTCTTTAAGAGACGAAACAATGTGAGTGGAGAGAGCATCAAGACAGGCTAAAAAGATGTGTATTGTCTCCAGACAAGACAGCCAGTGAAACTCTGCAGGTCCACGCAACTGTGGGAGTTACAAATAGTGTGACATTTTATAGTAATAAAATTCATTACAGTAATTATAGTAATTCATTACAGATACCTGGGTCTTGTCAGTAATGTCCACTTCCAAAGAATTTTTTGTTTATTTGCAAATCTGTATGAAACCTGCAAGTTCATACGTTCACAAGATATAGGAGCAGAATTAGGCCATTCGGCCCCTTGAGTCCGCTCCGCCATTCAATCATGGCTGATATGCTTCTCATCCCCATTTTCCTGCCTTCTCCCATAACCTTTCAACCCATAACCAATTAAAAATCTGTCCAACTCCTCCTTAAATTACTCACTGCCCAGCATCCACCGCACTTTGGGGTAGCAAATTCCACAGATGAAAGGAAAACAAGGAAACAAAACCAATGACCGCTACAATCTAGGAGGACAAGGACAGTGGACAGATGGGAAAACCACCACCTGGAAGTCCCCCTCCAAGCCACTCAGCATCTTGACTTGGAAATATGTCACTGTTCCTTCAATGTCATTGGATCAAAATCCTGGAATTCCCTCCCTAACAACACTGTGGATGTACCTCCACCACATAGACTGCAGCGATTCAAGAAGGCAGCTCACCACCAGCTTTTCAAGGGCAATTAAGAATGGGCAATAAATGCTAGTCCAGCCAATGACTAGAATCAATTGAACAATTTTAAAAATGACTTGGAATATCCATCAGAAAACAATCCTGACAGTTACTCAAATAAATACTTCACTCAGTCACACCAGCTTCTGAGGTTATATTTGACTGAAGTGGTTGGATTTTGCTGTTGTTTGTGGAAAACTTTGGGGCATTTGCCCAGTTCATTACGCAAACTAGCCTCCCATCTATTGACTCCATCTACACTTCCCGCTGCCTCGGAAAAGCAGCCAACATAATCGAGAATGTCACACACCCCGGACATACTCTCTTCAACCTTCTTCCGACAAGAAAAAGGTACAAAAGTCTGAGATCATGTACCAACCGATTCAAGAACACTTTCTTCCCTGCTGCCATCAGACTTTTGAATAGACCTACTTCTCATTAATTTGATCTTTCTCTACAGCCTAACTGTGACTGTAATACTACATTCTGCACTCTCTCCTTTCCTTCCCTATGTACAGTATGCTTTGTCTGTATAATGCACAAGGAATAATGCTTTTCACTGTACACTAATACATGTGACAATAATAAATCAAATCAAAAAAGAACCCCACACACTCCGGACACACTCTCTTCCACCTTCTTCCATTGGGAAAAATGATACAAAAGTCTGAGATCAGGTACCAACTGACTCAAAAACAGCTTAATCCCTGCTGCCATCAGACTTTTGAATGGAGCTGCCTTATATTAAGTTGATAATTTGCTACACCCTGGATATGACTGTAACACTGCATTCTGCACCCTTTTCTTTCCTTCTCTCCTATCTGCTCTATGAATGGAATGCTTTGTCTGTACAGTGTGCAAGAAATAATAATTTTCACTGTAAACCATAACGTGACAATAATAAATCAAAATTATCCACCAGTTCCCACTTCTGTTCTTTCTGATGAATGAAGGATCTGTGCACAGCTTTTTCGACCCTCCTCCCAATCTCCACATCACAGGAAAAAGATCACCAGTCAACAATAACTACTTTCAATGACGGAGGGTTTACCCAGCATTCGCCGCGGTGGTGAATGTCCCCTATTTACAACAGAGGAAAGCACTGCGCAGGCGCAGTATCACCAGTATTGAAGCATGCGCACCGTCAGTCATGGCGATGGGGTGAGTCTTTTTGTCTCTTTGCCACGAGGAAGGAAACGGAAACTCTGAGGGAGCGATGGAGCCGGCTCTGGATAAGGAGAGTTTCTAAACACCTGGTGGGTGCCTCAAACCCCGATTGAGACTCTGTGCTTCCGTGTTTGCAGCTCCGGATCTTTTTTCGCCCGAGGCCCAAGTCCAGGTTAACGGCCGCCATCTTGGATCAACGAGAGGCGCATGCGCCAGGGGTCTTCGTGACGCAACAGTGAGGGCGGGGCTTAGATTTTACAGTTCCCACCGGGTCCTAGTTTCCAGTACATCAGAATTCAAATTATTTATTCGTGTCAGAAGTAGCTTTACATTGACACGACAATGAAGTTACTGTGAAAATCCCCTAGTCGCCACACTCCGGCGCCTGTTCGGGTCCACTGAGAGAGAATTTAGCATGGCCAGTGCACCTAACCAGCACATCTTTCGGACTGTGGGAGGAAACCTGAGCACCTGAAGGAAACCCACACAGACACAGGGATAATCTGCAAACTCTACACAGACAGTGACCCAATCCGGTCCAGGTCCAACCACTGTGTCACCGTGCCTCCCAGCAAACTGGGCAACAGGTATCTAAACAGTTTCACCCACTCCCAGCCGGCAGCTGATGTTTGCAGGAGTCCATGAACCATGTACATATTC
Organism: Mustelus asterias; assembly: GCF_964213995.1. NCBI lineage: Eukaryota > Metazoa > Chordata > Chondrichthyes > Carcharhiniformes > Triakidae > Mustelus > Mustelus asterias. The sequence goes on from NW_027590204.1 coordinate 364,608, forward strand.
AGTGTGAGAGGTTGCAGTTACTGAAGGAGCTGCTTCTCCACTTCTAGTTCCACTTCTATTCTTCCCCACGCTCCTAATCATTGGCTTCCCATGTGGAGAAGGCTTGGGAGGTCAGAGGATCTTTTCCTGGACCTATACTCTTGGGGCTGGTTTAAACAGTGATTTGTAGACCAGCATGGGGCAACTAGGTTGTCAGCCTCTCTTCCGTGTTCTTGTCCATGCTCGTGTGGTCCTCGAGAAGAACCATGCAGTGTCGACTGGAACACTCGATACCTTCCACAACTCAGGGTACAGAGTGTCTCATAGACACTGGAAACAAAGTTCTGGTTTAGTTGAGATGGAAGTTTGATTGGACCACAAGATTGGGGAAACAAAAGATAAAAGAATATTCCATGGAAACTAGAATTGTCTGTTCTGACTTTCTATCTTGTGGTGACAATGATACTGACTCTGTCAATGTCTTTTACAAGGTACACAGATGGGAAACTGAAACCAAACATCACATCAAGAGCTGACAGAGTCACTCAATTCATCAGAACCTGAATATTATTTACCTTTAAATGTGGAAGGAGAAATGTTTTTCTGTTTTGGCGGTGAGGAAAGATTTCAAACATCAGTGTGACTGGAAAAGCACCAAGACACACACACACCTGGGTGAGAGTGTTCCAGTAAACTGACTGAGGAAAGAGCTTTAACCAGTTACACAGCCTGATTTTAAAAAAAATCTCACTATTCACAGCAGAGAGCCAAAGGATGAGAAGATCTTGGAGCAGAATTAGACCATTGGGCCCATTGAGTCTGCTCCACTATTCACTGATCTGATAAAATCCTGAACTCCACTTTCCTGCCTTATCCCCATGACCCTTGATTCTCTTACTGAGAAATAATACACAAGTTCTTTATGTGGACAAGGCTTGAACAGATTGTTTAACCGAGAGGGACACAAGGACACCCGCACCATGGAGAAACCATGGAAATGTGTGGACTGTGGGAAGGGATTCAGTTACCCATCACTGCTGGAAATACATCGCCGCAGTCACACTGGGGAGAGACCATTCACCTGCTCCGTGTGTGGGAAGGGATTCATTCAGTCATCCCACCTGCTGACCCACCAGCAAGTTCACATTGAAGAGAGGCTTTTTAGCTACTCTGACAGTGATAACAACTCTAAAAGCTCTGAGGACCTGGTCAAGCACCAGATTGTTCACATTGCGGGACAGTTCAGTTGCTCTCACTGTGGGAAACTGTTTAAACGATCACAGAACCTCATTGAACATGAACGCACTCACACTGGGGAGAGGCCATTCACCTGCTCTGTGTGTGGGAAGGGATTCACACGATCATCCCACCTCGCGACACACCGACTGGTTCACACTGATAACAGACCTTTCAAATGTTCCGAATGTGAGAAGAGTTATAAAACCACAAGTGATCTGCTGATACACCAGCGAGTTCACAATGAGGAGAGGCCATTCAGATGTACGGTGTGTGGGAAGGTATTCACTCTGTTATCCAGCCTCCAGAAACACCAGCGAGTTCACACTGGGGAGAGGTCGTTCACCTGCTCCTTGTGTGGAAAAGGATTCATTTATTTAACCAGCCTCAGATCACACCAACTTGTTCACTCGGATAAGAAACCTTTCAAATGTTCTGAATGTGAGAAGAGCTTTAAGACCTCAAGTATTCTGCTGAGGCACCAACAAGTTCACTCCGGGGAGAGACCATTCACCTGCTCTGACTGTGGAAAGGGATTCACTCGCTCATCCAACCTGCAAACACACCAGCACATTCACACGGGGGAGAGACCGTTCACTTGCTCTGAGTGTGGGAAGGGATTTTCTCACTCATCCCACCTGCTGAGACACCAACACACTCACAATGGAGAGAGACTGTTCACCTTCTCTGAGTGTGAGATGGGATTCACTCAGTCAACCCACCTTCTAACACACCAGCAAATTGACAAGTGTCTGGAGGAATTGGATTCTGCTGTTATTGCTGCTGTTAATCACATCCAGGACTGAATAGTCTTCATTCTGACAGTTGGGGTGTGTTTTTGCTGATGTTTGTGATTGCTATAACTGGGCTGGAGTTTATTACTCCGGATAAATGTCAAATTAACTCATATTGTTTAAGACACAAAGCTGAGACCTTCATTTCTTCAGGATAAGAAAATATTAATCAATGTCTTGTTACCAATTGCTGCATTTTTGTGGCATTTTCTCCTTTCTAACTCTGGATTATTTCAGTTTTCATACCTTCAGTTACTCTCCTGGGCAAGTCCCAGCTCCCCATACCTTCCAGAGTGTCTTTCCTGGCCTTAGAATCCATGGAAGGCATCAGTAACACATCCGTGATCACCAAACACTAATCACAGTTCCAATCATTCAGGATGGTGATGTTTGTGGAGCTTTCTCTCTCTGTGATTTGTTTAATTGTCCCCCACCATTCACGACTGGATGTGGGGGGACTGCAGCTCTGATCTGATCCGTTGTTTGTGGGATCGCTTGGCCCTGCCTGGAACATGCTGCTTCTGCTGTTTAGCATGTTTATAGTCTCATGTTACAGAGTAATCAGGTTGGAATCTCAGTTTTAGGGTGCCCAGTGCTGCTCCTGACTTGTTCTCCTACACTCCATGTTGAACTAGGAGAGGTGATGACTGGTGGTATTATTGCTGAACTATTAATCCAGAAACTCAGCTAATGATTTGGTATGGTACATTGGGGAAACCATGCAGATGCTACGACAACGGATGAATGAACACCGCTCGACAATCACCAGGCAAGACTGTTCTCTTCCTGTGGGGGAGCACTTCAGCAGTCACGGGCATTCAGCCTCTGATCTTCAGGTAAGCGTTCTCCAAGGCGGCCTTCACGACACACGACAGCGCTGAGCAGAAACTGATAGCCAAGTTCCGCACACATGAGGACAGCCTAAACCGGGATGTTGGATTTATGTCACGTTATCAGTAACCCCCACAGCTTGCCTCCTGGACTTGCAGGCTGTCCTGTCTGGAGACAATACACATCTCTTTAACCTGTGCTTAATGCTCCCTCCTCCCACATTGTCTGTATCTTTAAGATCTGGCTGGCTGTAGGGATTCGCATTCTAATCAGTATTCTGTAACTTGATTTTTGTGTCTCTGTGCCCTGTTTGAGAGCACTTTTCCACTCCATCTGACGAAGGAGCAGCGCTCCGAAAGCTAATGGTATTTGCTACCAAATAAACCTGTTGGACTTTAACCTGGTGTTGTTAACACTCTTACTCTGCTCCCTCTACTCAGGTCTGAACTGCTGGTCGGACAGCACATTTTGGCAGGAAGAATAAAAGGGAAGCAGATTATCTAAATGGTGAGAGATTGTAGAGCTCTGAGATGCAGAGGGATCTGAGTGTTCTAGAGATTGAATAAACTGGGATTGTTCTCCCTGGAAAGACGGAGGCTGAGGTGCGACCTGATAGACGTTTATCAAATTATGAGGGGTATGGATAGGATGAACAGTTGGGATCTTTTTCCCAGGGCAGAAATGACAATTACAAGGCGGCACAAGTTCAAGATAAGGGGGAAAGGTTCAGTGGAGATGTGCGAGGGATGTTCTTTACACAGAGGGTGGTGGGGGCCTGGAATGCGCTGCCAAGTGAGGTGGTTGAGGCAGACACGTTAGTGACATTTAAGACTTATCTGGATAAACATATGAACAGACGGGGAATAGAGGGATATAAGCGGTTGGTCTCGATAGGACAATGTGATCAGCGTAGACCGAAGGGCCTGTTCCTGTGCTGTTCTTTGTTCTTTGCATGAATCACAAAAAGCTCGTAAGCAGGAAAAGCAAGTAATTAGGAAAGCTATCATTTGTGAGGGGAATTAATTACATAAATATGGAGGTTATGCTTCAGTTATCCAGAGCACCAGTGAGACCACATCTGGAGTACGGTGTACAGTATTGGTCATCTTGTTTAAGCAAGGATGTAAATACATTGGAAGCAGTCGATTGACCAGACTAATGTCAGAAATGTGTGGATTATGGGTAAAGCTTGGACAGGCGAGGTTTGTGTCTGCTGGAGTTTAGAAGAGTAAGATAAATTTGATCGAAACATGGAAGATCCTGAAGGGTCTTGACAGGTTGATGTGGAGAGGATGTTTCCTCTTGTGTGAGAATCTAGAGCTAGGGGTCCCTGTTTAAAAATAAGGGTTCACACATTTAAAACGGAGATGAGGTGAAATATTTTCTTTCAGAGGGTCGTGAACCTCTGGAACACTCTTCTGAAAAGGCAGTGGAAGCAGAGTCTTTGAATATTTTTAAGGCAGATGTAGATAGATTCTTGGCAAGCAAGTGGGTGATAGATTATTGGGGGTCGGCAGGATGCAGATTTAAGGTTACTATCAGATCAGCCCTGATCTGATTAAATGGTGGAGCAGACTCAAGGGACCAAATAGCCGAATCCTGCTCCTTGTTCCTGTGAGACATTGGCAGTAAGATATGATTCAAAGTATGACTGTGTCAGCCTGTTGCTTGACTGGACTGTTTGACTGTAGGAATGGTCATGTTTAATAGTTTGTAGCTTAGTTATGTGTAATGATCAAGTAATTGAAGTTTATTAATCAATTAACCTGATGTGATATTCTGCTGAATTGTAATACGTTAGTATCATGTAACTGGCTTTGTCTGTAACTGCATCCTTGTTTGACAAGTGAAATACATCACATGACCCGAGGCTGGTGTAAAGCTACACTTTTATACTTTAATTACAGAGTCCTGTGGATCCCATCAACTCTGGATGAGCTAAGGTCTGGAACTGTTACCCGTCAGCCATTGACAATAACAGTTATACTTGAGTTAGAGGCCATATTGTGTGAAGAAACCAGCTGTGAAGTTTCAAACCTTCAGCACTGTGTCATAAATTAATGTATCCTTTTAACTTGTAATATCTTAAAAGAAGCAGTGACTTTCCTTCAGACTATATAACCGTCTTTGATTTGAAAAATTAAAGATTTCAGTTCTCCAATCAGTTTTCATAGCGTAGTGGTTATTCTGACTCATTACTTTTGAACATTTATCAATTGAATGTATCATACTGTATTTGTGTTTCTTGCTGTCTCACCTTTCACACACTGATTTGATGCCACTTTCTTTGGATTTCAGATGTGAAGTAACTTTGTAATTTCTGTATTAGTTTAAGGCTGTGTGTCACTTTGTGTCCTTTTAATTAACTGTGTTCCAAGCTCTGGCAACCACTACAAAAACCAGCAAGCACTTTCTTTAACCAAAATATACTGAGAGTCACCTGCCCCAATGAGAACTCTACAGGATTTCTACACATCAATTAGACATTTGAGACAATGAACCCAAATGTTAACCATTAGGATTTGACACCATAAACTTGCTTATCTCAAATAAGTGACAAAGAAGATGTCTTTAGGCCCCCGTTATCTCAGTACGAAGCCATAAAATTTAATAAAATGACAGGAAAGGTTATAGCGTGGGGCAGACTCCGAAAGTAACTGATACATTCGAGGGCCAGTCAGGAGGTTGCAGGAAATGATCGGTAGATGACCATCACCATGAAGAAACCAATCAGAAACTGATTCCACACCACCGACATCAATCAGGAACATCTTTTTTGTGTCCAACCAAATAAACAAAATCAGCTTAACTTCGGGACAACTCAAAAGGGGCAGCTCCCTAAAAGGAGGGGAACCGCCCGAAACAAAAAACAAAGCGGAAAGGAAACTTAAAACATCAAATTAAAATGTGATTAAAGGGGTCAATAATACACCCCAGTCCCTGCAGTGCCCAGTGGGCATGGAAGGCTTCAGTGGTGCCTTCGGACACCGCATGCTCCCTTTCCAGGGACACCTGGCCACGAATATAGCTGCGGTAGAGGGGGCAGACAGTCAGGTTGAAGACCCCTTCGATCGCCCTCTGCCTGGACCTGTAGATGGAATTAAATCAATCAGAGACTGATCATGTGAACCAGAGTTCAGGAACACCATTGATCATGTACAAGGGGCTGTGTCCAGAAAAAGTTAATAAGTATCAGCTTTCAGCTGCCCGGTTCACAGCTCAGAGAAGCTGAGTAGGAAGAAGATAGACAACAGTCTATCTGTATTATGTCACCCAGTGGTGGCATGTAGATGAGAAACAGGAGGGGCAAAGGATAAACACTTGGGGGACACGTAGTGCAGGGGCTTTGGAGAGGAAAGAGAGGTTGGAGATGGGGTAGCAGTTGGCAAAGACTTGGGATTGAGTGTTTTTTTAGGATTGGTGATGACAGTGGATTTGAAAGTGAGAGGGACAAGAGAGAACCGTCAACAATATCACCTAATGTGGGGAAGTTAGATGATCAGCAGTTTAGTGAGAATAGGATTGATGGAGCACAAGGTGGGTCTCATGGACAAGATGCAGAGGGCATGAAGGGAGATAGGAGAGAAACTGGAGAAAGCTGTAAGTTCTGGGCTTGGGCAAGATGGAACTTTAGACACGGTTTGTCCCGGTGGGCTAGTGGAAGGGAGGGAAGCAGCAGAGGCAGCTGATCAGATCGTCCCAATCTTACAAAGAAGCTCCATGAGCTCCTCACACTTGGAGGTGAGGATGGAAGAGACAGGGGAACGTGAGAACCCTTCAAAAGGAAATAACATATGTTAAAGGTGTTAAAAGATTAAACACTGTACACAAAGCTAATTTATTTAAATTACTTGTGAATTCGCTGGTGTCTCAGCAGGTTGGATGACTGAGTGAATCTCTTCCCACACTTGGGGCAGGTGAACGGCCTTTCCCTGGTGTGAACTCGCTGGTGTGTCAGCAGGGAGGATGACTGAGTGAATCCCTTCCCACACTGGGAGCAGGTGAATGCTTTCTCCCCAGTGTGAACTCGCTGATGTACAGTGAGGTCAGATGATGTCTTGAACCCAGTGTCACAGTGAGAGCACCTGAATGGTTTCTCGTCAGTGTGAACACGTTGATGGCGCATCAGTTCCCCAGAACTTTTAAAACACTTCTCACAGTCTGGGCATTTAAAAGGTCTCTCCTCAGTGTGAACTCGTTGATGGTGGAGCAGTTGCCGGGAACTTTTGTAGCACTTCCTGCAGTCTGGACATTGAAATGGTCTCTTCTCATTGTGAACACTCTGGTGATTCAGCAGAGTGGATAATTGAGTGAATCCCTTCCCACACTCAGAACAGGTGAAAGATCTCTCTCCAGTGTGAATTCGCTGGTGTGTCCGCAGGTTAGATGACCGACTGAACCCATTCCCACACACAGAGCAGGTGAATGGCCTCTCCCCAGTGTGAATTCGCTGGTGTGTCCGCAGGTTAGATGACCGACTGAACCCATTCCCACACACAGAGCAGGTGAATGGCCTCTCCCCGGTGTGAGTACGCTGGTGCTCAGTGAGTTGAGATGATTGTTTGAACCCAGTCCCACAATGAGAGCATCTGAATGGCCTCTCGTCACTGTGAGCACGTTGATGGAGTATCAGGTCCTGGGAACTTTTATAGCACTTCCCACAGACTGGACATTTAAATGGTCTCTCGTCAGTGTGAACTCGCTGGTGCGCCATCAAGTCAGAGGACCGAGCGAATCCTTTCCCACACTCTGAGCAAGTGAATGGTCTCTTCCCAGTGTGAACTCGCTGGTGTCTCAGCAGGTTGCCTGACTGAGCGAATCCCTTCCCACAGTTGGAACAATTGAAAGGTCTCTCTCCAGTGTGAACTCGCTGGTGTCTCAGCAGGCTGGATGAGCGAGAGAATCCCTTCACACACTTGGAGCAAGTGAATGACCTCTCCCCGGTGTGTCTGGGCCAATGAGTTTCCAGTTCACATGGAGATCTGAATCCCTCCCCACATTCCCACTGTTTCTCCCCACTGTGAACAGTGCTTTTTCCTTCCATGTTCAAAATTCACAAATATTCAGCTGACAATAAATTGGGTGACTCCATCTGATCCTGATGGGATGTTTGGTTTGAGTTTTCTGATTGGAAATCCTCCGCTTCAGATAATCTGAAATTGATTTTAAACAGAAAAAAGGGGATGAGAAAGAACTCACAAAAGGCAGGTTGTGAAATTGAGCTGAATTAATCTGGTTATTTATGGGGCTGGCACAAGGAAAAAGTGACCATGAAACCTGTTTGATCCTTTGTCAGAAGTGAAATGGTCAGTACTGTCCTTCAGGGAAGAAAGCCGGCCTCTGGTCTGAGTCGACACAAGGTTGTGGCCTCTGCAACAACACAAGAAATAGGAGCAGGAATAGGCCATTCGGCCTGTCGAAGCTGATCTGCCTTTCAACCACATGTCATCATCATATTGAATGATGTAGCACCCTGGGCCAGAGAAATCTATGTTACAAGAGAGACAGAGAGAGAGACAGAGAGAAAAACAGAGAGAAAGCAGCAAGAGACAGGGGCAAATGGGAGGCATTCTCTCGACCTAGAACTGAACCACAATCTCATAATCCCTCAACCTCCACCACCTGGATGGACCAGGGCAGCAAGAGTATGTGGACACCATCACCTGCAAGTTCCCCTCCAAGCTACATAGCATCCGAACTTGTCTGACATCCAAGGTTGGATGAGCAGAAATGTCCCCCATTTAAAGATTAAAGTTAAAGCGAAAGTTTATTTATTAGTCACAAGTAAGGCTTTCATGAACGCTACAATGAAGTTACTGTGAAATTCCCCGAGTCGCCACACTCCAGCGCCTGTTTGGGTAGTTAACTAACACGTCTTTCAGACTGTGGGAGGAAACCGGAGAACTCAGAGGAAACCCACACAGGCACGGGGGAGAACATGCAAGCTCCACGCAGACAGACAGTGAGCCAAGCCGGGAATCGAACCCGGGTCCCTGACGCTGTGAGGCAGCAGTGCTAACCACTGTGCCACCCATGGCACATATATTGATGAATGCTGATCTACAAACAAATGCTCACTGAAATACAATGCTTCATTTTAAGATGCACCAAGATTGCAAATTTCTTATCCTTGTTTTCCTCCATGGTTGCAATCATCCCAATCTCTGTAATCTCCTCCAGGCCCACACCCTCCGAGATCTCTGCACTCATCTAATTTTGACCACTTGAGCATTCCTGATTTTAATCGTTCCATCATTACTGATTTTGCCTATTTCAGAAGCTCTGGAATTTCCTCCTTAAACCTCTCTGATTCGCCACCTTATTTTTCTCAGTTAAGATTCTCCTTAAAACCTAATATCTCGTGATGTGGCTCAATGTCAATTGTTATTTCATAACCTTTCTCTGAAATGTCTTTAAAAGTTTAATTCTATTCATGCACAATATAAATACAAATAATGGTGACTGCCCTGGATATATATAATTGTTCTGCCTCATCAGTAAGAAACTGGAAGTGACAGAGTGAAGCAGGTTGATGGAGATTCTCACTTGGAGATAATCAAAATTGTTGCCCCCAACAAAGGTGGCGGCGATGGACACATTCGGCTGCTCCTGCCCCGAACAAAGATGGAGCCGCGCATGCGCGCTGCTGCTAATGCCTGGATAAAGATAGCGGCCGCTGAACCCAGCTCTGTGAGAAAGCTGCGGCCCCTGCTGCAGGGAGGGGGCAACGGTTCACGGGAAACGGTGGGATATTTTTCCGCATTTGCGGTTTGTGTAACGTGTTTACGTTACGTATCCAGTCACTCACCTGATCCGTGGTTCCCTTCGTCTCGCCATTCTCTCCGTCACGGATGGCAGATCCAAAGAAAAAAATCTGGTCTCCGTCGCCATTAACTGGACTGCGCATGCTTCACTCACAGCCAAGCCCCGCCCCCTCATTAACTCTAATTGCTTGGAGGACCAGCCGCTTCCGATCGGTCCTCCAACCCCGCCCTCTCTCCCTATTGGCCCCAAGCTGCTGTCAATCACTCGCCAGGCAGTGTAAGGTATCCAGGAGAGGTCAATGTCGGAGGGCGTGGGCGTGTTTAGTGCAATCTGGATTCTCAGCACAGCAGCAGGAAACCTTTCCTCTTGTTTGGCTGCTCTAAGAAAATCTCCACGCAGTCAGTTCTGGATACAAGGTCTGTTCCACGAGAATCGTAAAATCCCGACAGTGCAGAAGGAGGCCATTTGGCCCATCAAGTCTGCACCAGGCCCCATCCCCACAACCCCATGCATTCACCTTGCTAGCCACCACCCCTCCCCCCCCCCCCTCTCCAAACACCAAAGGGCAATTTAGCATGGCCAATCCACCGTACCTGCACATAGAACATAGAACATTAGAGCGCAGTACAGGCCCTTCAGCCCTCGATGTTGTGCCGACCAGTGAAACCAATCTAAAGCCCCTCTAACCTACACTATTCCAATATCATCCATATGTTTATCCAATGACCATTTAAATGTCCTTAATGTTGGTGAGTCCACTACTGCTGCAGGCAGGGCATTCCACGCCCTTACTACTCTCTGAGTGAAGAACCTACCTCTGATATCTGTCCTATATCTATCAAAACTCAATTTAAAGCTATGTCCCCTCGTGTTAGCTATCACCATCTGAGGAAAAAGTCTCTCACTATCCACCCTATCTAATCCTCTGATCATCTTGTAAGCCTCTATTAAGTCACCTCTTAACCTTCTCTCTAACGAAAACAACCTCAAGTCCCTCAGCCTTTCCTCATAAGACCTTCCCACCATACCAGGCAACATCCTAGTAAATCTCCTCTGCACCCTTTCCAATGCTTCCACATCCTTCCTATAATGCGGTGACCAGAACTGTACGCAATACTCCAAGTGCGGCTGGACCAGAGTTTTGTACAGCTGCAACATGACCTCCTGGCTCCGAAACTCAATCCCTCTACCAATAAAAGCTAACACTCCGTACGCCTTCTTAACAACCCTATCAACCTGGGTGCCAACTTTCAGGGATCTATGCACATGGACACCGAGATCTCTCTGTTCATCCACACTACCAAGTATCTTACCATTAGCCCAGTACTCTGTATTCCTGTTACTCCTTCCAAAGCGAATCACCTCACACTTTTCCGCATTAAACTCCATTTGCCTCCTCTCAGCCCAGCTCTGCAGCTTATCTATGTCCCTCTGTAACCTGCAACAACCTTCTGCACTCCACAGCTCCACCAACTTTAGTGTCATCCACAAATTTACTAACCCATCCTTCTGCGCCCTCATCCAGGTCATTTATAAAAATGACAAACAGCAGTGGCCCCAAAACAGATCCTTGTGGTACACCACTAGTAACTGAACTCCAGGATGAACATTTCCCATCAACCACCACCCTCTACCTTCTTACAGCTAGCCAATTCCTGATCCAAACCGCTAAATCACCCTCAATCTCATGCCTCCGTATCTTCTGCAATAGCTTACCGTGGGGAACCTTATCAAACGCATTACTGAAATCCATATACACCACATCAACTGCTTTACCCTCATCCACCTCTTTGGTCACCTTCTCAAAAAACTCAATAAGGTTTGTGAGGCACGACCTACCCTTCATAAAACCGTGTTGACTATCCCTAATCAAATTATTCCATTCCAGATGATTATAAATCCTATCTCTTATAATCCTTTCCAAAACTTCGCCCACAACAGAAGTAAGGCTCACTGGTCTATAATTGCCAGGTTTGTCTCTACTCCCCTTCTTGAACAAGGGGACAACATTTGCTATCCTCCAGTCTTCTGGCACTATTCCTGTAGTCAATGACGACATAAAGGTCAAAGGCAAAGGCTCTGCAATCTCCTCCCTAGCCTCCCAGAGAATCCTGGGATGAATCCCATCCGGCCCAGGGGACTTATCTATTTTCACACTGTCCAGAATTGCTAACACCTCCTCCTTATTAACCTCAATCCCATCTAGTCCAATAGCCTGTATCTCAGTATTCTCCTCGACAACATTGTCTTTTTCCTGCGTGAATACTGACGAAAAATATTCATTTAGCGCCTCTCCTATCTCTTCATGCTCCACGCATAACTTCCCACTACCGTCCTTGACTGGCCCTAATCTTACCCTAGTCATTCTTTTATTCCTGACATACCTATAGAAAGCTTTAGGGTTTTCCTTGATCCTACCTGCCAAAGACCTCTCATGTTCCCTCCTGGCTCTTCTTAACTCTCTCTTTAGGTCCTTCCTGGCTAACTTGTAACTCTCAAGCGCCCTAACTGAGCCTTCACGTCTCATCTTTATATAAGTCTCCTTCTTCCTCTTCACAAGAGATTCAACTTCTTTAGTAAACCACGGTTCCCTCACTCGACCACTTCCTCCCTGCCTGACAGGTACATACTTATCAGGGAAACCCAGTAGCTGTTCCTTGAACAAGCTCCACATTTCAATTGTGCCCATCCCCTGCAGTTTCCTTCCCCAACCTATGCATCCTAAATCTCACCTAATCGCATCATAATTTCCTTTCCCCCAACTATAATATTTGCCCTTCAGTATATACCTATTCCTTTCCATCTCTAAAGTAAGCATAACCAAATTGTGGTCACTATCACCAAAGTGCTCCCCTACCTCCAAATCTAACACCTGGTCTGGTTCATTACCCAGTACCAAATCCAATGCGGCCTTGCCTCTTGTTGGCCTATCCACATACTGTGTCAGGAAACCCTCCTGCACACATTGGACAAAAACTGACCCATCTAAAGTACTCGAACTATAGCTTTTCCAGTCAATATTTGCAAAGTTAAAGTCCCTTTAGCACTGCCCAGTATGTGTGCCCCTATTACACTGTACAGCACTGCCCAGTGTGTATGTGCCAATTATATTCCGCAGCCAGCAGCCAACACAATGCAAGGATTGATTTGTTCCTGCCGTTGACAGCTTGTATGTTGTAAATCGTTCCTTGTACTTGTTACTTTCAATTCATCACCTTTCTCAGAAGATATCCCACAATGGCATAAACATTGTAAAACTCCAATAGTGCAATGAAAGTACAGTACACATTCCATTTGATACACACCAGCAGTTCACATAGGTAAATGATAAAAAATAATGGAGATACAGGCAACACTCGTGACAATTAATAAGTTGATATATAACACTTGAGAACACAAGATCATGGGAAATAGGAAATAGGAGCCAGAGTAGGCCATTCGGCCATCAAGCTCTATTATTAAATGAGCTTATGCTGATCCATCTCTTTGGACATCATTCTATACCAAATTTGTTAAAAGCATACAGAAATAATTATCCATAACTTTATTTTAATTTCAGCCCAGGGAGGAGGGAGTGTGTGTGGGATGGGTATTTACAGATTTGGGGGAACAACAGACAGAAACATGTTCCAGAGAAGCTAGAATTGTCTGTTCTGCATCTTAATGCTGGACTGACACTGGTTACATTTTAAAATTCCTTTTACGGAATTTATTAAAAGAACATTTGCATACAGGAAATTCAAATCAAACATCACATCAGATCCTGATATTATTCATCAGGATCTGAATATCATCAGCCTTAGGATGGAGAAAAACTTCATTTTCCAGATTCAATCTGTGGAAAAACCTTCCAAACATCAGTGTGATTAGAAAAAGCACCGAGATATACACCTGGGTGTTGCACTGAAGTGAGTTTTGATTAGTTTCACAACCTGAAAAAAAACATTGTTCCAGTGACAGCGGGGGACTCGATAGTAAACCTATTCTGTATGTGAACGGCGCTGACTGTCCAACCTGGAGAGACACAAGAGCTCTGGCTGTATGAAGACACCATGGAAATGTGAGGATTTTGGTAAAGGATTCAATTATCCATCCCATCTGGAAAACCACTGACACAGCCACATTGGAGAAATCGTGGAAATGTGAGGACTGTGGTAAAGGATTCTATTACCCATCCCTGAAAATCAGATGAGACCTTCAACCATGGCCCCATCTGCCCTCTTAGTTGGGTGTAAAACTTCCCAGGATGTTATTCCAAAGAGCGGAGAAGTTTATTGCTTAATATTTATCCCTCAACAATCATCACTGAACAGATTCTCTGCTCACAATCACATGTGTGTGGGATCTTGCTGTGCACAATTTGGGGACTGCATTTCCTGCACTAAGGCATTGATTACACTTCAAAGAACTTCATTGGCTGTAAAAGCACGTTGGGACATCCTGAAGTTGTGAAAGGCGCTATTATAAATATAAATCTTCCATTAAAAAAGGAGAAAAGACCCAACAATGGAACAGTCAGTAACAGGACATCAATCAGTCTCCTCTTAGTGAAATCAAGGACTCCAACACTGAGTTTGTCACAAAGCTGATTTAATTATATACAGATTAATAAACTCTAGCCCAGTTCCAGGGATTATTAACGTCAACTGAAAAAAAAACTCCAAATGTCAGAATGAACACAGTTGAGTCCTGGATGTGATTAAAGCAGAATCCAACCCCTGGAATCACCTGTTATCTCACTGGTGTGTCTGCAGGGTGAATGAGAATAAATTGCTTCTCTCACACACTGCAGGTGAAAGGCCTCTCCAGTATCTGTGGGTTGGTGTCTCAGCAGATTACTTATTTCATATTAATTTACAGGATGTGGGCATCTCTGTCCACATCCCATTCCGAGGAGATTATCAGCTCCAGCGATCAGCGGAGATCAGTATTTCCTTCATCCGGGATCTTAGACAGGTTTTATGTCTTTTATGTATCATATCTAAACCGTTGCTTCTTAATAACCGAGTGAAAAATCACCGATGACTTCTATCCATTTTTCAAATGCTCAGGCCCGCATTTATTGCCCCTTCCTCATTACTCTTGTGAAGGTGGTGGTGAGCTGCCTTCTTCAATCACCTGCAATCCCTGTGGTACAGGTACACGGTGCTGTTAGGGAGGGAGCTTTTAAACCTCTTCTCACAGTCCAACCATTTAAACAGTCTCTTCTCAATGTGAACAAGTTGATGTTTACTGAGATACAATGACTGAGTGAATCCCTTCCCACACATGGAGCAGGTAAACAGCCTCTGCTCAGTGTTGTGCTTGTGTTGCAGCAGATCCATTACACTTTTAAATCTCGTCACAATCAGAACATCAAAACCATGTATTTTTCGGTCTGAACAAGTTGATGTGAAATAAAGCTGCTTAACTGATTGAATCCCTTGTCACACACGGAGCAGGTGAACATGCTCCCTCAGTGGGAGTGCACTGGTGTTTTAGCAGGCTGGGTGACAGTGAACCCCTTCCCACACTCAAATCAGAGGAATGGCCTCCCACCAGTGTGAACCCGCAGGTGTTCAGTGATTTGGGATGAAGTAGTGAATCAGTTCCCAGATGAAGAGCAGCTGAACAGCCTCTCTCAGTGTGAGTGGTTTGGTGTCTCTGCCGATTCCCTGCACTTTTAAAGCTCTTTCCACAGTCAAAGCATTTAAACGGTCTCTTATCAGTGTGAACAAGCTGATGGTTGCTGAGCTGTGATGACTGAGTGAATCCCTTCCCACACACAGAGCAAGCAAACGGTCTCTCCCCTGTGTGAAGAGGCTGGTGTTTCATCAGTTCATTTCTGCTTTTAAACCTCTTCCCACAGTCAGAACACTTACAGGGTCTCTCATCGGAGTGAACAATTTTGTCTCTTCTGAGGTAGGATAAACATGTGAATCCCTTGCCACATAAGCAGCAGGTGAAAGGTTTCTCCCCAGTGTGAAGACTCTGGTGTTCACTGAGGTGAGATGTTGTAGTGAATCTCTTCCCACACTCAGCGCAGGTGAATGGTCTCTCTCCAGTGTGGATGCGCTGGTGTCTGAGAAGATGGGATGATTTAACAAATCCTTTCCCACAAAAGGAGCAAAGAAATGGTCTCTCCCCAGTGTGAACACGCTTGTGTTCAGTGAGGGTGGAATACTGCCTGAAATGTTTCCCACACTGAGAGCAGCTGAATGGTCTCTCCCCAGTGTGAACACGCTTGTGTTCAGTGAGGTGGGAAGCACAAGTGAATCCCTTCCCACACATGGAGCAGGTGAACGGTTTCTCCCCAGTGTGAACACGTAGGTGTTCAGTGAGGTGAGATACTTGCCTGAAGTTCTTCCCACATTGAGAGCAATTGAATGGTCTCTCGCCAGTGTGAACCCGTTGATGTTGAATTAAACCCTCAGAACTCTTAAAACTGTTCCCACAGTCAGAGCATTTAAACGGTCTGTCCTCAGTGTGAACTCGCTGGTGTGACACCAGGCTAAATGACTGTGCGAATTTTTTACCACACATACAGCAGCTGAATGGTCTCTCCCCAGTGTGACTGCGTCGATGAATTTCCAGCTGAGATGGGGTTTTACATACTTTTCCACAGTCTTCACATTTCCACTGTTTCTCCATGGTGCTGGTGTCTTTGTGTCTCTCCAGGTTGGATGATCTGTTAAATCCTCGTCCACACAGAATGCGTGTACGGTTTCACCCGACAGTGAATGGTGTGATGTTTTTCAGGCTGCGTAACTGGGTAAAGCTCTTTCCACAGTCAGTTCACTGGAACACTCTCACTCCAGTGTGTGCATGTGTCTCGATGCTTCTCCAGTCACACTGATGTTTGAAATCTTTTCCCACAGGCAGAACAAACATTTTTCCTTCCACATTCAAAGGCTAATTGAGTTTAGGTGCTGATAAATCGAATGATTGTAAAATATTCGTATGAAATTTGATTTGAGTTTCCAGTCTGTAAATCTTCCCCTTCAAATATCCTGCAAAAGAAGATAACAAAACTACTGTCAGTCCAGGATCGAAATTCTGAACAGACAATTCTAGTTTCTCTGGAACATTTTTTCCGCTTGTTCCCCCAAACCTGTAAATCCCCATTCCACACACTCTCCCTCCTCCCTGGGCTGAAATCCAAACCCATCTCATCATCTCCAACATTCTTTTCCTCCATTCCCAGTTTTCTCCCTCCCTCCCTCTCCTCTGTCTGGATTCAGTTCTGATCAATGACATGTCATTGATGAAGACGAACATCTCGTCAAGACCATCCCCACACCCCCACTTCTCGCCTTCAAACAACCGCACAACCTCAAACAGACCATTGTCCGCAGCAAACTAACCAGCCTTCAGGAGAACAGTGACCACGACACCACACAACCCTGCCACAGCAACCTCTGCAAGACGTGCCGGATCATCGACACGGATGCCATCGTCTCACGTGAGAACACCATCTACCTGATACACGGTACCTACTCTTGCAACTCGGCCAACATTGTCTACCTGATACGCTGCAGGAAAGGATGCCCCGAGGCATAGTACATTGGGAAAACCATGCAGACGCTACGACAACGGCTGAATGAACACCGCTCGACAATCACCAGGCAAGACCATTCATTTCCTGTTGGGGAACACTTCAGCGGTCATGGGCATTCAGCCTCTGATCTTCGGGTAAGCATTCTCCAAGGCAGCCTTCACGACACACGACAGCGCAGAGTCGCTGAGCAGAACTGAGAGCCAAGTTCCGCACACATGAGGGCGGCCTAAACCAGGATCTTGGGTTCATGTCACACTATCGGTAACCCCCACAGCTTGCCTCCTGGACTTGCAGAATCTCACTGGCTGTCCTGTCTGGAGACAATACTCATTTCATTAACCTGTGCCTAATGCTCCCTCCACTCACACTGTCTGTATCTTTAAGACCTGATTAGCTGTAAAGATTCGCATTCTAATCAGTATTCTGTAACTTGATTTTCTGTCTCTGTATGCCCTGTTTGAGAGCAGATATCCACTCAATCGGACAAAGGAGCAGTGCTCCGAAAGCTCATGGCATTTGCTGCCAAATAAACCTGTTGGACTTTAACCTGGTGTTGTTAAAACTCTTACTGTGGATTCAGTTCTCCAGCTGCTGTCTGCAGACTGACAATAAAACCAATGGGTCTTACTGGGGGTGTTGGGGCCTCCAGCGGGTGTTTGTGAATCCTCCCCGCCCACCTCCCAGGGTTCCCTTCCTTCCCAGAGATCAGAGTCCTCATTGATTTGAGGCCAAAGTGTAACCTCTTATTTATTGTCCCCCTCCCCCATCCTCTGATGTGAACCATCCTCCAGTGGCTGAGCCAGGATGGGGCCGTTAACCTGGGCCTGTTCCCGGGAGGGAGGGAGGGAGAAGCCCCGCAGCTGCAAACCAGGGAGCTGACAATGATTCTGAAGGGTTTGCGGATCCACAAAGTGTTTCCAAATCCTCCCAGCCACCGCCTAACGCTGACTCCGCTTCTCCGGGACAAACAAGCGCCAAGGACAGCAATGACACTGCGCATGCTCCACATCACAATGCCCAGGGGACTGATTGACGGCAGCTCCGAACCAATCGGAAGAGAGGGCGGGACTGGAGGACCGAGCGGGAGCGGCTGGTCCTCCAACCAATCGGAGTGAATGAGGGGCAGACCTGAAACATGCGCAGCTCCGGACCAATCGGAAGAGTTCCCTGTTCCACGCATGGGAGAAGTGCGCATGCGCGGTAAGCAAAGGCGTTTGCAGCACGCGCAGTGCGGGTGACAGCGACTGGAGAGAAGTTCCTGTGTCTCATCAGCAGCCGGTAAGGATGCAGAAACATAGAGGGAGCAATGGAACCGGCGGATGGACGTAGAGGGTTTCTAAATACCTGTTGAAGGCCTCAAACATCGAATATGAGCCCGTAGGTCCCGTGTTTGCAGCTTCAGGTCTTTTTCCCGAGACGAAGCTCAGGTTAACAGCCGCCATCTTGATTGAGCAGGGAGCAGAGCGCATGCGCTGGTGTTTTGGTGACGCAACCGTGAGGGGGCGGGTCTTTGTGTTTCTGCTCCCACCGGGTCCGAGTGCTCGGAAACATGACTAAATTTGAGCATCAGATTTTCAAACAGCTTCACCCACTCCCAGGCTGCACCTCACGTTTGCAGCCGAGAGAAGTTAATGGGTCATGTACATATTCAGTATGAGAGGTGGCATCCGGAATACTTACCTGAAGCGGTTACACGGCTTTTGTACTTGTTGGAGTTTAGAAGGTTGAGGAGGAATTTATTGAAACTTACAGGGTACGGCGAGGCCTGGACAGAGTGGACATGGAGAGGATGTTTCCACTAGTAGGAAAAACTAGAACCAGAGGGCACAACCTCAGACTAAAGGGATGTTCCTTTCAAACAGAGATGAGGAAGAATTTCTTCAGCCAGAGTCATTGAGGTTTACAGCATGGAAACAGGCCCTTCGGCCCAACTTGTCCATGCCGCCCTTTTTTTTAAAACCCCTGAAGCGAATCCCAATTGCCTACATTTGGCCCATATCCCTCTATTCCCATCGTACCCATGTAACTATCTAAATGCTTTTTAAAAGATACAATTGTACCCACAGCTTGTTCCAGACACTCACCACCCTCTGTGTGAACAAATTGCCCCTCTGGACACTTTTGTATCTCCCACCTTAAACCTGTGCCCTCTAGTTTTAGACTCCCCTACCTTTGGGAAAAGATATTGACTATCTACCTTTGGGAAAAGATATTGACTATGCCCCTCATTATTTTATAGACTTCTATAAGATCACCCCTCAGCCTCCTACGCTCCAGAGAAAAAAGTTCCAGTCCATTCAGCCTCTCCTTATACTCAATCCATCAAGTCCCGGTAGCATTCTACTAAATCTTTTCTGCACTCTTTCTAGTTTAATACTATCCTTTCTATAATAGGGTGACCAGAATTGCACACAGTATTCCAAGTGTGGCCTTACCAATGTCTTGTACAACTTCAACAAGACGTCCCAACTCCTGTATTCAATGTTCTGACCGATGAAACCAAGCATGCCGAATGCCTTCTTCACCACTCTGTCCACCTGTGACTCCACTTTGAAGGAGCTATGAACATGTACCCCTAGATCTCTTAGTTCTGTAACTCTCCCCAACGCCCTACCATTAACTGAGTAAGTCCTGTCCTGGTTCAATCTACCAAAATGCATCACTTCGCATTTGTCGAAATTAAATTCCATCTGCCATTCGTCAGCCCACTGGCCCACCAGAGAGTGGTGAATCTGTGGAACTCTTTGCCACAGAAGGCTGTGGAGGCCAGGTCATTGAGTGTCTTTAAGACAGAGATAGATAGGTTCTTGATTAATAAGTGGATCAGGGGTTATGGGGAAAAGGTAGGAGAATGGGGATGAGAAAAATATCAGCCCATGACTGAATGGTGAAGCAGCCTCGATGGGCCGAGTGGCCTAATTCTGCTCCTATGTCTTATGGCCTTTTGGTTACACTTCAGCCCCAAGCTCCTCATGTTTACATAGAAACATGCATAGAAAATAGAAGCGGAAGGAGGCCATTCAGCCCTTTGAACATTCCCTGCCATTCATTATGGTCATGGCTGATCCTCAAATTCAATACCCTTGTCCCACCCATCCCCCCATAATATCCCTTTTGCCCCAAGAGATATATATCTACTTTTGAGGAATGGAGATCCAAAGATTCACGACCCACTGTGTGAAAAATATCTAATCTCTGTCTCTATGCGCAACACTTGTTTAAACAGTGACCCCGAGATTCTCCCATAAGAGTAAACAACACTTCCAACAAGTTGTTGGAAGGTATTTTGAGAGACAGGATCTACAGGCATGTAGAGAGGCAAGGACTGATTAGAAACAGTCAGCATGGCTTTGGAGTGGAAAATCATGTCTCACAAATTTGATTGAGTTTTTTGAATGGGTAACCAAGAAGTTAGAAGAGGGCAGTGCAGTTAATGTTCTTTACATGGACTTTAGCAAGGCCTTTGACAAGGTATCAAATGGTAAGTTGTTGCATAAGGGTAATCTCACGGGATCCAGGATGAGGTAGCCAAATAGGTACAAAACTGGCTTGATGACAGAAGACGGGTGGTTGTAGATCGTTGTTTTTCAAACTGGAGGCCTGTGACCAGCCGTGTGCCTCAGTGATCGGTGTTGGGTCCACTGTTATTTGTCGTTTATATTCATGATGTGGATGAGAATTTAGTAGGCATGGTTAGTAAGTTTGCAGTATGGTTAGTAAGTTTGCAGATGACACCAGGATTGGTGGCATAGTGGACAGTGAAGAAGGTTACCTCGGATTGCATCGGGATCTTGATCAATTGGGCCAGTGGGCTGGTGAATGGCAGATGGAGTTTAATTTTGATAAATGCGAGGTGATGCATTTTGGTAGATTGAACCAGGACAGGACTTACTCAGTTAATGGTAGGGCATTGGGGAGAGTTACAGAACAAAGAGATCTAGGGGTACAGGTTCATAGGTAGAGTGGCGAAGAAGGCATTCGGCATGCTTGGTTTCATTGGTCAGAACATTAAATACAGGAGTTGGGACGTCTTGTTGAAGTTGTACAAGACTTGTGTCAGACCACACTTGGAATACTGTGTGCAGTTCTGGTCACCCTATTATAGAAAGGTTGTTATTAAACGAGAAAGAGTGCAGAAAAGATTTACGAGGATGCTACTGGGATTTGATGGTTATAAGGAGAGACTGGATAGACTGGGAATTTTTTTTCTGGAGCGCAGGAGGCATAGGGGTGATCCTATAGCGGTCTATAAAATAATGAGGGCCATAGATCAGCTAGATAGTCAATATCTTTTTGCAAAGGTAGGGGAGTCTAAAACTAGAGGGCATAGATTTCAGGTGAGAAGGGAGAGATACAAAGGGTCCAGAGGGGCAATATTTTCATACAGAGGGTGGGGAGTGTCTTGAGCAAACTGCCAGAGGTAGTAGTAGAGGCGGGTACAATTTTGTCTTTTGAAAAGCATTTAGATAGTTACACTGGTATGATGGGTATAGAGGGATATGGGCCAAATGCGGGCAATTGGGACTAGTTTCGGGGTTAAAAAAAGGGGCAGCATGGACAAGTTGGGCTGAAGGGCCTGTTTCCATGCTATAAACCTCGATGACTCCTCTCCACATCCAAGACCTTTCAGGATCTGAAAGGTTTAAATTAAGTTGCCTCTTACTCTTTTAAACTCGAGCAGAGACTGTCTCACTGCTCCTCATCAGACTATCCACCTATTCCAGGTGTTAGTCGACTAAACCTTCTATGAACTTCTAATGCATTTATATTTTTCCTTAAATAAGGAAATCGATAATGTAAACATTGCTCCAGATACAGACTCACCGTGTGCAACTGAAACATAACTTCCCTGCTTTTACTCCATTCCCCTCATAACAAATAATAGCTTTCTGAATTACTTGTACCTGGATTTTCTATCGTGATGGATTTTGGATATTTTTTGTTCCAGGGGGTTAGAAAGGGAGGATTTACACACCACAAGCTCAAACCAAGAGAAAATGTTGTCTCTTCTGATACGGGCTTTCTGAATGGGATAAGTAGGTAGATGTGAATGGAATGTTTCCACTTGTTGGTTTTTCCATGACTGGGAACCATGAACAGACAACAAATAAATCAGACAGGAAAATAGGAGATGTTTCTTTCTTCAGACAGTTGTTAGAATTTGGAACTCACTGCGACTGGAAGTGGTTGACACAAATACTTTAGATGCTTTCAAAAGGAAAATATATGAGCTTATGAGAGAAAAGGGATTGGAAAAATCAAGTGAAAAGCTGAGATGTGGTGATCAGAATGAGAGGAGACTCATGTGGAGTATAAACTCCAGTACAGACTCGATAAACCGAATGGCCTGTTTGTGTATTGTCACAGACAGAACAAACAATTCTCCTTCCCTGTTCAAAGACAATAACAATCAGCTCCTAATGATCCGAGTGACTGTCAGATCTCAACGTGATGTTTGGTTTGTGTTTTCTTGCTGTAAATCCTCCTTTCCAATATCCTGCAAAGGGAATTTACAAAAGCCATCACTGTCAGTCCAGGATAGATATATTCATAGAATTCCACAGCTCGGAAGGAGGCTATTTGGCCCATCAAGTCAACTCTCCGACAGAGCATCCCACCAAGGCCCCAACAACATAACCCAACTTATTTACCCCACTAATCTCCCTAACCTACACACCCTGGGGGGAAAATGGATAATTTAGCATGGCCAGTCCACCTAACCTGAATATCTTTGGACTGTGGGAGAAAACCGGAGCACCTGGAGGAAACCCACGCAAACAAGTGGAGAATATGCAAACTCCACACAGCAGCGCTCCGAAAGCAAGTGGCGTTTGCTACCAAATAAACCTGTTGGACTTTAACCTGGTGTTGTTAAACTCCTTACTGTGTAAACTCTACACAGACAGGTAACCAAGGCCGGAATCGAACCCAGGTCCCTGGCGCTGTGAGGCAGGAGGACTAACCACTGTGCCACCGTGCCAGCCACGTAATTCTTTGTAAACTTATTTTGCAGGAAATAGAAGAGGAGGATTTGCAGTCTGGACAATCAAATCTCACGTCAGACAGAGTCAATCAATTCATTGGGATTTGAAGGTTTGTGCATCTGAAGGGATTTAATTGACCATCTCAGTTGGAAACTGGTGAGAATCTGTTTCCTTGCTCCTCCTGTGGGGAGGGATTGATACAGCTGGAAAACATGCTGACACGACAGCGAACTCGCAATAGTGAGAGTTCATTCACCTGCTCCGTGTGTGGGAAGAAATTCATGTGTTCGTCCAACCTGCTGGCTCACCAACTCGATCACATTATTCAGAAGCCTCTTCAAAGCTCTGACTCTGGGCAAAGCATTGAAACCTCTGAGGAACAGGCCCAACACCAGCTCCTTCACACTGACGAGAGACCGTTCAGCTGCTCCCACTGCGGGAAGAGGTTCAGCCAGTCCTCCCGCCTTGCAGAGCACCAGCTCCTTCACACACACGAGAGACCGTTCAGCTGCTCTCACTGTGGAGAGTCATTCAGCGACTCAGTGCATCTCACTGAGCACCAACAAGTTCACACCAAGGACAGGCCATTCAGCTGCTCCCAGTGTGGGAAGAGATTCACTCAGTCCTCCCACTGCACCGTTCACCAACAGATTCATTTTCAGAAGAGACATTTTAAATGCTTTAAATGTGAGAAGACCTTCAAAAGAAGGATTAGTCTGCTGAGACACCAGGGCACTCACACTGGGGAGAGGCCATACGTTTGCCCTATGTGTGGGAAAGCATTTACTTGTTTGCAGCATCTGCTGAGTCACCGGCCTATTCACACCGGGGAGAGGGGATTCATTTGCTCCGTGTGTGGGAAGGCTTTCACGGAGTCATCCAGCCTCCGGAGACACCGCCGCATTCACACAGGGGAGAAGCCGTTCTCCTGCTCCATTTGTGGCAAAGGATTTGCTCAGTTTTCCTCCTGCAATCAACACCAACACATTCACTCTGATAAGAGACCTTTTCAATGCTCAGAATGCAATAAGACCTTTAAAAGAAGTGATGATCTGCTGAAACACAAACGCATTCACACCGGGGAGAGGCCGTTCCTGTGCTCTGTGTGTGGAAAGGGATTCGCTCAGTCGTCTGGCCTGCTGAGACACCAACGCATTCACACCGGGGAGAAGCCGTTCACCTGCTCTGTGTGTGGGAAGGGATTCACTGATTCATCCTATATGCTGAAACACCAGCGAGCTCACACTGCGACAGAACCATTCACCTGCTCCCTGTGTGGGAAGGGATTCACTGATCCATCCCGCCTGCAGAGACACCAGCGAGTTCACACTGGGGCAAAACCTTTCAACTGCTCCATGTGTGGGAAGGGATTTAATCAGTATTACAGCCTGCTGAAACATAGACGACTTCATGTGTGACCGGCAACGTTGGATTCTGTTGTTTCTGCGCCCTGAGATAAACAATAACAATTGGATGAATAGGGGAGGCAGCGGCACAGTGGAATTATCACTGGACTCAGGGTAAGGCTCTGGGGACCCAGGTTCGAATCCCACCACAGTCGATGGTGAAATTTGTATTCAATTAAAATCTTGAATTAAAAGTCTAATGACAAACCTTAACTATTGTCAATTGTCATAAAAACCCATAACGTCCTTTAGAAAAGGAAACCTGCCATCCTTACCTGGTCTGGCCTACATGTGACTCCAGACCAGCAATGTGGTTGACTCTCAAATGCCCTCTGAAATGGAGGGCAGTTAGGGATGGGCAAGAAATGCTGGCCCAGCCAGTGACGCCTATATCCAGTAAAAATGAATTTAAAAAAGTTCCTCAGTATCTCAGTAACCTCCTCCAGCCCCACAACACTTTGTGTAAATACAAATTGTTGATGATTATGCCCTGAGATAGATAACGTGAACCCGATTCCCATTATCCGCCAACTCGGCAACTTCTTCACAAAAAGTAAAGCACATGGGATTGGGGCTGTTGTACTGAGATGGGTCGAAAACTGATTGGCAGACAGGAGACAAAGAGTAGGATTAAACGGGTCTTTTTCCAACTGGCAGGCAGTGACTATTTGGGTAACGCAGGATCAGTGCTGGGGCCTCGGTTACTCACCTGCCATAGGTCTTGTTTTTTTTCCCTGTTTATTATGCATCATTTTTAAATTGTTGCTTCCTAAGAATCTAATTTAAAACCATGGATAAGCTCAAACCACTTTTGGAAAATCTGTGACTCTCTGATCAAGAATCTTACTGACCACTGCATACCATTCTGGTCACCGTATTATTTTAAAAAATATCCAGGCACTGGAAAGGGTGCAGAGAGGATTTATATGATGAGATTTTAATGTAGAAGGCAGCTCACCACCACCTTCTCAAGGGCAATCAGGGATTAGCCATAAATGATGGCCAAGCCAGCAATGCCCACATCGCATAAATGATTTTCAAAATGTGTGTGGTTTTTTTTATCAGGAAAGAATTGACAGGCGAGTTCTTCTTTCTTGAGAAATGAAGGCTGAGGGGTAACCTGAGCAGAGGTCCTCAAAATTGTAAAATGTTTAGATACAAAAATAGTGTTTCCTCTTGTGGGGAAGAGCAAAAAGTAAACTTTATTTATTAGTCACAAGTAGGCTTAGATTAACACTGCAGTGAAGTTACTGGGAAACTGGAGACAATCAATATAAAACAGTCACTGAGAAATCCAATAGGAAATCCAGGATAAATTTCTCTACACAAAGAGTGGCGAGAATATGGAAATCACAACTACAGGGAGTGAAATGAACAGTATAGATGCCTTTCAGGGAAATCTCAACAAGTACTTATGAATGATTTTTATAGTACATTCAGGATTTATTTCAAAACGACTAAAAACAATAAAGTGACAAGAGATAATTTGCAGGGTGTGAGACTCTGTGTGTGAGGGTGTCTGTGAGTGTGTCTGTTGCTTTTCATTGGTGTCACAGAAACCTTCCTCTTTCTGAGCAGACAATCTGGCCCCTGAATGATGTGAATTGTACAACTCAGAGATTCTCCATTCAGAATGACCATGTGCTGTGTAAAACCTGACATCACAACCAGATGCCACTTCTGGAACAACGTGAAGTGACTACAATTTTTTAGATTGATTTCTTTGCTCTCAATATTTTCTCAGTTCATAAATTCCATCATTATCCTTGAACACACCGATGGTCTCCACTTTAAATACTTCTCTCAGTCTTACCAACATATAGCAATTGGATTGTTGCTATGACAGGAACCAATTCTGTAAATCTGATTCCCACCAAACACCAACCCATATCCCCATCCGAGTTCCAGATTTTAATGAGATTTCTTAAAACACAGGCAGCCTGGCAGCACAGTGGTCAGCATTGCTGCCTCACAGCGCCAGGAACCCGGGTTCAATTCGTGCCTCAGCTGACTGTGTGGAGTCTGCACATTCCCCCTGTGTCTGTGTGGGTTTCCTCCGGGTGCTCTTGTTTCCTCCCACACTCCAAAAATGTGCAGATTAGATTGATTGGCCATGCTAAATTGGCCCTTAGTGTCGGGGATAAGCAAGATATCTACATGGGTTACGGGGACAGGACTGGGTGGGATCATTGTCGGTATTGGCTCAATGACCTCCTTCTGCACTGTAGGGATTCTATACTGTCTGTACGATCATTACATTAGATCCAATACTGTGTTCACTAACACACTGCAGCCTGACTTATTATTGGAATAAACACTGTGTTTGTTACACTCAGAGTAAGTAATCTAAAGTAAATCAAGGCAATCCATGACGAAGGGTCATCCAGACTCGAAACGTTGGCTGGAATCTCTCTCCACAGTTGCTGTCAGACCTGCTGAGGTTTTGCAGCATTTTCTGTTTTCAAGTCAGTGCTTTGCTGTGTTGTCTCTGTGCTCCATCCCCACTCTGATTGTATTGGAGCCTGTGTGTGTCATTGTTACACTCAGAGTAAGTCAGTGCTTTGCTGTGTTGTCTCTGTGCTCCATCCCCACTCTGATTGTATTGGAGCCTGTGTGTTATTGTTACACAGTAAGAAGTTTAACAACACCAGGTTAAAGTCCAACAGGTTTATTTGGTAGCAAAAGCCACACAAGCTTTCGAAGCTCTAAGCCCCTTCTTCAGGTGAGTGGGAACTCTGTTCACAAACAGAGCTTATAAAGACACAGACTCAATTTACATGAATAATGGTTGGAATGCGAATACTTACAACTAATCAAGTCTTTAAGAAACAAAACAATGGGAGTGGAGAGAGCATCAAGACAGGCTAAAAAGATGTGTATTGTCTCCAGACAAGACAGCCAGTGAAACTCTGCAGGTCCACGCAACTGTGGACCTTCATGTCACACTATTTGTAACTCCCACAGTAACTCCCACTATATCATGAGATGTATTTCCCATTCATCTTCTGTTCCACCATCCTCATAGGCAGCGAGTTCCAGATCATGTGCTCTCCCTACCCAAGTATAAATCTTCCTCAAATACCTGCTCTATCACTATGCAAATAATGTCCTGTATCTTACACTTTTATCCAGTATTATAGATATCTGTCTGGCAGCCTGCATGGAGATTTTCAGCTCCCTGTGTCCAGGACAGGAAGCAGTGAGCATGGATCTGTCAATCAGCCTCAATCAGCATCTTTAGGAGAATTGGGAGGGTGAATATTAGATACAGCAGAGTGAGAATGGAGAGAGAGTGTGTGGGATGGAGATTTACAGCTTTTGGGGAATGAGAGAGGAGAGAATGTTCCATAGAAACTTGAACTGTCTGTTCTGAATTTCTATTCTTCACTGACATTGATGACTTTTGTAAATTCCTTTTACAGGATATTAGAAGGTGAGGATTTACAGACAGAAATCTCAAACCAAACGTCACATCAATATCTGACAGCGTCCTCAATTCATCGGGACCTGAATATTATCGACCTTTGAATCCAGAATGGAAATGTTTCTCTGTTCTGTCTGCTTCAGGAGATTTTAAATTTCAGTGTGACTGGAAAAGCACCGAGACACACACCCGAGTGAGAGTGTTCCAGTGCACTGAGTGTGGAAAGAGCTTTAACCAGTTACACAACCTGAAAATACATCGCAGCATTCACAGTGGGGAGAGACTGTACCCTTGTTCTGTTTGAGATTTAACTGATTGCTTAACCTGGAGAGTTACAAGGACACCCCCACCATGGAGAAACCGTGGAAATGTGGGAAAGGATTCAGTTTTCCATCTCAGCTGGAAATTCATCGACGCGGTCACACTGGGGAGAGGCCGTTCACCTGTTCTGTGTGTGGGAAGGGATTCACTCAGATAATTGATTTGCAGAGCCACCAGCGAGTTCACACTGGGGAGAGGCCGTTCACTTGCTCTGTGTGTGGGAAAGGATTCACTCGGTTATCCAGTCTGCAGAGACACCCTCAATTTCACACTGGGGAGAGACCTTTCATCTGCTCTGTGTGTGGGAAGGGATTCACTCAGTTAACTGATTTGCAGAGCCATCAGCGATTTCACACTGGGGAGAGGCCGTTCACTTGCTCTGTGTGTGGGAAAGGATTCAGTGTGGCATCAGGCCTGCGGAGACACCAGTTAGTTCACACGGGGGAGAGGCCATTCACTTGCTCTGTGTGTGGGAAAGGCTTCAGTCAGTTGCCCTACTTGCTGAGGCACAATGTCACTCACACCCAAGAGAGACCCTTTAAATGCTCTGACTGTGGGAGGGATTTCACAAGCTCTCAGCTAATGATGTCCCACCAGCGCATTCACACTGAGGAGAGACCTTTCAGCTGCTCTCACTGCACAAAGAGATTCAGATCGTCATCTGCCCTGCGGACACACCAGCGAGTTCACACTGGGGAGAGGCCATTCACCTGCACCGTGTGTGGGAAGGGATTCACTCAGTCATCCTGACTGCAGAAACACCAGCGAATTCACAAGTCATAAAGTCATACAGTACAGAAGAGGCCTTTCAGCCCATCGAGTCTGCACTGACAAAACTATACTAAATTTACACTAATCCATTTTCCAACACTTGGCTGATGGTGTTTGAACTGTCAAAACATTCAAGTGCCCATCCATGTGCTTTTTAAAGGTTGTGAGGTTTCCCGCCTCCACTCCCCTCCCAGACAGTGAATTCCAGACTCCCACCACCCTCTGGGTGAAAACATTTTTCCTCAAATCCCCCAAAACCTCCTGCCCCTCACCTTAAAATGATGCCCCCTCGTTATTGACCCGTCAACTAAGGAGAACAGCTGCTTCCTATCCACTCTGTCCATACCCCTCACAATCTTATACACCTCAATCATGTCCCCCCTCAGCCTTCTCTGCTCTAAAAAAGACAATTCAAGCCTATCGAGTCTCTCCTTATAGCTCAGCTGCTCCATCCCAGGCAACATCCTGGTGAACCTCCTCTGAACCCCCTCCAGTGCAATCACATCCTTCCTATGGTGAGGCGATCAGAACGATTGCAAACTGGGGTCAAGCAGGGCTGCGTCATCGCACCAACATTCATCCCCACCTTCCCCGCAGCAACGCTCCACCCCAGCACCATGAAGCTCCCCACTGCAGTCGAGCTAACTGACTGGACCAGTGGGAAACTTTCAATGTTCGACCCCTCCAGGCCAGAACCAAGACCAGCCCAGCCTCAGTCATCGGGTTGCAGTACGCAGACTCTAGGGGAGGGGGAGCGGGGGTGATGGCCGAGTGGTATTATCACGAGACTATCAATCCAGAAACTCAGCTAATGTTTTGGGGACCCCGGGTTTGAATCCCCCCACGGCAGACAGTGGAATTTGAATTTAATTTTAAAAATTAAGAACCTACTGATGACCATGAAACCATTGTCGATTGTTGGAAAAACCCATCTGGTTCACTAATGTCCTTTAGGAAAGGAAATCTGCTGTTCTTACCTGGTCTGGCCTACATGTAACTCCAGAGCCACAGCAATGTGGTTAACTCTCAAATGCCCTCAGGTAATGGGGATGGGCAATAAATGTTGGCCAGCTCGCGACACCATGTCCCACAAATGAATGAAAAAAATGCCTGTCTGATCTACAAACTATCATGGACATATTCTCTGAGGCAGATGAGAGAATGGGCTTCAGACTAAACATACTAAATGAAATATACAGCAGTGTGGCTGCTTTTAAGACAAAAAATAGGGGATCATAAGTAACATCTCTCTCTCCCATCCAAATTTATTTTTCATTTAAATGTTAGCCTTCTTCTGGGGGAAAACTCCCTCTTTAATTGTGAACATTGGGTAAGAGGCTATCCTATTAGCTAGATAAATAAATGTCAAACTGAGGGAACTAAAGGATGTCAATGTCTTTGAGAGAGAAATAAAAATATACCTGGGCCGAGTCTTGTTCCTGAATCCGGTCTTCGTCTGTAACCTTTCCAGAGTCTGCAGCCTCCCTGGATTCACTTCCTTTCCCTTCAGTTGCTGCAAGTCCCCAATTTCCCCCAGAATGAGAAAAGAAATGGAAAGGGGGAAACATTGATTTCCTCCCAGATGTTGTCCAGAGGAGGGAGTTTCAATCATTGGCCAACTTCCGCATTGTGACATCACAATGGAACACAGCCTGAATTAGCCAATAGGAATAAGGCTGTTCCGATGTTTCTTCCATGTTTAAAATCTGACAATATTCAGGTTACGATAAATTGGCTGATGGTATCATTCCCTGATGTGATGTTTGGTTTCAGTTTCCCAACTGCAAATCGTCCCCTCCTAAAACCCTGTGAAATTGATTTAAAACAGAAAAAAGGGAGTGAGAGAGAACCCACGAAAGCACAAAGACAGGTTGTGAAATTGAGCTGAATGAATCTGGTCACTTGTGGGGCCGGCACTAGGAAAAAGTGACCATGAAAACTGCTGGGTTCAATTGATTCACTCACGTCCTTCAGGGAAAGAAACCTGCCAACTTGTCTCGACTCTGCACCCAGGTCCTATCCCCGTAGCCCCACATATCCTGTTACTTCCCCGAACCTACACATCTTGGGGCACGAAGGGGCAATTTAGCATAGCCAATCCACCTAACCTGCATGTCATTGGACTGCGAGAGGAAACAGGAGCACCCAGATGAAAACCCACGCAGACACGGGGAGACACAGTCACCCGAGGCTGGAGTTGAACCTGGGTCACTGGAGCTGTGAGGCAGCAGTGCTAACCACTGTGCTACCCTTTTTCAAAGAACTGTAAAATTTTGTGAAATGTCTGGGACTATTTTATTTTGTTAAAGGCACAGTATGAATACAAGTTATCTTCGCTGCCCTGATTTTGTTGTTGTGCTCATCAGTAAGAAATTGGAAGTGAAAGAGTGAAGCAGTTTGATGGACAAGTTGTTCAAATTCTGTCACTGGGAAGAATTTCAAAACATTGCCCCTCACAAACATGGCGGCTACGCATGCGTCCTGCTGTTCCACCTCTTTCTCCAATTCCTCTCCGGTCTCCCATCCGTCAAGGAACAGCAGCCGGGCAGAGCGGGCAAGAGGTGACACCAGGGGGAGCAGCAGCCGAGAGGGTTACAGCGAACCCTGGTGGACTGGAGGGGAAACAGCAGCAGCACAGTCTCTGCCCAAAGGCTTCCGCTGTTCAGCTGCTCAAAGACTCTGAGAACCTCTTCAAATGTAAACTTCAGCTTCTCACATTCACCTATCCATCCCTTCCTCCATCCATCTCGCCCTCCCTCCATCCATCCCTCTCCCTCCATCCACCCCTCCTTCCATCCATCTCACCATCCCTCCCTCTCTCCATCCATCCTTCCCGACAACAAGAACCATTCACTCTGCACAGCAGTTTCACCCTCATTCCTCCAGTCTGTATTCCAGCCTTCATCACATCCACTCTGCTCCCAGATATTTTAGACCAATAGATATTACAATTCAAACTTCACAATCTCTACAATTTAATATTTGTTCAGTAACCTTATAGACAGCAGAGAAATCATCAATTCCAAACCAACCCGAGCTGGAGGATATATTTATACATTTTCTCATTTCACAATAAAACCCACACACTGAGTTTCAAATTTGCTTCTGTCATTATTTTAGTGATGATGTGGAGATGCCGGCGTTGGACTGGGGTAAACACAGTAAGAAGTCTCACAACACCGGGTTAAAGTCCAACAGGTTTATTTGGTAGCAAAAGCCATTTGCTTTCGGAGCGCTGCTCCTTCGTCAGGTGAGTGGGAGTTCTGTTCATAAACAGGGCACAAAGACACAAACTC
Source organism: Mustelus asterias (assembly GCF_964213995.1). NCBI lineage: Eukaryota > Metazoa > Chordata > Chondrichthyes > Carcharhiniformes > Triakidae > Mustelus > Mustelus asterias. Next base: position 396,952 of record NW_027590204.1, read on the forward strand.
AATTTATAAAATAATGGTTGGAATGCGAGTCTTTACAGGTAATCAAGTCTTAAAGGTACAGACAATATGAGTGGAGAGAGGGTTAAATACAGGTTAAAGAGATGTGCATTGTCTCCAGCCAGCACAGTTAGTGAGATTTTGCAAGCCCAGGCAAGTCATGGGGGTTACAGATAGTGTGACATGAACCCAAGATCCCGGTTGAGGCCGTCCTCATGTGTGCAGAACTTGGCTCTCAGTCTCTGCTCAGCGACTCTGCGCTGTCGAGTGTCTTGAAGGCCACCTTGGATAACGCTTACCTGAAGATCAGAGGCCGAATGCCCGTGACCGCTGAAGTGTTCCCCAGCAGGAAGAGAACACTCCTGCCTGGTGATTGTCAAGTGGTGTTCATTCATCCATTGTCGTAGCGTCTGCATGGTCTCCCCAATGTACCATGCCTTGGGACATCCTTTCCTGCAGCGTATCAGGTAGACAACGTTGGCCGAGTTGCAAGTGTATGTATCGTGCACTTGGTGGATGGTGTTCTCACGTGAGATGATGGCATCCGTGTCGATGATACGGCATGTTGTGCAGAGGTTGCTGTGGCAGGGTTGTGTGGTGTCGTGGTCACTGTTCTCCTGAAGGCTGGGTGGTTTGCTGCGGACAATGGTCTGTTTGAGATTGTGCGGTTTTTTGAAGGCAAGAAGTGAGGGTGTGCGGATAGCCTTGGTGAGATGTTCGTCTTCATCAATGACATGTTGAAGGCTCTGGATACGATGTCGTAGCTTCTCTGCTCCGGGGAAGTACTGGATGACGAAGGGTACTCTTTCCACAGTGTCCTGTGTTTGTCTTCTGAGGAGGTTGGTGCGGTTTTTCGCTTTGGCGCGTCGGAACAGTCAATCGTTGAGTCGAGCGCCATATCCTGTTCTTATGAACAGGATTATGTAAATTTTGTAAATTATTTTGTAAATTGAGTTTGTGTCTTTATAAGCGAGTGGCTTGTGCTACCAAATAAACTTTAACCTGGTGTTGTGAGGCTTCTTACATTATTTTAGTGCCCAGCAGATTATTTGGACTGAAATTGGTCTCAGTCTGTCTCTGTGTTGTGAGTGTGTGTGTATTTGTGAAGTCAGAGTGTTTTTTTGTCTGCATGTCTGTGTGTGCGAGTTTGCCTGTGTCTGTCTGAGAGTGCATTTCTGTGAATGTGTTTGTCTTCGAGTTCGCCTGTTGCTATTTCTGAGGTTGGTTTCAATTCTCTAAATAGATTCGTCTGCGTTAATATAAAAAAAAGGAACAAGAAAAATACAGTAGCACAATCCTCCAACGTTTCTATGTTTGAAAATGACCCTTCAGTAGCCTGAGGGTTCAGCGATCTCCCAGGCAGAGGCCATTTACCTCACTTCGCCACTAGTGGGAGCTCCCTCACTGTGATTGTGTGGAATGAAGGAGTCTTGTGTTACTGTCAATATTTTCATGTTTAAAAGATGTTTTTGTTAAAAGCTCATTGTCCGTCCAGTGACTCTGTTCATCCACATTTCTAAAACAAAAAGGTCAAAGTTACCGTCAATTGAGCCAGGGTTTTATTCTGGGACCTTCCTGCCCAGAAGTAACATCAGCTGAGATTGTAACTTAGCAGCAGAAACCCATCTTCTGTTCTATTCCCCCAATTCCCACAAAATAGTTTTTAGATGTGGGTGAGTTTGTATAAAATTGACAAAGGTGGAGATTCAAAACACTTAACAAGTGAATAAAGGCAAAAGATTCCACAGATTCTGCACAAACAAATTAAACGTTTCTATACACAGTGAGAAAGGGGAAACAAGTTACAATATGTGGAAGGTAAAACATTCAAGGGCTTTAGAGAGGAAAGGGAGATGGGATGGTAGTTCACAAGGGCTTGTGTCAAAGATATTTTATTGAGAAGTGGGTGATGATGTCGGATTTGAAGGAGAGGAAGATATTGACAATATCAGCTGATGTGGAGAAGTTGTACTGTCAGTATTACAGTGGGAATAGGATTGAGGGATCAGGAGATGGTTCTCATGGGGAAGATGAGCTCTAAGAGGACATGAGGGGAGGCAGGAGAGAAACTGCAGAAAGATGAGAGTTCAGAGCTCAGACAAAGGGCAGCGTTAGAGGAGGTTTGTTCCAGTGGGTTAGGGGAAGGAGGGAAGAGTAGAGGCAGCTGATTGGATTGTCTCAAACTTAGTGACAAAGAAGATTGTGAGTTTTATTCCCAATGAGCACTTGCGGGGGAGGTGAAGATGGAAGAGGGACAATGGGAGAGCAACTGGGCGTCACGGTAGCACAGTGGTTAGCACTGCTGCTTCACAGCTCCAGGGACCTGGGTTCGATTCCTGGCTTGGGTCACTGACTGTGTGGAGTTTGCAGATTCTCCTCGTGTCAGCGTGGGTTTCCTCCGGGTGCTCCGGTTTCCTCCCACAGTCCAAAGATGTGTGAGTTAGGTTGATTGGCCATGCTAAAATTGCCCCTGAGTGTCCTGGGATGCGTAGATTAGAGAGATTAGCGGGTAAAATATGTAGGGATATGGGGGTAGGGCCTGGGTGGGATTATGGTCAGTGCAGACTCGATGGGCCGAATGGCCTCTTTCTGTACTGTAGGGTTTCTATGATTTCTATGGGAAGTAGTGGTAGTGGTAAGCTATCTAACTCAAAAGGAATTCAGTTGTGCTGATGATATTAAAAAGATTCACAGTACTGAACACAAAGATAATTTATTTGACTTTTATTCAGAATATTAAACCGTATAACTGGCTGGAGTTCATTAACATCAACAAAAACAAACGCAATGAACATACTACAGTCCTGGATAGGATTAACAGCAGATTCCAATCACCGTGGTTACTAGTGAATTCTTTGGTGTCTAAGCAGGTAGGATGACTGAGTGAATCTCTTCCCACTTTCAGAGCAGCTGAATGGCCTTTCCCCAGTGTGAGCTCGCTTGTGTCTCAGCAGGCTGGAGGACTGAATGAATCCCTTCCCACATTCAGAGCAGGTGAATGGCCTTTCCCCAGTGTGGGTGCACTGGTGTAGAATGAGGTCATATGATCGCCTGAACCCAGTCCCACAGTGAGAACACCTGAACCATCTCTCATCAGTGTGAACACGTTGATGGGAAGTCAGTTCACCAGAACTTTTATAGCACTTCCCACAGTCAGAGCATTTAAAAGGTCTCTCCCCAGTGTGAACTCGCTGGTGTGTCAATAGTTGGGATGACCGAGTGAATCCCTTCCCACAGTAGGAGCAGGTGAATGGCCTATCCCCAGTGTGAATTCGCTGGTGTACAGTAAGGTTATGTGAATGCTGGAACCCAATCCCACAGTGAGAGCACCTGAACGGTCTCTCATCAGTGTGAACACGTTGATGGGACATCAGTTCCCAAGAACTTTTGAAGCACTTCCTACAGTCTGAGCATTTAAAAGGTCTCTCGCCGGTGTGAACTCGCTGATGAGTAAGTAGGTGGGCTGACTGAGTGTATCCCTTCCCACACTCAGAGCAGGTGAACGGCCTCTCCCCAGTGTGACTGCGCCGATGAATTTCCAGCTGGGATGGGTAATTAAATTCCTTCCCACAGTCCACACATTTCCACAGTTTTTCCATGGAGTGACTGCACTTACGTTTTGACAGGCCAGATGATCGGCTGAAGCCTCGTCCACATACAGAACCCATGTACGGTTTCTCTCCACTGTGAATAGTGTTTTTTCCTTCCATGTTCAAAATCCACTGATATTCAGTTATGATAAATTGGGCGACTCTGGCAGTTCCTGATATGATATTTACTTTCAGTTTCCTGACTGCAATTCGTCCCCTTCTAATCCCTGTGAAACTGATTTAAAACAGAAAAGGGGGGATTGAGAGAGAACCTATAGAGACAGGTGATGAATAGAGTCCAGACCGAAGCAACAATTAAAAAAAACATGCAGGAGGCCAGGAACTGAGGATCGTCGAGATATTCACCAGACGAGGCAGCCTGTGAGAGCTCCAAACATTATTGAGGGCTCAGGTTGCTGACTTGCCCTCAGTCGAAATGAAACATCTAGAGTCGGGCACTGACTAATGGCGGTCACATTTCCCACAATGCTCTGCGCCCCAGAAACCCCTCTATTCAAAAGTTGCTCACCGTAATTCACTAATCATAGAATCCTTACAGTGCAGAAAGAGGCCATTTTACCCATCGAGTCTGTACTGACTCTGAGAGCATCTTTCCCAGGCTCACCCCCTATCCCAGTAACCCCACGCATTTACTCTGCTAATCCCCATCCTGACCTTCTTCTTCACCCTGCCTGCAACCGCAACAATATATTCTGTACCCGACTCTTTTCCTTTCCCCCTATGTACTTTACCAAGTTATGATTTTTTTTCCTGTATAACACGCAAGAAATAATTTTCACTGTATCCCAGAACATGCAACAATAATAAATCAAATTAGACCCTACACATCTTGGGACACTAAGGGACAAATTTAACATGGTCAATTCACCGAACCTGCACATCTTTGGGCAGTGAGAGGAAACCAGAGCACCCAGAGGAAATGCACACAGACAGGGGGAGATTGTGCAAACTCCACACCTGAGGTGGAGATGTTGGACTGGGGTGGGCACAGTAAGAAGTCTCACAACACCAGGTTATTTGGAACCACGAGCTTTTGGAGTGCTGATGAAGGAGCAGCTTTGACAAACGGTCATCTGGACTCAAAATGTCAGTTCTTTTCTCTCCTTACAGATGCTGCCAGACCTGCTGAGATTTTCCAGCATTTTCTCTTTTGGTTTCAGATTCCAGCATCCACAGTAATTTGCATTGATTCCAAATGAACTCATTGGACTTTAACCTGATATTGTGAGACTACTTACTGTGCAAACTCCACACAGACAGTCACCCACGGCTGGAATCGAACCCTGGCGCAGTGAGGCAGCAGTGCTAACCGCTGTGCCACAGTGAAGGTAGTTTGCCGCAAATTTCGGGTGATAACAATGGGCTGGATGTTGCTCAGAATGTGGAGCACTGCAGCAAAGTACAGAGAGACAGAGACAGAGCAGCAAACTGGACTGAGAAATGGAGTCTGCAGACTGGAACTGGCAGCATGAGGAGAGGTTATTTAGTCTAACACTCACAGCAATCTACAACCCACCCCCATTACCGAGACAGTGAGACAGAGATTACAAACACTCACCAACACAGCTCCACTGAAACGTCCCAGGAAAAAGGGGGAATCTGTGGCAGTTCCTGTACTGATATAGCCCCAGGACTGTCACTCAAACCCCCAACCCGGCCCAGTTCACAGCTCAGCCTCTCAGCTTGCAGCTTCCTGCACCTTGAGCCAACCCTGCCCAGGTGAGGGAGGGATGTCGAACCACAGAGTGGGGGGAGGGGTGACCTCCTGCTGTGCCCCAAATAGTTTCTCCTTCCCCTCCTCCTTGGCGCTCTAAAGTCTCAATGTGGATGTGTTGATGGACATTGCAGAGCCTCACCGAGCTTATCCTGGGTCACCCACTCCCCCTGGGTCCAGTGTGTTCAGTTCGCTGCTTCTTTCCCTGCTGAACCTTCAGTTAATCAAAAGCAGAAAGTGCTGGAAAACCTCAGCAGGTCTGACAGCATCTGTGATCATCCAGACTGGAAGCATTAACTCCATTCTCTCTCCACAGATGCTGTCAGACCTGCTGAGATTTTCCAGCATTTTCTGTTTCTGTTTCAGATTCCAGCATCCGCAGTAATTTGCTTTTATCTTCATTTAAACAAGCATTCTTTCATGGCCTTTACCCCCATTGCTCCTTTCCAGAGCTTCCCACCTTCTGCTATTGTCCCTGACTCCCACATTAACTCTGTCATTCCTCCCCTTTACCCCGCTCACCCTGTCTAAAGTCAGGCTCAGAGTTTTACCGCCATCTCCCCCTCCCCCAGCCTCCACATCCCAACACCCGGAATCTCTAACCCAGCGGTTCCAGTTTGTCTGGTTTGAGTTCAGATTTGCCGCAGCACCGACAGGATTTCACTTCAAACCAGCCGGAACTGACTGCTCACAAATCCCTAAATGTTTCTCCAGCAGCCCGGGCTTGTTAATGTTGTTTAAAGTCAGCGCTCAAATGCAGTTACTCTCCTCAGTTTAAAAAACTTCTCCGTTTAATCCAAAGTATTATTCGCACCAGACACAAACACAAAATTGTGAACGTAACCCGCCCCTCCCCCCCCCCCCCCAGCCCCTCCCCACGCCAGCGTTTTCTCTTTTGGCTGGAAATACTCAACAAGTCAGGCAGCCTCTGTGGAGAGAGAAACAGACTGAATGTGACCTGTCATCGGAACTGGGAAATATAATATTATTTCTCGCAACTGAAAGAGACACTTTACAGCCTTCAGAACAAAACTGAGCTCAACAATTTTACACCACAATCTCTGCCCCCATTGTGTTGTGTTTCGTTGCTGCTTTTTTCACCTCATTTCCCTCTTGTTTACTTTGCGTTCAGACTATTGCTAACCGGCTATTCACACCTCATCCAGAACATCTTTTGTGTCTTTACTTGTCCCAGTTCCACTCGCTTTGGTCTTGGGCCGTGAAACATTTGTCAGTTTACAGATCTTTCATTTAGTCTCCTCCACCTCCCTCTCTCAATTCTTCAGAGGTCAGTATTTGACAAAGGGTCATCTGGACTCGAAACGTCAGCACTTTTCTCTCCTGACAGATGCTGCCAGACTTGCTGAGATTTTCCAGCATTTTCTCTCTTGGTTTCAGATTCCAGCATTCACAGTAATTTGCTTTTATCCTGATTTTCTCTGTGTGGCTCTGGAGAGCGCATTGGACTTGAAACATTAGGGACAGAGAGAACGAGATTTTTCTCTCTCTCTCTCAGAGGGTCTTTGGTCTGTGGAATTCTCTTCCCTCGAGAGCAGTGGAGACAGAGTCATTGAATATTGTTAAGGCTGAATAAATGGCTTCCTGACAAGAGAGTCAGAGGGTCTGGGGGTGGGGGGGGGGGGGGGGGGCGGGGAGCGGGGTGGTTGGTGGGTGGCGGGGGACAGAAAACTGGAGTTCTGGCCACAATCAGATCAGTTGGGATCTTGTCAAATGCTGCAGCAGAGGGGCCCAATGGTCCACTGCTGCTCCTCATTCATATGGATGTTTGGCTGTATGTTTCACTCTGTTTCTGCCTTCATAGAAGCTGCTGGGCCTGTTGACTATTTGTGGCATTGACTGTTTTATTTCAGATTTTAAGACTCTGTAACATATCACTGTGTAATCCAACAATTAATCCCGGTCCCCTGGATTACTGTTCTGTGGCATAGTGGTTAGCACCGCTGCCTCACAGCGCCAAGGACCAGGGTTCGATTCAAGCTTCGGGTCACTGTCTGTGTGAAGTTTACATGTTCTCCCCGTGTCTGTGTGGGTTCCCTCTGGATGCTCCAGTTTCCTCCCACAGTCCAAAGATGGGCGGATTATGTGGATTGGCTATGCTAAATTGCCCCTTAGTGTCAGGGGGACTAGCTAGGGTAAATGCATTGCGTTAAGGGGTAGGGCCTGGATAGGATTGTGGTCAGTGCAGACTCAATGGGCCGAATGGCCTCCTTCTGCACTGTTGGATTCTATGATTTTAGTTAGAAGTCTCACAACACCGGGTTAAAATCCAACAGGTTTATTTGGTATCATGAGCTTTCAGGGTGCTGCTCCCTCATCAGGTAAGTCAATCGCCCATTATTCTAGATGCAGACAAACTCACAGATGCACACATACATTCGCAGACACGCATATATGGGGCTAAAGGGATATGGGAGGAAGGAAGGGATCAGGATATTGAATTCGATGATCGGCCATGGTCAAGGTGGATGGTGGGGCAGGCTCGAAGGGACACATGGCCTACCCCTGCTTCTAGTTTCTATCTGTTTATGTGAACACGCCCACCCACGCACACACACATGCACACAGTTGATGTCAGTCTCAGTCTAATCCACTAGCTGGGCACCAAAATAATAACAGAAGCCAATCTGAAACTCAGTGTGTGTGTTTTATTGTGAAATTAGATAATGTATAAATACATCCCCATAGCTCTGGGTGGGAGTGGAATTGATGATTTCTTGACTGTCTGTCTGCACGGTTGCCTCATAGCGCCATGGACCCGGGTTCAATTCTCGGCTTGGGTCACTGTCTGTGCAGAGTCTGCACGTTTTCCCCGTGTCTGTGTGGGTTCCCTCCGGGTGCTCCGGTTTCCTCCCACAGTCTGAAAGATGCGCTGTTTAGGTGCATTGACCTGAACAGGTGCCGGACTGTGGTGACTAGGGGAATTTCACAGTAACTTAATTGCAGTGTTAATGTAAGCCTTAATGCGACTAATAAATAAATTTAACTTTTAACTTTAATTTTGTGATCTCATAGAATCATAGAATCTTACAGTGCAGAAGAAGGCCATTCAGCCCATCGAGTCTGCACCAACCACAATCCCACCCAGGCGCTACCCCCGTAACTCCACATATTTAACCTGCTAATCCTCCTGACACTAGGGTCAATTTTGCATGGCCAGCCAACCTAAGCAGCACATCTTTGGACTGTGGGAGGAAACCGGAGCACCTGGAGGAAACCACGGCGACACAGGGAGAATGTGCAGACTCTGCACAGACAGTGACCCAAGCCAGGAATTGAACTCAGGTCCCTGGCGCTGTGAGGCAGTAGTGCTAACCGCTGTGCCACCATGCCGCCCTTATCTCCTTGAACGAATAGTAAATTGTAGAGATTATAAAGTTTGAATTGTAATATCTAATGGTGTAAAATATCTGGGAGCAGAGTGGATGTGATAAAGGCTGGAATACAGACTGTGGGAATGAGGGTGAAACTGCTGTGCTCAGTGAATGGTTCTTATAGTAGGGAGGGATGGGAGGAGGGAGGAAGGGATGGATGATGAGAGGGAGGGATGGAGAAGGGAGGGAGAGTGAGGTGGATGGAGGGAGAGAGGGATGAATGGGGGTGAATGTGAGAACCTGAAGTTTACAGTTGAAGAGGTTCCCAGTCTCTCTGATCAGCTGAACTGGGGAAGCTTTTGCGCAGACTGTGCTGCTGCTGTTTCCACTCCTGTCCTGATGTGGAGATGCCGGCGTTGGACTGGGGTGAACACAGTAAGAAGTCTCACAACACCAGGTTAAAGTCCAACAGGTTTATTTGGTAGCAAATACCATAAGCTTTCAGAGCAATGCTCCTTCGTCAGATGGAGTGGTCTCTGTTCTCAAACAGGGCACAGACACAGAAATCAAATTACAGAATACTGATTAGAATGCAAATCTCTACAGCCAGCCAGGTCTTAAATGTACAGACAATGTGGGTGGAGGGAGCATTCAACACAGGTTAAAGAGATGTGTATTGTCTCCAGACAGAACAGCTTGTGGAATTCTGCAAGTCCAGGAGGCAAGCTGTGGGGGTTACTGATAATGTGACATAATAATGTGACACAATAATGATAATGTGACATTAGAATTGCATTCTAATCAGTATTCTGTAATTTGATTTCTGTGTCTGTGCACTGTTTGAGAACAGATATCTACTCCATCTGACGAAGGAGCTCTGCTCCGAAAGCTTATGGTATTTGCTACCAAATAAACCTGTTGGACTTTAACCTGGTGTTGTGAGACTTCTTACTGTGTCCACTCCTGTCCACCAGGGGTCGCTGTAGGCCTCCCAGTTGCTGCTCCTCCCAGTGCCACCACTTGCCCACTCCAGCCCCTCCAGTACACCACACTGGAGCCCCGGGCCATTCTTGCCATCCTGCCAGGTCTCGGGTACTGAGGCCAACAGTAAAGTTTATTTATGAGTCACAATAAGGTTTACATTCACACTGTAATGAAGTTTCTGTGAAAATCCCCTGGTCGCCACACTCCGGCACCTGTTCGGGTAACACTGAGGGAGAATTCAGTTTGGCCAATGCACCCTAACCAGCACATCTTTTGGACTGTGGGAGGAAACCGGAGCACCCGGAGGAAATCCACACAGACACGGGGAAAATGTTCAAACTCCACACAGTGACCCAAGCCGGGAATCAAATCCAAATCCCTGGCGCTGTGAGGCAGCAGTGCTAACCACTGTGCCACTGTACCACCCAGTGCTCGAAGGTTAAGTTTCTTCTGCAAACCTAAGATGATGCAGTGTCACATCAGGACAGGGAAAAAGGAGTCCATTGGCTTCAGATGGATAATGGTAAAAGTTAATATCCCAATTTATTCACTTTATTCCTTCAAGCTGAGGTTTACAAAGTGAAAATTCCGCTGTTTATAGCAGTGACTAAATAAGCAATGACACTCATCCTATATTTAAATTAGTCTGTAATACACCTCAATTTCACACAGGTTAACATTTTTCAAGCATTTGGAACCCCAAATGTCTGCTGATGTGTCATCCAGAGCTGTTTTCCTGGCAGTTTGTGTCAGTAGCAGGCTGCCGTTACCACCCACTCTTGGGCAGGGTGAGGAGACAGCTCCGACACCGACCTCAGCTGGAATGGGAATTGAACCATACATTAGTTCATCCATACATTGATGAACCATACATTAGAACCATACATTAGTTATGGGGCGGCACGGTAGCACAGTGGTTAGCACTGCTGCTTCACAGCTCCAGGTACCTGGGTTCAAATCCCGGCTCGGGTCGCTGTCTGTGTGGAGTTTGCACATTCTCCCTGTGTCTGCGTGGGTTACCTCCAGGTGCTCCAATTTCCTCCCACAGTCCAAAGATGTGCTGGCGAGGTTGATTGGCCATTCTAAATTGCCCCTTAGTGTCCCGGGATGCATAGGTTAGAGGGGTGAGTGGGTAAATATGTAGGGATATGTGGATAGGGCCAGGGTGGGATGTGGTTGGTGCAGACTCGATGGGCCGAATGGCCTCTTTCTGCACTGTAGGATTCTATGATTCTATTAGTCCGCATGGCCAGCAATGCTGCAGGAATTGCAAAGGGGCTGCACAGAGGCCCAGAATTAGAAGAGGGGGTTGTGAAGATGGAGGAAGCGTCTGCAAGACATGAGGACATTTTGGATTATCTCAAAATTACAGAATGTGGGAGACCAGTCAGGAATGTGTTGAAATTGTCAAGTCTGGCGGTAATGTGTGGATGTGGGATTCAGCAGCAGATGAAGGGCTGCACGGTGGAACAGTGGTTAGCACTGCTGCCTGACAGCACCGGGTTTCTGTGCATGTTCTCCTCGTGTCTGAGTTTCCTCTGGGTGCTTCCGTTTCCTCCTACATTCCAAAGATGTTGCGGTTAGGTGGATTGGCCATGTTAAATTATCCGTTAGTGTCCAAAGATGTGTAGGTTAGGGGGGTTAGCAGGGTGAATGCACATGGGTACAGGGCCCATCGAGTCTGCAACAGAGCATCTTACCCAGGCCCTATCCCCGTAGCCCCACATATTTATCCCGCTATTCCACTGTGTTACTTGTTCATTACAATAGGGACCAGAGTCTGAGGTTATAAATGGGTGAGTTTACTCCAATAGTAATTCTTTCGACATCTGAAAGGTTTACAGCTATTAACATCCTGCCTATCAAATAGCTCCAGCCTACATATGAGAGAACCAACATTCAGAGCTTTCAAATCCTTATCCTGAAGTTACAAAACAGACTTTAGTCCTCGGCCTGCTGATACATCGGCACATTCACACAGAGGATTGGACTGTGATCTGTTTATTATTCATCTTTAGTTCAATACAGTTTCTGAGTGATTTAAATTTAAAACAAGGTCTGCAGGTGTGAAGATTTATTGACACATGAATGAGAGATGCTGTGGGGTATTCTACAAGTCCAACAGGGTTGATTTACATCAGAAAAACTCCAACTATCAGTATAAACATAATTTATTTGGGATGCAATTAACAGCAGCAATAACAGTAGAATCACACCCCTGTGATCACTGGTGAACTCGCTGGTGTCTCACCAGGTTGTATGACTGGGTGAATCCCTTTCCACACATTGAACAAGTGAACGGCTTCTCCTCACTGTGAACTTGTTGGTGTCTCAGCAGAATGGATGATCGGCTGAATCCTTTCCCACACTCAGTGCAGGTGAACGATTTGTCCCCAGAGTGATTTCGCTGGTGTGCGAGCAGAAGTTTTCTGCTTTTAAAGCTCTTCTCACAGTCAGAACATTTGAACGGTCTCTCATTTGTGTGAACAAGTTGGTGTGAAGTGAGAGAGGATAAACAAGTGAATCCCTTCCCACACACAGGGCAGGTGAACGGCCTCTCCCCAGTGTGAATTCACTGATGTACAGTGAGGTCGCCTGATCGCCTGAAGCCAGTCCCGCAGTGAGAACACGTGAATGGTCTCTGTTCACTGTGAACTCGTTGATGGTGACGTAGTTCCTCAGAACTTTTATAGCCCTTCCCGCACTCTGGACATTTAAACGGTCTCTCTTCACTGTGAACACGTTGGTGTTTCTGCAGGTTGGATGATCGGTTAAATCCCTTCCCACATTCAGAGCAGGTGAATGGCCTCTCTCCAGTGTGAATGCGTTCATGTGCCACAAGGTGGAATGATGTCCTGAACCCTTTCTGGCAGTGGGAGCAGCTGAACGGTGTGGAACCGGTGTGAATGTACTGGTGCTCCCGCAGTGTGCATCGAGTTTTAAAACTCTTTCCACACTCAAGGCATTTAAACTCTTGTCGGTGTGAACTCGCTGGTGTCTCTGCAGGGCAGAGAAATCTGTGAATCCCTTCCCACACTCAGAGCAGGTGAATGGCCTCTCCCCTGTGTGAATGTGCTGATGTATCAGCAGGGCCGATGACTGAGTAAATCCTTTTCCACATTCGGAGCAGGTGAACTGCCTCTCCCTGCTGTGAATGCGCTGGTGAATCAACAGGCCAGCTGTCTGAGTGAATCCCTTCCCACACACAGGGCAGGTAAAAGGTCTCTCTCCAGTGTGAGTGCGTTGGTGATTTTGCAGGTCAACTGGATAATTGAATCCTTTCCCACAGTCTATTTATACGGTCTCTCTCTTTCCCACAGTCATTTATACGGTCTCTCCCTGGTGTGACTGCGCTTGTGTCTCGACAGGCCAGATGATCGATTGAAGCCTTGTCCACATACAGAACACGTGTACAGTGTCTCCTCTCTGTGAACGGTGCTTTTTTCTTCCATGTTCAAAGGCTGATGATGTTTAGATCCTGATGAATCAAAGTTCTCTGTCTGATCTTGATGTGATCCTTGATTTACAATTTTCCGTAATTCCTCACCTTCTAATCCGCTGAAAAATGAATTGAAAACAGAAAGAGGGAACCATGAGAGACAAGCCATAAATATACAAAGACAAAATGTGAAATTGAGTTGAACTAATTTGGTAAATTGTGGGATTCGGACTAGGAAATAGTGGATATGAAAGCTGCTGGATTGTGACAAAGCCTCAAACAGTTTACCAGTGCACTGAGGGAAAGGAACCCTCCACCTCTTCAGAGCCTACAACAAGAATCCAGCCTTTATGCGTGAAGAGGGAGAGGTCGGGAGGAGGGTGACGGAGAGAGACTTTATACATCAGCAACTCAACCAGGATTTTGGCAGAATCTCCTCAACCCACAATCTTCCCCACCTGGAAGTACCAGAGCAACTGGGACATGGGAAAACCACACAACTTCCTGACTTGGACAAATATCACTGTCCCTTCAACGTGACTGGGTTAAAATTCTAATACTCTTGCATTGTGGGAGCACCTTTACTATATGGACTGCAGAGGTTCAAGAAGAAGAAGGCCAACTATCACCATCACAAAGGACAATTGGTGATTGGTAACGTATCGCTGTCTGTGAAAGTAATTCAGGACAAATACCTCGGACTTTTTTGTTCTTTTGCAAATCTGTATGAAACCTGCAATTTCATAAGATATAGGAGCAGAATTAGACCATTCGGCCCCTCGGGTCCGCTCCGCCATTCAATCCTGGCTGATATGCTTCTCATCCCCATTTTCCTGCCTTCTCCCCATAACCTTTCAACCCATAACCAATTAAAAATCTGTCCAACTCCTCCTTAAATTACTCACTGCCCAGCATCCACCGCACTTTGGGGTAGCAAATTCCACAGATGAACAAAGAACAAAACAGCACAGGAACAGGCCCTTCGGCCCTCCAAGCCCACGCCGCTCCCCGGTCCAGGATTGAATCCTGAATCCAGGATCCCCGCCCAATTTTCCAGCCTATCTACATCCTAATATCCTATCCACCGAGCTGTCCCTCACAGCTACGATGCTTTGTTCATCACAACCTATTAACTCACCCCCACCCCCCCATTCCAGACCATGTGATCTCCAGGGAGAGGCGAAAACCCAGAGTGAAAACCCCAGGGCCAATATGGGGAAAAAAAAAATCTGGGAAATTCCTCTCCGACCCCCTGAGGCGATCGAAACGAGTCCAGGAGATCACACTGGCCCTGATCAGAAAATGCTTCCAAACCCTATTCATTTCCACTTCTGCTTTACGAACACCATCTGAATTCCCTGCCCCCGAGACAGGTTCCCAACTATCCACAGTCTCGCTCTGTACTGGCACCAGCAAGATGATCATAGAATGAAGCCTTGAAACGAGAAACAAAGAACAATTAGCCCGCGCCGCTCCCTGGTCCAAACTAGACCACTCTTTTGTATCCCTCCATTCCCACTCCGTTCATATAGCTGTCTAGATAAGTCTTAAACGTTCCCAGTGTGTCCGCCTCCACCACCTTGCCCGGCAACACATTCCAGGCCCCCACGACCCTCTGTGTAAAATATGTCCTTCTGATATCTGTGTTAAACCTCCCCCCTTCACCTTGAACCTATGACCCCTCGTGAACGTCACCACCGACCCGGGGAAAAGCTTCCCACCGTTCACCCTATCTATGCCTTTCATAATTTTATACACCTCTATTAAGTCTCCCCTCATCCTCCGTCTTTCCAAGGAGAACAACCCCAGTTTCCCCAATCTCTCCTCATAACCAAGCCCCTCCATACCAGGCAACATCCTGGTAAACCTCCTCTGTACTCTCTCCAAAGCCTCCACGTCCTTCTGGTAGTGTGGCGACCAGAACTGGACGCAGTATTCCAAATACGGCCGAACCAACGTTCTATACATCTGCAACATCAGACCCCAACTTTTATACTCTATGCCCCGTCCTATAAAGGCAAGCATGCCATATGCCTTCTTCACCACCTTCTCCACCTGTGACGTCACCTTCAAAGATCTGTGGACTTGCACACCCAGGTCCCTCTGCGTCTCTACACCCTTTATGGTTCTTCCATTTATCGTGTAGCTCCTCCCTACATTATTCCCACCAAAATGCATCACTTCGCATTTATCAGGATTGAACTCCATCTGCCATTTCTTTGCCCAAATTTCCAGCCGATCTATATCCTTCTGTAGCCTCTGACAATGTTCCTCACTACCTGCTAGTCCTGCCAGTTTTGTGTCGTCCGCAAACTTACTGATCACCCCAGTTACTCCTTCTTCCAGATCATTTATATAAATCACAAACAGCAGAGGTCCCAATACAGAGCCCTGCGGAACACCACTCGTCACAGGCCTCCAGCCGGAAAAAGACCCTTCCACTACCACCCTCTGTCTTCTATGACCAAGCCAGTTCTCCACCCATCTAGCCACCTCCCCCTTTATCCCATGAGATCCAACCTTTTTCACTAGCCTACCATGAGGGACTTTGTCAAACGCTTTACTAAAGTCCATATAGACAACATCCACGGCCCTTCCTTCGTCAACCATTCAGGTCACTTCTTCAAAAAAGAAAGGAAAACAAGGAAACAAAACCAATGACCGCTACAATCTAGGAGGACAAGGACAGTGGACAGATGGGAAAACCACCACCTGGAAGTCCCCCTCCAAGCCACTCAGCATCTTGACTTGGAAATATGTCACTGTTCCTTCAATGTCATTGGATCAAAATCCTGGAATTCCCTCCCTAACAACACTGTGGATGTACCTCCACCACATAGACTGCAGCGATTCAAGAAGGCAGCTCACCACCAGCTTTTCAAGGGCAATTAAGAATGGGCAATAAATGCTAGTCCAGCCAATGACTAGAATCAATTGAACAATTTAAAAAATGACTTGGAATATCCATCAGAAAACAATCCTGACAGTTACTCAAATAAATACTTCACTCAGTCACACCAGCTTCTGAGTTTATATTTGACTGAAGTGGTTGGATTTTGCTGCTGTTTGTGGAAAACTTTGGGGCATTTGCCCAGTCCATTACGCAAACTAGCCTCCCATCCAGTGACTCCATCTACACTTCCCGCTGCCTCGGAAAAGCAGCCAACATAATCGAGAATGTCACACACCCCGGACATACTCTCTTCAACCTTTTTCCGACAAGAAAAAAGTACAAAGGTCTGAGATCATGTACCAACCGATTCAAGAAACCCTTCTTCCCTGCTGCCATCAGACTTTTGAATAGACCTACTTCTCATTAATTTGATCTTTCTCTACAGCCCAACTGTGACTGTAATACTACATTCTGCACTCTCTCCTTTCCTTCCCTATGTACAGTATGCTTTGTCTGTATAGTGCACAAGGAATAATGCTTTTCACTGTACACTAATACATGTGACAATAATAAATCAAATCAAAAAAGAACCACACGCACTCCGGACACACTCTCTTCCACCTTCTTCCATTGGGAAATAGGATACAAAAGTCTGAGATCAGGTACCAACTGACTCAAAAACAGCTTAATCCCTGCTGCCATCAGACTTTTGAATGGAGCTGCCTTATATTAAGTTGATCATTTGCTACACCCTGGATATGACTGTAACACTACATTCTGCACCCTTTTCTTTCCTTCTCTCCTATCTGCTCTATGAATGGAATGCTTTGTCTGTACAGTGTGCAAGAAATAATAATTTTCACTGTAAACCATAACATGTGACAATAATAAATCAAAATTATCCACCAATTCCCACTTCTGTTCTTTCTGATGAATGAAGGATCTGTGCACAGCTTTTTCGACCCTCCTCCCAATCTCCACATCACAGGAAAAAGATCACCAGTCAACAATAACGACTTTCAATGACGGAGGGTTTACCCAGCATTCGCCGCGGTGGTGAATGTCCCCTATTGACACCAGAGGAAGGCGCAATATCACCAGTATTGGCGCATGCGCACTGTCAGTCATGGCGATGGAGTGAGTCTTTTTGTCTCTTTGCCACGGGGAAGGAAACGGAAATTCTGAGGGAGCGATGGAGCCGGCTCTGGAGAAGAAGAGTTTCTAAACACCTGGTGGACGCCTCAAACCACGATTGAGACTCGGCGCTTCCGTGTTTGCAGCTCCGGATCTTTTTCCGCCCGAGGCCCAAGTCCAGGTTAACGGCCGCCATCTTGGATCAACGAGAGGCGCATGCGCCAGCGGTCTTCGTGACGCAACACTAAGGGCGGGGCCTAGGTTTTACAGTTCCCACCGGGTCCTAGTTTCCAGTACATCAGAATTCAAATTATTTATTCGTGTCAGAAGTAGGTTTACATTGACACGACAATGAAGTTACTGTGAAAATCCCCTAGTCGCCACACTCCGGCGCCTGTTCGGGTCCACTGAGAGAGAATTTAGCATGGCCAGTGCACCTAACCAGCACATCTTTCGGACTGTGGGAGGAAACCTGAGCACCTGAAGGAAACCCACACAGACACAGGGATAATCTGCAAACTCCACACAGACAGTGACCCAATCCGGGAACTGAAGCCAGGTCTAACCACTGTGCCACCATGCCTCCCACCAAACTGGGCAACAGGTGTCTAAACAGTTTCACCCACTCCCAGCCTGCAGCTGATGTTTGCAGGAGTCCATGAACCATGTACATATTCAGTGTGAGAGGTTGCAGTTCCTGAAGGAGCTGCTTCTCCACTTCTAGTTCCACTTCTATTCTTCCCCACGCTCCTAATCATTGGCTTCCCATGTGGAGAAGGCTTGGGAGGTCAGAGGATCTTTTCCTGGACCTGCTCTTGGGGCTGATTAAAACAGTGATTTGTAGATCTGCATGGGGTAACTAGGCTGTTGGCCTCTCTTCCGTGGTCTTGTCCATGCTCTTGTGGTCCTGGAGAAGAACCGTGCAGTGTCGACTGGAACACTCGAAAACTCCACAACTCAGGGTACAGAGTGTCTCATAGACACTGGAAACAAAGTTCTGGTTTAGTTGAGATGGAAGTTTGATTGGACCACAAGATTGGGGAAACGAAAGATAAAAGAATATTCCATGGAAACTAGAATTGTCTGTTCTGACTTTCTATCCTGTACTGACAATGATACTGACTCTGTCAATATCTTTTACAAGGTCCACGAGGGTGATGAATTGCTGATGGGAAACTGAAACCAAACATCACATCAAGAGCTGACAGAGTCCCTCAATTCATCAGAACCTGAATATCATCGACCTTTAAATGTGGAAGGAGAAATGTTTTTCTCTTTTGGCGGTGAGGAAAGATTTCAAACATCAGTGTGACTGGAAAAGCACCAAGACTTACACACACACCCGAGTGAGAGTGTTCCAGTAAACTGACTGAGGAAAGAGCTTTAACCAGTTACACAGCCTGATTTTAAAAAAAAACTCACTATTCACAGCAGAGAGCCAAAAGATGAGAAGATCTTGGGGCAGAATTAGGCCATTGGGCCCATTCAGTCTGCTCACTATTCACTGATCTGATATAATCCTGAATTCCACTTTCCTGCCTTATCCCCATGACCCTTGATTCCTTTACTGAGAAATAATATACACGTTCTTTGTGTGGACAAGGCTTGAACAGATTGTTTAACCTCGACGGACACAAGGACACCCAAGGAAACCACGGAAATGTGGGGACTGTGGGAAGGGATTCAGTTACCCTTCGCTGCTGGAAATACATCGCCGCAGTCACACTGGGGAGAAACCATTCACTTGCTCTGTGTGCAGGAAGGGATTCATTCAGTCATCCCACCTGCTGACCCACCAGCAAGTTCACATTGAAGATGGAAGACAATGTGGAGAAGTGTGAGGTTATGCACTTTGGAAGGAGGAATGGAGGCGTAGACTATTTTCTAAATGGGAAAATGCTTAGGAAATCAGAAACACAAAAGGACTTGGGAGTCCGTGTTCAAGATTCTCTTAAGGTTAACCTGCAGGTTCAGTTGGCAGTTAGGAAGGAAAATGCAATGTTAGCATTCATGTCGAGAGAGCTAGAATACAAGAGCAGGGATGTACTTCTGAAGCTGTCTAAGGCTCTGGTCAGGCTCCATTTGGACTATTATGAGCCGTTTTGGGCCTCGTATCTAAGGAAGGATGTGCTGGCCTTGGAAAGGGTCCAGAGGAGGTTGACAAGAATGATCCCTGGAATGAAGAGCTTGTCGTATGAGGAACGGTTGAGGACTCTGGGTCTGTACTGGTTGGAGTTTAGAAGGATGAGGGGGGATCTTATTGAAACTTACAGGATACTGCGAGGCCTGGATAGTGTGGATGTGGAGAGGATGTTTCCACTAGTAGGAAAAACTAGAACCAGAGGGAACACAACCTCAGGCTAAAGGGATGATCCTTTAAAACAGAGATGAGGAATTTCTTCAGCCAGAGAGTGGTGAATCTGTGGAAGTCTTTGCCGCAGGAGGCTGTTGAGGCCAGGTCATTGAGTGTCTTTAAGACAGAGGTCGATAGGTTCTTGATTAATAAGGGGATCAGCGGTTATTGGGAAAAGGCAGGAGAATGGGGATGAGAAAAATATCAGCCATGATTGAATGGTGGAGCAGACGCAATGGGCCGAGTGGCCTAATTCTGCTCCTATGTCTTATGGTCTTATTGGGAAGAGTGTGGGTTTGGGAGTTATTTAAGACAAAGATTGATATCGGATACAAAGGGAATTTAGCATTATGGGGAGGGTGAAGATCAGGCATGATCTTATTGAGTAGCAGAGCAGGCCTGAAGGGCTAAATGGCCTCTTCCTGCTTCTATTTCTTATGTTTAATCAGCAACTTCCTCATTAGTGTAGAGGTTAGTATCCCCGCCTGTCAGGGGACGCGGTGGTATAGTGGTATCGTCACTGGACTAGCAATCCAGAGACCCAGGGTGATTCTCTGGGAACCCAGGTTCAAATTCCAGCGCGGCAGATGGTGAAATTTGAATTCAATAAAAATATGGAATTAAATGTCTGATGATGACCATGAAACCATTGTCAATTGTTGTAAAAACCCATCTGGTTCACCATCTGATCCTTTAGGGAAGGAAATCTGCCATCCTTACCCGGTCTGGCCTACAATGTGACTCCAGATCCTCAGCAATGTGGTCGACTCTTAAATGCCCTCAGAGATGGGCAACAAATGCTGGCCCAGCCAGTGACCCTCACATCCCATGGACGAATAAAAAAAGATTAACCCTCAGTCTGGTTCCCCTCAAACTGCTGAGTGAGTGAAGTTAATCTTCTTTCACAAATTACCAAGACATCAGACTATAAGTCAGGACATGAACATTATTTGTTGGTTACAAATTGCAGTTAAATTTGGCACACAGACCCTTTCTAGACATGTCTAAATGTAATCAGAGTTATCCTGCAGTTCAAAACTAATGGGGAGAACTAGTTCACAAAACAAGTAACCAAGATCCTACAGGATAGTCAGTGATTCACTGTAAGTCAGCCCTAATGGATGCTGAGTATTCATTACAGCAGGGACCAGAGTCTGAGGATATAAACTGTTAAATTTACTTTCAGAATAATTCCTTCAATATCTGACAAGTTAATAACTTTGAACAACCTGTCAAACAGCTCAAAACAACATGTGATTACCAACATTCAGAGCTAACACAGTCTCATCCTAGAGCTGCAAGATTGGACTGTGATCTGTTTATTGTTCATCTTTATTTCAACACGGTTTCTAAATGATATAAATTTAAAATGAGGTTTGCAGACATGACGATCTATTGTTTGAGAGATGCGGTGGGGTACATGCTCAGTCTAACATGGGTAACTGACATTAGAGATCAGCTTCAACTGTCAGAATGAACATGTTTCAGTCCTGGATGGGATTAACAGCACCAATACCTGCAAAATATAACTTCTGTAATCACTGTGAACTCGCTGCTGTGTCACCAGATGGGGTAGGTGAGAGAATCCACTTCCACACTGGGAACAGGTGAATGGTCTCTCCCCAGTGTGAATTTATTGGTGGGTCAGCAGGTTGGAGGATCGAGTGAATCTCTTCCCCCACTCGGAGCAGCTGAACGGTCTCTCCCGAGTGTGAACTCGCTGGTGTCCAGTGAGATGAGATGATCGCTTGAATCCAGTCTTACTGTGAGAGCACCTGAATGGTCTCTCCTCAGTGTGAACACGTTGATGTTACTGCAGTTCCCCAGAACTTTTAAAGCACTTCCCACACTCTGGACGTTTAAAAGGTCTCTCGTCAGTGTGAACACGCTGGTGTTTTTTAAAATTCATTTATTAGTCACAAGTAAGGCTTACATTAACACTGCAATGAAGTTACTGTGTAATTCCCCTAGTCGCAACAGTCCAGCGCCTGTTCGGGTCAATGCACCTAAACAGCGCATCTTTCAGAATGTGGGAGGAAACTGGAGCACCCAGAGGAAACTCACGCAGACACGGGGAGAACATGCAAACTCCACACAGACAATGACCCAAGCCGGGAATCGAACCTGGGTCCCTGGCGTTGTGAGGCAGCAGTGTTAACCTACTGTGCCACTGTGCCATCCCCGTGTCTGAAGGTGGGGTTATGTCCTGAAACTCTTCCCACACTGTGAGCAGCTGAACGGTGATCTGCTGCTTCCGGCTTCTTCCCACAATCTCCAACAAAGAAAGCAGCTCCCTCCGCCAGCCACCCACACAACCCGCCCAGATAGATAAAAGCAAAATACTGCGGATGCTGGAATTTCAAACAAAAACAGAAAATGCTGGAAAATCTCAGCAGGTCTGACAGCATCTGTGGCAAGCCAACGTTTTGAGTCTAGATGACCCTTCCTCAGAGCCGATTGACTGCAGGTTCAGAGATGTGGATTCAGGGTTAGGGAAACTGGGAACTTGATCCAGTGGTCTAGCGGAAGGGAGGGAAACAGCAGAGGAATCTGATCAGATTGTCTCAATCTTAGTAACGAAGAAGCTCCATGAGCTCCTCACACTTGTTGGAGGTGAGGATGGAGGAGACAGGGGCGAGGGAGAGCCCTTCAAAAGAAACTAACTTGTTTCAGAGATATTGAAGAGTTGGCATTGTATTTAATACATAGTTGATTTATTTGACATTTATTTTCAATTTCCTAAACCTAGTCTGAGAAGTCTCTCATTGGTCAGAATACGTCGCTTGTAGATCATTTCAAAGGTTTCTCCAGTGGGAACTCAGTGTCCTTTCTGCTGAAATGACACTAAGTGAATCCCATCTGTCATTCGGGGCAGCTGAATGGTCTCTCCCCAGTGAGAAGCTGCTGTTTTGTCGGGGTGGCACGATAGCACAGTGGTTAGCACTGCTGCCTCAAAACGCCAGGGACCTGGGTTCAATTCCTGGTTTGGGTCACTGTCTGTGTGGCGTTTGCACGTTCTCCCCGTGTCTGCGTGGGTTTCCTCCGGGTGCTCTGGTTTCCTCCCACATTCTGAAAGACGTGCTGGTTAGGTGCATTGACCCGAGCAGGCACCGGAGTGTGGCAACTAGGGGATTTTCACAATAACTTCATTGCAGTGTTAATGTAAGCTAACTTGTGACGAATAAACTTTACTTTTTTCTACTTTAGGAGGGTGGCTGTTGAGTGAATCCGTTCCCAAACATGGACAAAGTGAATGGTCTCTCCCCAGTGTGAGCTCGTTGGTGTCTCAACAGGTTGGATGACTGAGTGAATCTCTTCCCACACTTGGAGCAGGTGAACGGCCTTTCCCCAGTGTGACTGCGCTGGTGTGTAATGAGGTCAGATGATCGCCTGAACCCAGTCCCGCAGTGAGAGCATCTGAACGGTCTCTCGTCAGTGTGAGTACGGCGATGGGACCCCAGGTCCCAGGAACTTTTAAAGCACTGCCCACAGTCCGAGCATTTAAAAGGTCTCTCATCAGTGTGAACTTGCTGGTGCCTCTGTAGGTGGGATGACCGAGTGAATCCCTTCCCGCACATGGAGCAGGTAAAAGGCCTCTCCCCAGTGTGAATTCGCTGGTGTGTCAATAGGTCAGATGACAGAGTGAATCCCTTCCGACAATCAGAGCAGATGAACGGCCTCTCCCCAGTGTGAATTCGCTGGTGTGTTAGCAGGTCGGATGACCGAGTGAATCCCTTCCCACACACAGAGCAGGTGAAGATCCACTCCCCAGTGTGAAATCGCCGATGTGTCAACAGATTGGTAGAATTAATGAATGCTTTTCCACACTGAGAGCAGGTGAACGGTCTCTCCCCAGTGTGAACTCGCTGGTGTGTCCGCAGCGTTGATGACTGAGTGAATCCTTTCCCACACACACGGCAGGTGAATGGCCTCTCCCGAGTGTGAATGCGTCGATGAGTCTCCAGCTTAGATTGGTAATTGAATCCCTTCTCACAGTCCCCACATTTCCATGATTTTTCCTTGTTGTGACTGCATTTATGTTCTAACAGGTCAGATGATTGGTTGAAGCCTCGTCCACACACAGAACATATGCACAGATTCTCCCCACTGTGAATGGTGCTTTTTCCTTCCAACTTCAAAATCCAATGATATTCTGGTTAAAATGAGCGACTGTCAGATCTTGATGTAATGCTCACAGTGAGCTTCGTGACTGCAAATCCTCCTGTTCTAATCCCCTGTGAAATTGATTTAAAATAGAAAAAAAAGGGAATGAGAGAGAATCCACAAAAACACAAACACAGGTCATGAAATTGAGGCCAGCACTAGGAAACAGTGACCATTAAAACTGGTGCGTTGTCATAACCCAACTGATTCACTCATGTCCTTCACGGAAGGAAACCCGCCACTTGGTCTAAAGTTTTAAAGTTTATTCATTTGTGTCACAAGTAGGCTTACATTAACACTGCAATGAAGTTACTGTGAAAATCCCCTAGTTGCCACACCCGGCGCCTGTTCAGGTACACTGAAGGAAAATTTAGCATGGCCAATGCACCTAACCAGCATGTCTTTCGGACTGTGGGAGGAAACCAGAGAACCCAGAGGAAACCCACGCAGACATGGGGAGAATGTGCAGACTCCATGCAGAAAGTGACCAAAGCCAGGATTCAAACCCAGGTCCCTAGCGCTGTGAGGCAGCAGTGCTAACCACTGTGCCACCCGATCTAGAATGTAACCTCAATGGGAGGAGGAGAGTTGGGGTGGGGGAGAGGGCCTGGGTAAGACACTCTGTCACAAAGTCGGTGCAGACTTGATGGGCTGAATAGCCTCCTTCTGCACTGTAGGGATTCTATGAATGGACTCAAGGCTGGGTGAAGCATATTTTTAACCCACACGGGAGCCAAGGGTTACCAGTGGTGTGGGTATGCAGGGCAGGGTCAGGAAAGTTGTGTGCACACAAGCCATGATCTTGTTGAATTGAAAGTATTATTGATGGACCAAATGGCCTCTTCCTGATCCTAATTCTGATGTTCCTCTGATGGAGGGATACGTGGCCATGAGCAGATGGTGACCCTGAGCCCAGACCCGTCGCCACGTCCTGAGCCCGGGCCCGTCGCCGTGCCCTGAACCCGGGCCTGTCACCGCACCCTGAACCCAGGCCCCGAACCCAGGCCCATTACTGTGCCCTGAACCCGAGCCTGTCGCCGCGCCCTGAACCCAAGCCTGTCGCCGCGCCCTGAACCTGGGCCTGTCACCGCGCCCTGAACCCAGGCCCCGAACCCGGGCCCATCACCGCGCCCTGAACCTGAGCCTGTTGCCGCGCCCTGAACCCAGGCCTGTCACCGCGCCCTGAACCCAGGCCCATCACTGCGCCCTGAACCCGAGCCTGTCACCGTGCCCCGAACCCGGGCCTGTCGCCGCGCCCTGAACCCGGGCCTGTCACCGCGCCCTGAACCCGGGCCCATCACCGCGCCCTGAACCCGGGCCCATCACCGCGCCCTGAACCCGGGCCCATCACCGCGCCCTGAACCCGGGCCCATCACCGCGCCCTGAACCCGGGCCCATCACCGCGCCCTGAACCTGAGCCTGTCGCCGCGCCCTGAACCCGGGCCCATCACCGCGCCCTGAACCCGGGCCCATCACCGCGCCCTGAACCCGGGCCCATCACCGCGCCCTGAACCCGGGCCCATCACCGCGCCCTGAACCTGAGCCTGTCGCCGCGCCCTGAACCTGGGCCTGTTACCGCGCCCTGAACCTGAGCCTTTCGCCGCGCCCTGAACCCGGGCCCATCACCGCGCCCTGAACCTGAGCCTGTCGCCGCGCCCTGAACCTGGGCCTGTTACCGCGCCCTGAACCTGAGCCTTTCGCCGCGCCCTGAACCCGGGCCTGTTACCGCGCCCTGAACCCGAGCCCCGAGCCCCGAACCTGGGCCCATCACCGTGCCCTGAACCCGAGCCTGTCGTCGCGCCCTGAACCCGAGCCTGTCGCTGCGCCCTGAACCCGAGCCTGTCGCTGCGCCCTGAACCCGAGCCTGTCGCCGCGTCCTGAACCCGAGCCTGTCGCCGTGCCCTGAACCCGAGCCTGTCGCTGCGCCCTGAACCCGAGCCTGTCGCCGCGTCCTGAACCCGAGCCTGTCGCCACGTCCTGAACCCGAGCCTGTCGCCGCGTCCTGAACCCGAGCCTGTCGCTGCGCCCTGAACCCGAGCCTGTCGCCGTGCCCTGAACCCGGGCCTGTCACCGCGCCCTGAACCTGAGCCTGTCGCCGCGCCCTGAACCCGAGCCTGTCACCGCGTCCTGAACCCGGGCCTGTCACCGCGCCCTGAACCTGAGCCTGTCGCCGCGCCCTGAACCCGAGCCTGTCGCCGTGCCCTGAACCCGAGCCTGTCGCCGCGCCCTGAACCCGAGCCTGTCGCCGTGCCCTGAACCCGAGCCTGTCGCTGCGCCCTGAACCCGAGCCTGTCGCCGTGCCCTGAACCCGAGCCTGTCGCTGCGCCCTGAACCCGAGCCTGTCGCTGCGCCCTGAACCCGAGCCTGTCGCCGTGCCCTGAACCCGGGCCTGTCACCGTGCCCTGAACCCGAGCCTGTCGCCGCGTCCTGAACCCGAGCCTGTCGCCGCGTCCTGAACCCGAGCCTGTCGCTGCGCCCTGAACCCGGGCCTGTCACCGCGTCCTGAACCCGGGCCTGTCACCGCGCCCTGAACCTGAGCCTGTCGCCGCGCCCTGAACCCGAGCCTGTCACCGCGTCCTGAACCCGGGCCTGTCACCGCGCCCTGAACCTGAGCCTGTCGCCGCGCCCTGAACCCGAGCCTGTCGCCGCGTCCTGAACCCGAGCCTGTCGCCGTGCCCTGAACCCGGGCCTGTCACCGTGCCCTGAACCCGGGCCTGTCACCGCGCCCTGAACCTGGGCCCCGAACCCGGGTCCTGAACCCGGGCCCGTCACCGTGCCCTGAACCCGAGCCTGTCACCGCGCCCTGAACCCGGGCCCGTCACCGTGCCCTGAACCTGAGCCTGTCACCGCGCCCTGAACCCGGGCCCGTCACCGTGCCCTGAACCCGAGCCTGTCACCGCGCCCTGAACCCGGGCCCGTCACCGTGCCCTGAACCTGAGCCTGTCACCGCGCCCTGAACCCGGGCCCGTCACCGTGCCCTGAACCCGGGCCTGTCACCGCGCCCTGAACCCGGGCCCGTCACCGTGCCCTGAACCCGGGCCTGTCACCGCGCCCTGTGCTCAGACTGAGGAGACAATCAATGATTTTCTCACCTGGTCACTGGGACCCTGAAACCCCGCCCACTATCTATTGCGTCACGGGGATAGCCACGCATGCGCCCTGCTCCCTGCTGAACAAAGATGGCGGCGGCGGCACTGGGCCTGATCCCGGGAAAATCACCTCTGCTAAACACCCGAGACCCGCAGGCTCTTATTCCAGCCTTGCGGCCTACAGTGGGTGTTTGTGAAGCCTCCGCTCCCTCCCCACCCCGAATCCCGGCTCCATTCCTCCCTCCGCCCCACCGACTCTCACCACCTGAAAAAACGCGTCTCATACACTCGGAGCAAAATGATACCGCGCATGCGTCCGAAAAGAGCACCACGCCTGCGCACTGGACTCCTGTGGAATGAATAGGGCACTTTCACATCCGCAACGAATGTTGGGTAATAGCAGCGCCATTGAATAATGAACTTGAGGATCAAAATAACGTCACCCAATTAAGAAAAATTACTTTTTAAAAACTCACACATTTCGGCAATTAAGGACCCCACGCACCCCAGACATTCTCTCTTCCACCTTCTTCCGTCGGGAAAAGATACAAAAGTCTGAGGTCACGTACCATCCGACTCAAGAACAGCTTCTTCCCTGCTGCTGTCAGACTTTTGCATGGACCTACCTCGCATTAAGTTGATCTTTCTCTACACCCGAGCTATGACTGTAATACTAGAGTCTGCACTCTCTCCTTTCCTTCTCTATGAACGGTATGCTTTGTCTGTATAGCCGCACAAGAAGCAATACTTTTCACTGTATCCCAATACATGTGACAATCAAATCAAATCACCCACTGCTTCCTCACGGCAGAAAGGAAACCACTCGCTCACTAATTCAAACTCTAAGTGATTATAGGTATTGCCAGTAAGAGTCCAGGATAAATTGTTATTTGTAAAGTGAAAATACATGAGCAGCAGGAGTTAGTGAGGAGGGTGATGGTAATAACCAGGAAAAAGTGTTTCAGAGGGGATTCCTTGGTATCCACCCAAAACAGTCATTGTCACAGTTAAACCTTATTTAAACACTTGTCAGGCCATGGACCCTGGTGTGACTGTGGTCAAAGAGACTGTATACCATTGGAAAGACTTTCCCTCATCGTTCACAGCAAATAAGGACTTACCCGTCCTGCCCGATGAGAGTTTCTATCACAAAGCTATCTCTAATTTGACTTGGGCCACACCTTAGAAAATAATTAATTTTGTTTATGCATCAAATTGAACAGATTTCTCTTTCCAGTCTTCAATATGTTAGTTGATTATTGTTGTAGATAAAGATACCTCTGTCTATTCGTAGGTCAAAATACATTGGTTTATTTTCACAATTGTGGGAGACCGTCCGATGCCTAACACGGCCGCAGACCTCTCAGCAAATACAGGTTAAGAACATACATTTATACCCTTCCTTGCACGTCCGCAGTTTCCCAGGCCTCACAGGTTCCCAGGCTGTTGCTTGTGAACCTTGCTGCCTTGGGGTTTTCTTCACGGTTATCCCAAGGCCGTGAGTGTTGTTGTTCTCTGTGAGCACAGGTGGGGTATCTTACTAACATACAAGGTTCCAGTCTTCGTACAAACAAGTTAATTGGCATACAACAATTTATATACATTCGTAGGTACTTGTATAATGTATATCGGTACAGGCTATGAATATATATGAAGATATCATTATACGTCACAGAAGGCCGACATGTAGGTTTCCACTGTTACACAGCAATACGTAATTAAAGAATACAAAATGGTGGGTTAGCCACATTCTTGAACAGAAAAACTTACAACAGCTGTGCTCTTATCTGTTCTTGGATACATGTGCATGAAAACACCCGAACGTAAACATGAGTTTGACAGTATTTCTCACAATCCCTAAATATCACAGAATTCACTTTGACACTGTAGGTATTAGAGTTCATTAACCCATTCCCGACTTCACTCCCCCCTTTTGGTCGGGTGCCAGGTGGTCCACACATGGCCCCATGACCAATTCAGAACCACATGTTATCGGCGAATCGGCCTAGCTCCAGCTCCTTTGTCGGGGGGCCTGCCCCCTCTGCCTGTACACTGGTGCCCGCTGTTACTGTTTTGCAACAGGCGTTCAATAATGCCATACAAACACAGCAAGTAATTACAAATACAATTAATACAATCAATCCATGCACCAGGTACGCACCCCATGACCCGAACCATTGCCCCAGCCATCCCAGAAGGTTATAATTGTGATATTGGTTCCCCTCAGCCTGTATTGTTTTCGCCACGTGTTTAATATAAGAACATAAGAAATAGGAGCAGGAGTAGGCCATCTAGCCCCTCGAGCCTGCCCCGCCATTCAATAAGATCATGGCTGATCTGACGTGGATCAGTACCACTTACCCGCCTGATCCCCATAACCCTTAATTCCCTTACCGCTCAGGAATCCATCCATCCGCGCTTTAAACATATTCAGCGAGGTAGCCTCCACCACCTCAGTGGGCAGAGAATTCCAGAGATTCACCACCCTCTGGGAGAAGAAGTTCCTCCTCAACTCTGTCTTAAACCGACCCCCCTTTATTTTGAGGCTGTGTCCTCTAGTTTTAACTTCCTTACTAAGTGGAAAGAATCTCTCCGCCTCCACCCTATCCAGCCCCCGCATTATCTTATAAGTCTCCATAAGATCCCCCCTCATCCTTCTAAACTCCAACGAGTACAAACCCAATCTCCTCAGCCTCTCCTCATAATCCAAACCCCTCATCTCCGGTATCAACCTGGTGAACCTTCTCTGTACTCCCTCCAATGCCAATATATCCTTCCTCATATAAGGGGACCAATACTGCACACAGTATTCCAGCTGCGGCCTCACCAATGCCCTGTACAGGTGCATCAAGACATCCCTGCTTTTATATTATATATTTATTATATATTATATATTTATGATCTGCTAAGTGAGTTATATTCTGCGAAGCATCGGGAATATACGTACACCATTCCGAGCCAACTATATTCCACCTCGGGAGGCGAGCACATAATCGAGTGCCAATCG
The DNA here is from genome assembly GCF_964213995.1 of Mustelus asterias. NCBI lineage: Eukaryota > Metazoa > Chordata > Chondrichthyes > Carcharhiniformes > Triakidae > Mustelus > Mustelus asterias. The sequence goes on from NW_027590204.1 coordinate 426,669, forward strand.
GTTCTGTAACGCCACAGTCTGAATAGCTACGACCACTGCTGATGTTTCAGAGACGGCCGTGCTCACCTCCTCCAACCCGTCCTTAGTCGCATTAGCAATTCTCTCTAGGGTCGAGGCCATCCGTATAAGTTCTTGTGCTGCCTTTGCTGTCCCACAAAGTGGGTAGGCTATCATGATGAACTGTTCTGTCTCACAAATGGCTCGCTTAGCCCCAAGGGTGTTGGGGCCTCCAGAGGGTGTTTGTGAATCCTCCCCGCCCACCTCCCAGGGTTTCCTTCCTTCCCAGAGATCAGAGTCCTCATTGATTTGAGGCCAAAGTGTAACCTCTTATTTATTGTCCCCCTCCCCCATCCTCTGATGTGAACCATCCTCCAGTGGCTGAGCCAGGATGGGGCCGTTAACCTGGGCCTGTTCCCGGGAGGGAGGGAGGGAGAAGCCCCGCAGCTGCAAACCAGGGAGCTGACAATGATTCTGAAGGGTTTGCGGATCCACAAAGTGTTTCCAAATCCTCTCAGCCACCGCCTAACGCTGACTCCGCTTCTCCGGGACAAACAAGCGCCAAGGCCAGCAATGACACTGCGCATGCTCCACATCACAATGCCCACGGACTGATTGACGGCAGCTCCAGACCAATAGGAAAAGGGGGCGGGGGTGGAGAACCAAGCGGGAGTGGCTGGTCCTCCAACCAATCAGAGTGAATGAGGGGCGGGACCTGAAGCATGCGCAGTGCGGGTAATGGCGCGGACGGTCGGTTTTAATTTGGAAGCGAGATCAATACGAGGTAGAGGGCGGCGTGCAGGGAATGATAAATGTGGCGGGTGGGTGGAGAGGCTTTGTAAACATGTTGTTCAAACCCAAACCCCGGAAATGAACTTCCCGGTCCCCCCCTTTGTACCAAATGGAGTGGTGGCTTGTCGTGTTAGACCCGGGCTGACTGCCGCCATAGAGGCTGCATGTGGGAGGCCGGCAGGGATTGTGATCGGAGAGTGAAGCCCTGACGTCACAATGGAATGGGTGGGGGTGTGATGTCACAATGGAATGGGTGAGGGTGTGATGTCACAATGGAATGGGTGAGGGTGTGACGTCATAATGGAATGGGCGATAGTGTGACGTCAATGGAATGGGCGATAGTGTGACGTCACAATGGAATGGGCGATAGTGTGACGTCACAATGGAATGGGTGAGGGTGGGACGTCACAATGGAATGGGCGAGGGTGGGACGTCACAATGGAATGGGCGAGGGTGGGACGTCACAATGGAATGGGCGAGGGTGGGACGTCACAATGGAATGGGCGAGGGTGGGACGTCACAATGGAATGGGCGAGGGTGGGACGTCACAATGGAATGGGCGAGGGTGGGACGTCACAATGGAATGGGCGAGGGTGGGACATCACAATGGAATGGGCGAGGGTGGGACGTCACAATGGAATGGGCGAGGGTGGGACGTCACAATGGAATGGGTGAGGGTGGGACGTCACAATGGAATGGGTGAGGGTGGGACGTCACAATGGAATGGGAGAGGGTGTGACGTCACAATGGAAATGGGAGAGGGTGTGACGTCACAATGGAAATGGGAGAGGGTGTGACGTCACAATGGAATGGGCGATAGTGTGACGTCACAATGGAATGGGTGAGAGTTCCAGATGAGCTGAGACTGGGCTGGAGTCGGGTGATGACACTGACATGTGGCCCGGTGGCACAGTGGTTAGTGCAGCTGCCTAACAGGGCCAGGGACCCGGGTTCAATTCCAGCCTTGGGTCGCTGTCTGTGCAGAGTTTCTACATTCTCCCCTTGTCTGTGTGGGTTTCCTCCGGGTGTTCCGGTTTCCTTCCACAGTCCAAAGATGTGCCGGTTAGACGGATTGGCCATGATAAATTGCCACTTGGTATCAGAGGGATTAACAGGGTAAATACGTGGATAGGGCCTGGATGGGATTGTTGTCGGTGCAGGTTCGATGGGCTGAATGGCCTCCTTCTACCTGTATTTTATTATTCATTATTATTAATTAATTACTATTAATGCTTCTGTGAATGAAGGTGGTCTTGATGATGTGGACATGTGGCTGGAAGCTCATGTTGGGATGAACTATTTCACCCTGGTTGTGAACAGCCTGGTTCAGCCCAGACAGTTGCCAGGTGGAGAGATAAAGTTGTTGGCGAGGGAGTGGAGTTTGTAGTGGGGACTGAACACAATGGGTTCAGTCTTCCCAGTATTTATATGAAATAAATTTCTGTTCTTTCAGTACTGGATGTCAGACAAGTCAGGGTGGTGTGTGAGTTGGAGAGGAACTTGGAGCTGATGATGTTCACAGGGTTTGGAAATTCTGTCAAAGTTCCTGTTGAGTTGTAGATGTATAAAATCTCTCTCCTCACCTCCGGCCTCTCCTACTTCTCTCTGTTTCCACTCAGGGTGGAGATGCCAGCATTGGACTGGGGTAAGCACAGTAAGAAGTCTCACAACACCAGGTTAAAATCCAACAGGTTAATTTGGTAGAATAAGCCACAGGCTTTCGGAGCGCTGCCCCTTCATCAGGTGAGTGAGAGTTCTGTTCACAAACAGGGCATATAAAGACACAAACTCAATTTACAAGATAAGATAATGGTTGCAATGTGAGTCTTTACAGGTAATTAAGTCTTAAACGTACTGACAATGTGAGTGGAGAGAGGGTTAAGCACAGGTTAAAGAGATGTGTATTGTCTCCAGCCAGGACAGTTAGTGAGATTTTGCAAGCCCAGGCAAGTCGTGGGGGTTACAGATAGTGTGACATGAACTCAAGATCCCGGTTGAGGCCGTCCTCATGTGTGATTGACAGATCCATGCTCACTGCTTCCTGCCCTGGACGCAGAGAGCTGAAAATTTCCATGCAGGCTGCCAGACAGATAGATGTCCACATTACTGGAGTAAAAATGTGTGGAATATACAGACCAAATTCACTTCATTCCCTACAGTTGCTGCAAGTCCCCAATTTCCCCCAGAATGAGAAAAGAAATGGAAAGGGGGAAACATTGATTTCCTCCCAGATGTTGTCCAGAGGAGGAAGTTTCACTCTGAAGCTCATTGGACAACGTCTGCATTGTGACGGCACAATGGAGCCCTGCCTGAATCAGCCAATAGGAATCACTCTGCTCCGCGGTGATGTCTCCGGGTTCCAGTCCGCAGGCCTGGGCGCGTGGACCCGGGAGCCCCGCCCCCACCCATTGTTCCCCTCCCCCTGCACCTCCTCGAGCCAAGATTTCCAGGCAACCGGCTGACGGCTCCGGACAGAGCGAGAAGCCGCTCGGTGATCTCCCCCTCCCCCCGGCCCGGGACTGTAAATGTGCGGGGGAAGGGAAGCTGCGCATGTGCGGGGGAGAGAGGAAGCTGTGCATGTGCAGGGGAGAGCCCACCCTCTGATCTTCATGCTGAGGTGTTGACCAATGGGAAGAGTTGGAGGACCGGAAGGACTCTGGTCCTCCAGCCAATCAGAGCGTGGGCTTTGTGTGAATGAAGATTGATCTTCAGACAGACTCAAACCTCCTCCTGTCTCAAACATCGGAGTTTGTTTCTGTAGTGAAGTGGCTTCACGTTCGCCTGAAACGCAGAAGTCCCCGGGTCAGAACCGGGCAGAAACTTGGACTTGTTTCTCTGATACATCTGTGAGTAACACACTTTCTTTTTCCACCACAGTTTGTTCACAGGTTTTTGGCTTCCTGCAGGGAGGAAGGGAAGGGGGAAGGAAGGTGGGAGGTGAACTGTTGCCTGCCTGCCTGCCGCCTGGCCTGCCTGCCTCTGGAGGGTGTGCTCTCCCCGGAGGGAGGGAGGAAGAGAGGACGAGGAGTGACTGGAGAGGAGGGGGGGGCAAAGTCATTTCAGACTGTCTAATTTTTCCATCTGCAGTGGGGGGGGGGGGGGGGGGGGGGGGGGGCGGGGGTGAAGATAACACAGACTTGAACTGTTTGCGCCCAACAGCGCCCCAAGACCCAAGTCCCCCACCCACTGCTGCTGACCCCAACACCGGCACCCCCTCCCCTCCTGACTGGGGCACCGGCCCCCCTCCGTGCCTTGTTGCTAGTCTTCCTCCTGCTCCTCTGACCTCCTCTCACTCCAGGGAGAGAGCACCTAGACCCCCATCCACCTACCCCACCCTCCCTTATTTTTCCCTCCTCTTATACACCCTGCCGTACATCTGGGCAGTCTCGGGGTGGGTGTAGCACTCCCTTGAAAGGATGGCGACATCACCAGCGTCGCCGGTGGCAGAGCCTTCTCGGCCCACCTATGCAGGTGTGGCGGCTGCCAGAGCCCCCGCCGCTCCCAAGGCCCTGCCGCCATTCTCTCTGATAACGAGACAGCTCGGGGTTAAGTGCTACGCCCACCCCGACATGTCTATCGAGGCCTGCGTCAAGGCAATGGCTGGGGTTGTCGGCCCCTCAGCCATTGTCGCGGCCTCAAAGATGTACGGCCGGGCCGTATTCTTTTTGAAGGCCGAGCAGGCGGTCCACCTCGCCCTGGAGAGGGGGCTCACGGTGGGCGGGACGTTCCTGGCAGTGGACCCTTTGGAGGCCACCGCCCATAATATCATGATATCAAACGTCCCGCCCTTCCTACCGAGTGAGCTCCTCCTCCCCCACCTCCATCTACTGGGGGAGGTCAGGTCCGGGGTGCAGCCGATCCCGCTCGGCCTTAGGGACCCCTCCCTGCGCCACATATACTCCTTCCGGCGCCAGGTTTTTGTCCGCCTGGCCCGGGAGGAGGAACTGGAGGGAGGTTTCAGTATCCCCCATGAGGGGACCACGTATCGGGTCTTTTGGTCCGCGGACGGTGTGCGGTGCCATGCCTGTAAGGAGGCGGGGCATGTGCGGAAAAACTGCCCCGTCTCCAAGGCCGCCGACCGCCAACCCAAGGCAGCCGCAGCTGGCACCACAGCCCCCTCTCCCCCCAAACCAGTACCATCTGCCCCCCGCGAGGGGAGGCCACGCCGGCAGCAGCTGCCACCTCAGCTGCCGGCAGGGGGGGAGCGGAGCCTCCGCGTGGCCAAAAGGCCCAGAAGGGCGCAATAAAAAAGAAGGGGGGTACCGGGACCCCGGCCCCCAAGAAAGACACCCCAACCACCCCGGCAGCCGGCTCGGGGACTGCCTCAGTCTCCACCTGCGCCCCCCCCCCCCCACCACCATCTGCCGGGCCCGTGGGCTCTCCGGGGCCAAGTGCTGGGTCCGGCGCTGCGGATGCCCAGGATCATGGGCCCGAGCATGGGGGGGGTTAGCGACCCCGAGCCGGCAAAACTGGCGACACCGCCACCTCGGGGGGACGTGATGGGGGGTCAGGGGGGGTGCGGCAAGGCGAAGAGGGGCCTCACTTGCCCGAGAGCAGGTTAACAAAAAGAGGCGGGGCCCCTCGGGCACCGTGGAGTTCGAGGTCTTCGTGCCCCTCCCCCCTTGTGAATCATCTCCTGCCGTGCCCCCACCTGTCTTTGTGCCTTGTCCCCAGAAAAAAGGGGGCAAGGCACCCTATAAATCAAAACATGTGCTGCCTCAGTCCCCCGGCGAGGAGTCTCCGGGGCCGGGTGGCAGCGGGGCCCCCACGGCTCTGTTCCACCCGGTCGATTACAACCCGGAGTTCTTCTTTAGCATGTCAGGGGACTGGGGCAACACCCCAATGTTCGTGTCCCTATCATCAGGTGGTCCACGGGAGGAGGCCAAGTGGGTGACGGCCAGGAAGGGTAAAGCTCGGGTGATTGAGAGCACCCCGGTGGATGTGCCCCTACACAACAAGTACTCCTGCCTGAGTACTGTTGGGAGGGACAGCCCACCTGGGGGAAGCAGCAGTGGCCGTGTCTCCGGGGTGGAGTCCAGCCCTGTAACTCAGAGGGCTAAAGAAAAGAGGGGAAGGCAGTATTAATCGGGGACTCGGCAGTCAGGGGGACGGACAGGCGATTTTGCGGAGGCAGGCGGGAGTCTCGCATGGTGGTCTGCCTCCCTGGGGCTGGGATTCAGGATGTCGCTGGGCGAGTCCCAGAAATCCTGAGGGGGGAGGGAGAGGAGCCGGAGGTAGCAGTACATATTGGTACCGCTGATGTGGGAAGGAAGGGGTCATGAAAAGAGAGTATAGGGAATTAGGGAGACAGCCGAGAAGGAGGAAAGCAAAGGTAGTAATCTCAGGATTGCTGCCTGTGCCACGGGAAGGCGAGGACAGGAATGGAGTGAGGTGGAGGATGAATGTGTGGCTGAGGGGCTGGTGCAGGGGGCAGGGATTCAGGTTCCTGGACCATTGGGACCTCTTCAGGGGCAGGTGTGACCTGCACACAAAAAACGGGTGGCACTTGAATCCCAGGGGGACCAATATCCTGGCAGGAAGGTTGGCTAAGGCTACTGGGGAGAGTTTAAACTCGATAGGTTTGGGGGAGGGGATCAGAGTGAGGAAGTTATCTCGCAAACAGAGAAGGGTTATTGGCAGTGCAAGAGGGTGGATGGACAGGGAATAGAGAAGGGGAGAGCTCAGACCAAAGGATTGAGATGTGTTTACTTTAATGCCAGGAGTATAGTGAATAAAGGGGATGAGCTCAGAGCGTGATCGATGCCTGGAAGTATGATGTGGTGGCCATTACGGAGACTTGGATGTCTCAGGGACAGGACTGGATACTCCAGGTGCCGGGATTCAGATGTTTCAGGAAGGACAGGGAGGGAGGCAAGAGAGGGGGTGGAGTGGCACTGCTGATCAGGGATAGTGTCACAGCTGTAGAGAAGGTGTATGCTGTGGAGGGATTGTCCACCGAGTCTCTGTGGGTGGAGGTACAGAGTGCAAAGGGGCCGGTCACTTTGCTGGGAGTTTTCGATAGGCCGCCTAATAGTAACAGGGAGGTGGAGGAGCAGATAGGGCAACAGATCCTGGAGAGATGCAGTAATAGCAGAGTTGTTGTGATGGGAGACTTTAATTTCCCAAACATAGATTGGAATATCCCGAGGGTAAGGGGATTGGATGGGAAAGAGTTCATTAGGTGTGTTCAGGAGGGTTTCCTGACACAGCATGTGGACAAGCCTACAAGAGGAGAGGCTGTACTTGATCTGATACTGACCAATGAACCTGGACAGGTGTCAGATCTCTCAGTGGGAGAGCATCTTGGGGATAGCGGTCATAACTCTATCTCCTTTAGGCTTGCATTAGAAAAAACGAGAGGATCAGGCAAGCCAGGAAAGTGTTTATATGGAGTAAGGGGAAATATGAAGACATTAGACAGCAAATTAGAGTAGTAAATTGGAAGGAGGTATTCTCAGGGAAATGTACTGAAGAGAGGTGGCAGTTTTTCAAGGAATGCCTGTCTAGAGTTCTACAGAACAACGTTCCGAGCAGACAGGGAGGTGTTGGTCAGTTAAAGGAACTGTGGTGCACGAAAGCTGTGCGGGACCGAGTCGAGAAGAAAAGGAAAGCGTACAAAAGACTCAGAGCTTGGCAAAGATAGGGATTTAGAAGAGTATACGACTTGTCGGAAGGGACTAAAGAAGGAAATTAGGAGAGCCAGAAGGGGTCACGAGAAGGCCCTGGCAGGTAGGATTAAGGAGAACCCCAAGGCATTCTATAAATATGTGAAGAGTAAAAGGATGAGACGTGATGGAATAGGGCCTATAAAAGGTGAAGGCGGGAAAGTCTGTACGGAACCAGTAGAAATGGCAGAGGTGCTCTGAGTATTTTGCCTGTTTTCACAGAGGAGAAGGACCTGGGTGGATGTACTGCGGGCTTGTGGTGGACTGAAAAGATTGAGTAGGTGGACTTTAAGAAAGAGGTTGTGCTGGAATCTTTGAATGGCATCAAGATAGATAAGTCGCCGGGTCCGGATGGGATGGACCCCAGGTTACTCGGCCTGGGGAGGTTTGTTGCTGGCTTTAAAAAGGGATTGCCTTGGAGGTTTCAGCCTCACTGTTCCACAGAGAGAGCTGAGGGTAAGAGAGTGTTTTTTAGTGGAGATTTATTATTTTTTTCAGTTAATTTTGTGCGTAAAATCAGAGGTTTTTTTTTTCAAAACCGGAAGTAGGCCTGGGGAGGTTTGTTGCTGGCTTTAAAAGGCAGGCAGCACTTACGAGCGGGCAGTGGAGCAAGTGAAGCAGAGTGGGAGCTGGCAGGGCTTTGGCTCACAGGGCTTGTGGGAAGCAGAGTGAGAGCTGTCAGGGCTTTGGCTCAGAGGCTTAGGCGGTAAGGGCGAGGCAGGGCAAGTTATTTTTATCCAAACCTATATAGGAAAAGGGTAACTATGAATGATAGGCCAGTTCTGTGCTTCCGGTGTGGGATGTGGGAGTTCCTGGAAACACCTAGCCTCCCGGAGGACCACATTTGCGCCAGGTGCGTGGAACTGCAGCTCCTGAGGGACCGCGTCACGGAACTGGAGCTGCAGATTGCTGACCTTGGTCGAGTCAGGGAGAATGAGAATAATTGACACGAGTTATAGGGAACTAGTTACACCGGGGCATCGGGAGGAAGACACGTGGGTCACAGTCAGGAGGAGTAAAGGTCAGAAGGATAACGTACCAGAGAGTACTCCAGTGGCTGTCTCTCATAAGAGGAAGGGCTCGGCGATAGGTGTGAGAGGGGAGGGGAGTGAGCAAGTATATTGTTTTGGATAGTGTGGAGGAGGATGACTCTCCAGGGGTAAGCCACAGTGACCAGGTCACTGGCACAGAGTCAGGCTCTGTGGCCCGGAAAGGAAAGAGAGGGGTTAGGAGAGAAATAGTGGTGGGGGATGCGTCGGTTAGAGGCACGGACAGGCGATTCTGTGGGTGCGAAAAGGACTCCAGGATGGTAGTCTGCCTACCTGGTGCTGGGGTAATGGATGTCACCAAGTGGATAGGAGGCATCTTAAAAAGGGGAAGATAAAGAAACAGATGTCATTGTACACACTGGTGCAAATGACGTAGATAGGAAGCGCAGGGGGATCCTACGAGAGCAATTCAGGGAGTTGGGAAATAGACTAAAAAGTAGGGCCTCCAGGGTGGCCATCTCTGGGCTGCTCCCAATGCCTCGTGCCAGTGAGGCTAAGAATAGGGAGTCAGTACAATTGAATGCTTGGCTAAAGGACTGGCCCAGGAGGGAGGGCTTCATTTTCCTAGATCAATGGGAAGTTCAGGAGAGGATGGCACCTGTACAAGGAGGACAGGTCACAACTAAGTTGGAAAGGCACGAATATCCTGGCTGGGAGTTTTGCGAGTGCAGTTCGGGGGGGGGGGGGTTTAAACTAGTATGGCAGGGGGGTGGGGATCAAAATATTAGGTCTACAAGTGTCGAGGCTGGGGACGAGCTTGGGGCTGGGACAAGGCTGGCAAAGAAGTGCACTCTGGGGGAGGATGACCTCACTGGGCCTGGAGGTCTGGAGTGCTTATACTTCAATGCAAGGAGCGTAGCAGGTAAGACAGACAAACTTAGGGCCTTAATGCTCACAAGGAATTTGGATGTGGTTGCAGTGACAGAGACTTGGTTGAAAGAGGGACAGGACTGGCAGCTGAACATTCCGGGGTACAAGTGTTTTCGGTGAGACAGAGGAGGGGCCAAAAGAGGTGGGGGAGTAGCAGTATTAGTTGGAGAGCATATTACAGCAGTGCAGAAGGAGGACAATTCAGAGGGGTTGTGTAACAAGTCACTCTGGGTGGAGCTTAGAAACAGGAAGGGTGCAGTCACTATGTTGGGGGTATACTACAGGCCCCCCAACAGCCCAAGGGAAGTGGAAGAACGGATATGTCAGGAGATACTGGATAGGTGCAGGAAAAATAGGGTTGTTGTAGTGGGAGACTTCAATTTCCCTGGTATAGACTGGAAATCGCTGAGAGCAGGGACTCTGAATGGGGAGGAATTTGTAAAATGCGTCCAGGAGAGTTCTTTGGAACAATATGTAGATAGCCCGACTAGAGAGGGGGCTATACTGGACCTAGTACTGGGGAATGAGCCCGGTCAGGTCTTCAAAGTTTCGGTAGGGGAACATGTGACAAATAGTGACCACAATTGTTAGCTTTAGGATAGCGATGGAAAAGGATGAGTGGTGTCCCAAGGGTAAGGTGTTGGATTGGGGGAAGGCTAACTTTAGTGGGATTAGGCAGAAATTGGCAGCTCTTGATTGGGAGAGGCTGTTTGAGGATAAATCCACATCTGGCATATGGGAGTCTTTTAAGGAACAGTTGTTAGGGCTACAGGACAGGCATGTGCCCGTAAAAAAGGATAGGATTCAAGAACCGTGGATAACCAGGGAAATTGAGGGACTGGTCAAAAAGAAAAGAGGCGTATGTTAGGTCCAGGCAGCTAAAAACGGAGGGAGCTCTGGAGGAGTACAAAGAAAGTAGGAAAGAACTCAAACGGGGAATTAGAAGGGCAAAAAGGGGTCACGAAATGTCCTTGGCAGACAGGATTAAGGAGAATCCCAAGGCATTTTATTCATACGTTAGGAACAAAAGGGTTGTCAGGGGAAAAAAAAATGGGACCTCTCAGGGACAAAAGTGGGGAATTATGCTTGGAGCCCAAAGAAGTCGGGGAGATCCGAAATGAATACTTTGTGTCGGTATTCACAAAGGAGAGGGATGTGTTGACTGGGAGTGTCTCGGAGGGGAGTGTTGAACCGTTGGAGAAAATCTCCATTACAAGGGAGGAACTGTTAGGTTTGTTAGAGAATATAAAGACTGACAAATCCCCAGGGCCTGATGGAATCTATCCAAGGCTGCTCAGGGAGACGAGAGATGAAATCGCTGGGTCTCTGACGCAAATCTTTGTCTCGTCACTGGACACAGGTGAGGTCCCAGAGGATAGCTAATGTGGTCCCGTTATTTAACCCGGGTAATTATAGGCCGGTGAGCTTGACATCCGTGGTGGGGAAGTTGTTGAAGAAGTGACTGGAATGGTTGACGGGGGAAGGGCCGTGGATGTCATCTATATGGACTTCAGTAAAGCGTTTGACAAAGTCCCTCATGGTAGGCTGGTGAAAAAGATTGGATCTCATGGGATAAAGGGGGAGGTGGCTAGATGGGTGGAGAACTGGCTTGGTCACAGAAGACAGAGGGTGGTAGTGGAAGGGTCTTTTTCCGGCTGGATGCCTGTGACTAGTGGTGTTCCGCAGGGCTCTGTATTGGGACCTCTGCTGTTTGTGATTTATATAAACGATCTGGAAGAAGGTGTAACTGGGGTGATCATTAAGTTTGCGGACGACACAAAATTGGCAGGACTTGCAGATAGTGAGGAGCATTGTCAGAGGCTACAGAAGGATATAGATAGGCTGGAAATTTGGGCAAAGAAATGGCAGATGGAGTTCAATCCTGATGAATGCGAAGTGATGCATTTTGGTAGAAATAATGTAGGGAGGAGCTATACGATAAATGGCAGAACCATAAAGGGTGTAGATACGCAGAGGGATCTGGGTGTGCAAGTCCACAGATCCTTGAAGGTGACGTCACAGGTGGAGAAGGTGGTGAAGGCAGCATACGGCATGCTTGCCTTTATAGGACGGGGCATAGAGTATAAAGGTTGGGGTCTGATGTTGCAGATGTATAGAACATTGGTTCGGCCGCATTTGGAATACTGCGTCCAGTTCTGGTCGCCACACTACCAGAAGGACGTGGAGGCTTTGGAGAGAGTCCAGAGGAGGTTTACCAGGATGTTGCCTGGTATGGAGCGGCTTAGTTATGAGGAGAGATTGGATAAACTGGGGTTGTTCTCCCTGGAAAGACGGAGGATGTGGGGAGACTTAATAGAGGTGTCTAAAAGGCATAGATAGGGTGAACGGTGGGAAACTTTTCCCCCCCGAGGGGTCATAGATTCAAGGTGAAGGGGGGGGGGGCGGGGGGAGGAGGTTTAACACAGATATCAGAAGGACATATTTTACACAGAGGGTGGTGGGGGCCTGGAATGCGCTGCCAGGCAAGGTGGTGGAGGTGGACACACTGGGAACGTTTAAGACTTATCTAGATAGCCATTCAGACGGAATTCCACATTGGCCCAAAAACCTCAACCCCCCTCCCTGGGTGAGGTGCCCCACAGCCTGAGCCGCCTCGCGGAAATGTCCTCCATGCCTTTTTCTACCGCGCAGAGGCATTTCCTGTGCGGGCTGCTGCTGCACACCTTCCACTACTGCCTCCTCGCCTGTCGCCCGGATACACCTTGGCGGGCCTTGTTGCCATGGGCAGCGGAGGTCCCCAGTGGAGGTCCTTCTACGGAGGGATCTCCCCCAATTACATCGGGGACCTGGGGTGGAGGGTGATGCATGCAGTAGTTCCGCACAACCGTAGGATTCACTGGTTCACAGGCTCCAAAGACTGCCCTTTCTGCGGCCTTGTGGAGTCCGTGGACCATGTCTATGTTGTGTGTCTTAGGCTGCACTCCCTTTATGTTTTCCTGAAGAACCTTTTGTTGATGTTCTGTTTGCACTTCAGTCCCATGCTCCTGATCTACGGACACCCGGTGTGGAGAGGAGAGGGTCGGGATGGCGACCTCCTCACGAACCTGCTCCTGGGCCTGGCGAAACACGCCATTTACCGGTCCAGGCTGCGGGCGATCGAGAGGGCCGTCCGTCCTGACTGTCTTCCCCTCTACCGCGGCTACGTTCGCGGCCAGGTGTCCCTGGAGAGGGAGCATGCGGTGTCCACGGGCGCGGTTGAAGCTTTCCGCACCCGTTGAGCACCGCAGAGGTTGGGGTGCATTATTGACCCTAATAATCACATTTTAAATTGATCTTTAAGTTTCCTTTGTACTTTGATTTCTGTTCAGGCTGTTCCCCCTCCTTTTGGGGAGCTGCCCCGTTTACTTTGTCCTGACTTAACCTGAGTTTGTTTATTTGGTTTGACCTTAAAAGAGGGCAACATCTGTGAGTAACACACTTTCTTGGAGCTTGCTTGCTGGAGACGCCCGTTTTCTATCGTTTCTGCCGAATTGTTGGCTTCCTGCAAGGAAGGGAGGAGGGAAGGGGGAGGAAGGTGAGCTATCGCCTGCCTGCGGTCCGCTGGAGGGTGCTCTCTCCCTGGAGGGAGAGAGGGAAAGAGGACACGGAGACACTCTCTTTACTTTTTTCCACCTACGGGAGGGAAGACTGCACCGGGGGGGGAGGGGGGGGGGGGGGGGAAGACACCCTGGACTTAGTTTGCGCCCAAGAGAGCTGGAAGAGTAAAGTCCCCCTCCCCACTGCTGCTGCCCCCAACACCGGCACTCCCTCCCTCCTGACTGGGGCACCAGCCCTCCTCAGTGCCCTCTCCCTCGGGTACGATCTGCACCTGCGTCCGTGCAGATTGCCACTTTACCGAAACCCGGGAATGGCGGTGATCCACTTTGCGCCCAAAACAGGTACAATGGCGATTTAAATTGAATGAATGAACTCCCCTTCACCACCACGTTTGCCAATCCGGAACTGCACCGTAATGGACCTGCCTGTACTGTACTATGTTCTGTGTGTTCCATGTAATCCAAGGTTGTCCTCCTCACTATTTACCACACCACCAATGACAATCTGTTCAATTCTATCACATACCCATCCCTGCTTTCCTGTACCTACATTGTCCTTCCACACAGTGAACACAGATGCAAAATACTCATTTAGTGCCTCAAATACATCTTCCGGCTCCACACCAAAGTTGTCTAATGGGCAATTGGTTCCTAACCAACCTACTCTTTTCCCGATTACCCTCTTGCCCTTAAAATATAAATAAAAGATCTTGTGATTTTTTCTTTAGTTCTAACCTTCTGTGGCAACGCACTGCCTCAATAAGACATTGGGACTCAGTATTGATGCAGTTTGATGGACAAGTTGTCTCCATTCTGAACAATGGGGAACAAGCCCCTCCCATTCACTGACAATTTGCCCCTTACAAAGATGGTGATCACCCATCCACACATCGCCATCTTTATTGGGGGCAGTCATTAAGATCTCAGGGATCTTTGACCCACTTGATGCAAATGAGGGAACTGGTAAATTTTCTTTCTGCACTGTAAAGAAGCGGTGATGTGAGTTCCTGACTGATGGGGAAAGATCACAGACAGCAGTTCTTAAAGGGAAATGGCAATCCTGAAAACACAATCAGCTCTAGATCCAGAATATTAAACTCCAGCCCAGTTGCAGGGATTATTATCAGCAGAAACAAACCTCAAATGTCAGAATGAATGTGGCTCACTCCTGGATGTGATTAACAGCAGCAGCTACAGCAGAATCCACTCCCTGCACTCACTCGTGAAGTCGCTGGTGTGTCACCAGGTGGGAGGAGGTAGTGAATCCCTTCCCACACTCTGAGCAGGTGAATGGTCTCTCCCCAGCGTGAAGTCGCTGATGTGCTTTGAGGCTGGATCAATGTCTGAAGCTCTTTCCACAGTCAGTGCAGCTGAACAGCCTCTCCTCAGTGTGAACTCTCTGGTGTCACAAGGTTGGATGAATTAATGAATCGCTTCCCACACAGCAGGTGAACGGCCTCTCTCCAGTGTGAACTCTCCAGTGTAGTTGTCGGTTACACATCTGGACGAATCCCTTCCCACACACAGCAAGTGTACGGTCTCTCTGAACTCACTGGTGTAATGTTAGGCAGGATGATTGAGTAAATTCCTTCCAACACATGGGGCAGTTGAAGGGTCTCTCCCCAGTGTGGGTGCGTCGATGAGTTTCCAGTTTGGATGGGCAAGTGAATGCTTTCCCACAGTCCCCACATATCCACAGTTTCTCTATGGTGTCAGTATCATCATGTCTCTCCATATTGAGTGATTAGTTGAAGCCTCGTCCACACAGAACACATGCACAAATTCACATTGCTGTGAATGGTGTGATGTTTTTACAGGCTGTTCACTGGAAAACTCTCATTCGGTTGTGTGTGTCTCTCAGTGCTTTTCCAGTCACGCTGAGTCCAGTCATCTTTTCCCACACTCCACATTCAAAGGCTGATGGTGTTCAGGTGCTGGTGAATTGAGCAACTGTTAAATCTTGGTGTGAAACTGGATTCCATTTTGCTGACTGTAAATCTTCCCCTTCAAATATCCTGCAGAAGGAGTTTACAAAACTACTGTCAGTCCAGGATAGAAATTCTGATCAGACAAGTCTAATTTCAAAGGGAACAACTTTTCTGTTCTTGTTCCCCAAAACAGTAAATCTATGTCCCACACACTCTCCCTCCTCCCTGAGTTGAGGGCAGCACGGTGGCACAGTGGTTAGCACTGCTGCCTCACAGCACCAAGGACCCAAGTTTGATTCCCAGCTTGGGTCACTGTCTGTTTGCACATTCTCCCCATGTCTGCATGGGTTTTCGCCAAGTGCTCTGGTTTCCTCCCACAGTCCAAACAGGTGTAGGTTAGGTGAATTGGCTATGCTAAATTACCCCTAGTGTCAGGGGGACTAGCTCGGGTAAATGCATTGGCTAATGGGGATAGGGCGTGGATGGGATTGTGGTCAGTGCAGACTCGATGGGCCGAATGGCCTCCTTCTGCACTGTCGGATTCTATGAGATCGAAATGAAATGTTGCATATTTTTCATGCATCCTCACAACTAATTTTTCCAAATCACTCCAAGGCCTTTTCTTCCCTATCTCTGGAATCACCTCCAGCATTGCTCCAATTCTGGCTTCCTGCACATTCCCTATTTTAATCACTCCACCATTAGTGACTAGACCTTCAGTGCACAGGGATGACTTCTCAAAGAATTCCTACAGTGCAGAAGGAAAGCATTTGGCCCATCAAGTCTGCAGCAACTCTGAATATTTTACCCCTGATCTATACCTGTAACCCACGTTTTTACCCCACTAATCCACCTTACCTGTACACGAAGGGGCAATATAGCATGGCCAATCCCCCTAAGCATCACATCTTTGGACAGTGGGGGGAAACCGGAGCATCCAGAGGAAACCCACAGTCACAAGGATAATGTGCAAACTCCGCACAGACAGTGACCCAAGGCTGGAATCGAACCTGGGTCCCTGGCGCTGTGAGGCAGCAGTGTTAACCACCCTGGTATTAATGGTGTTTTATCAATAGAAGTTGTTGTTGGCTGTAACCCTAAATTCCGGTTTTCAACAACACAGTTTGTTATTAAATCAATCTGATTTTTTTTGTCCCCTGTGGGTTATTCATTTGGTTTCACCCCCAAGAAATACGGTGGCTGCGCATGAGTTGTTCCAAATTATGCTCAATAAAGATGGCAGACGCGCATGCACTTTGCAGTACGTGGATCCCTATAAAGATGGCGGATATTAACTCGGTCCTGAAGCCTTCGGAAGGCCCAAGGAATTGGCTTGGCAAATTGAGGGACTGTGGCCGACACTGGGTGTTTATAAAGCCTCACCACCCGCCAACTCCATTTATGTTTCCGGTTTTATTTCGGGCTCTGGATCCACACTCGGTCTTTGTAAACACATTCCTCTTAGAGTGAAGGGCAAGGCTGGCAGAAGTCAGGAAGCCCGGATGACTCGGGATACTGAGGCCCTGGTCAAGAAGAAGAAAGAGGCACATGACATGCATAGGGAGCTGGGATCAAGTGAATCCCTTGGCGTATAGGGGGTGTAGGAGTAGAGTTAAAAGAGAAATCAGGAGGGCAAAAAGGGGACACGAGATTGTTTTGGCAGATAAGGCAAAGGAGAATCCAAAGAGCTTCTACAAATACATAAAGTGCAAAAGAGTAACAAGGGAGAGAGAGTAGGGCCTCTTAAGGATCAACAAGGTCACCTATATGAGGATCCACAAGAGATGGGTGAGATCCTATATGAATATTTCTCATCAGTATTTACTGTTGAGAAAAGCATGGAACTTGGGGAAATAAATAGTGATGTCTGGAGGAGTACATATTACAGAGAAGGAGGTGCTGGAAGTTTTAAAGTGCATCAAGGTAGATAAATCCCTGGGACCTGATGAAGTGTATCCCAGGACACCGTGGGAGGCTAGGGGGGGAAATTGCGGGTCCCCTAGCAGAGATATTTGAATCATCGATAGTCACAGGTGAGGTGCCTGAAGATTGGAGAGTGGCAAATGTTGTGCCTTTGTTTAAAAAGGGCTGCAGGGAAAAGCCTGGGAACTAGAGGCCAGCGAGCCTCACATCTGTGGTGGGTAAATTGTTCGAAGGTATTTTGATCTACAGGCATTTAGAGACACAAGGACTGATTAGGGACAGTCAGCATAGCTTTGCGAGTGGAAAATCATGTCTCACAAACTTGATTTGAGTTTTTTGAAGGGGTAACCAAAAAGGTAGATGAGGGCAGTGCAGTTAATGTTATCTACATGGACTTTAGCAAGGCCTTTGACAAGGTACCACATGGTAGGTTGTTACACAAGGTTAAATCTCACAGGATCCAGGGCGAGGTATCTAAATGGATACAAAATTGGCTTCTGTCGGATGGTTGTAGTGAATTGTTTTTCAAACTGGAGGCCTGTGACCAGCGGTGGGCCTCAGGGATCAGTGATTTGGATGAGAATATAGGCGGCATGGTTAGTAAGTTTGCAGATGACACCAAGATTGGTGGCATAGTGGAAAGTGAAGAGAGTTATCTCCAATTGCAACAGGATCTTGATCACCACACAGAGGTGGTGGGGGCCTGGAATGCGCTGCCAAGTAGGGTGGTGGAGGCAGCCACACTGACATCGTTTAAGACTTACCTGGATAGTCACATAAGCAGTCTGGGAATGGAGGGATACAAACGATTGGTCTAGTTGGACCAAGGAGCGGCACAGGCTTGGAGGGCCAAAGGGCCTGTTTCCTGTGCTGTACTGTTCTTTGTTCTAATTGGACCAGTGGGCTGACAAATGGCAGATGGAGTTTAATTTGGATAAATGCAAGGTGATGCATCTTGGTAGATCGAACCAGGGCAGGACTTACTCAGTTCGGGAGAGTTATAGAACAAAGAGATCGAGGGGTACAGGTTCATAGCTCCTTGAAAGTAGAGTCACAGATGGACAGAGTGGTGAAGACGACATTTGGCATGCTTGGTTTCATTGGTCAGAACATTGAATGCAGAAGTTGGTACAATTTGTTGAAGTTGTACAAGACATTGGTAAAACCACATTTGGAACACTGCAGTTCTGGTCACCCTATTATAGGAAGGATAATATTAAACTAGAAAGTGTGCAGAGAAGTTTTACTAGGATGCTACCAGGACCTGATGGTGTGAAGTATAAGGAGAGGCTGGATAGAGGGAGGGGAGGCAGGCCCCAGCTCCCCCGCTCTCAGGGCACTGAGCTGTGCCTGCCTCCCCACAGGCAGTGCTAACTCCAGGCCCAGGCCCTAGCAGGCAGGAGGGGGTGAAGCAGATACTTACCTGGGAGGCACTGACACATTTCCCCCAGGGCTGTGCAGGGCAGGGTATCTCAGCGCAGGGGGCCCCACTCTCTCTGGGCCACAGCCTGAGGCACTGACCAGTCCTTCCAGACCAACCTAACCTGCTGGCACTGGAGGACCTACAATTTTCTCCCTAGCCTCCCACTCCTGGGATACACTTCATCAGGTCCTGGGGATTTATCTACCTTGATGCACTTGAAGACTTCCAGCACCTCCTTCTCTGCAGCACTATTTTAACCTCAAACAATGAATATAAAACAACATCATTAGCTATGGAAATAAATTAATTTTTAAAAAACAAATTATTGCAAGCTGATCTGCTATGTTAAATTTCTCAAAGTTCTCCTTTGAGACTACAGAGATTTGGAAGCTTTTACATTGTCTCCTCTCTCTCCCCTTCCTCAACTCTGGCTGGATTCAATCACAGTCATTGGTTCCTCTCGTTCTGTCTCTTCCTGATTCTGAATATTCATTGTTTTACAGAATGATACAGCACAGATGGAAACCATTCAGCTCAGTATGCCTGGAAGATCTATCCAATAAATTCAATAGCCCTGTTGGAAAAGTCAGAACAATAAGGCCACACTTGGAATACTGTGTGCAGTTCTGGTCACCCTATTATAGAAAGGGTATTATTAAACTAGAGAGTGTGCAGAAGAGATTGACTGGGATGCTACCGGACTTGATGGTTTGCGTTATAAGGAGAGGCTGGATAGACTGAGACTTTTTTCCTCTGGAGCGCAGGAGGCTGAGGGGTGATCTTATAGAGATCTATAAAATAATGAGGGGCACAGATCAGCTAGATAGTCAATATCTTTTCCCAAAGGTAGGGGAGTCTAAAACTAGAGGGCATAGGTTTAAGGTGAGAGGGGAGAGATACAGAAGTGTCCAGAGGGGCAGTTTGTTCACACAGAGGGTGGTGAGTGTCTGGAACAAGCTGCCAGAGGTAGTAGTAGAGGCCGGTACAATTTTATCTTTTAAAAAGCATTGAGACAGTGACATGGGTACGATGGGTACAGAGGGATATGGGCCAAACACGAGCAATTGGGACGAGCTGAGCGGTTTTAAAAAGTGCAGCATGGACAAGTTGGGCCGAAGGGCCTGTTTCCAGGCTGTAAACCTCTGACTCTATAAAAATCCCCATTTAAAACCCGCTCGCTCGAGCTCCTTACCGTCTGCCGCAGGCACTGCGCATGCTCCAGCTCCCAAACCAGGATGGGGCCGTTAACCTGGGCCTGTTCCCGGGAGGGAGGGAGGGAGAAGCCCCGCAGCTGCAAACCAGGGAGCTGACAATGATTCTGAAGGGTTTGCGGATCCTCCCCAATCTCCAACCGCCGGCTCCGCCGCTGCGATATTGACTCCGCCCCCACCAGGTTTTATCTGAGTGTTGGTCCTCCAGCCCCGCCCCTCATTCACTCTGATTGGTTGGAGGACCAGCCGCACCCGCTCGGTCCCCCAGCCCCGCCCCTCATTCACTCCGATTGGTTGAAGGACCAGCCGCTCCTGCTCGGTCCTCCAGCCCCGCCCCTTCTTCCGATTGGTCCGGAGCTGCCGTCAATCAGTCCCCGGGCATTGTGATGTGGAGCATGCGCAGTGTCATTGCTGTCCTTGGCGCTTGTTTGTCCCGGAGAAGCGGAGTCAGCGTTAGGCGGTGGCTGGGAGGATTTGGAAACACTTTGTGGATCCGCAAACCCTTCAGAATCATTGTCAGCTCCCTGGTTTGCAGCTGCGGGTCTTCTCCCTCCCTCCCGGGAACAGGCCCAGGTTAACGGCCCCATCCTGGCTCAGCCACTGGAGGATGGTTCACATCAGAGGATGGGGGAGGGGGACAATAAATAAGAGGTTACACTTTGGCCTCAAATCAATGAGGACTCTGATCTCTGGGAAGGAAGGAAACCCTGGGAGGTGGGCGGGGAGGATTCACAAACACCCGCTGGAGGTCCCAACACCTCCAATAAGACCCATTGGTTTTATTGTCAGTCTGCAGACAGGAGCTGGAGAACTGAACCCAGACAGAGGAGAGGGAGGGAGAAAACTGGGAGTGGAGGAAAGAAATGATGCTGAATGCAAGCAGACTTTTTCCGCTGAGGCTAGGGGAGAAAAAAACCAGAGGGCATGGGTTAAGGGTGAAAGGAGAAAAGTTTAAAGGGAATATTAGGGGGGGCTTCTTCACGCAGAGAGTGGTGGGAGTGTGGAATGAGCTGCCGGATAAAGTAAATGTGGGGTCACTTTTAACATTTAAGAAAAACTTGGACGGGTTCATGGATGAGAGGGGTGTGGAGGGATATGGTCCAAGTGCAGGTCAGTGGGACTAGGCATAAAATGGTTCGGCACAGACAAGAAGGGCCAAAAGACCTGTTTCTGAGCTGTAATTTTCTATGGTGAGATGGGTTTGGATTTCAGCCCAGGGAGGAGGGAGAGTGTGTGGGATGGGGATTTACAGATTTGGGGGAACAAGAGAGGAAAAAATATTCCAGAGAAACAAGAATTGTCTTCACAATTTCTATCCTGGACTGGCAGTGATGACTTTTCTAAACTGTTTTACAGGCTATTGGAAATGGAGGATTTACAGACTGCAACCAACTAAACATCATCTCAATATCTCACAGACTCATTCAATTCATCAGGGTCTGAATATCATCGGCCTCTGAATGTGGAAGGAGAAATGTTTCTCTGTTCTCTCTGTGGGAAAAGATTTTAAACATCAGTGTGACTGGAAAAACACCGAGACACACACACACACACAGTGAGAGTGTTCCAGTGAACTGACTGGAAAGTGCTTTAACCAGTTACACAGCCCGGAAAAACATCACACCATTCACAGCGAGGAGAAACTGTACATGTTCTGTATGTGGATGAAACTTCAACTGATCATCCAACCTGGAGAGACACAAGGACACTGACAACGTGGGGAAACTATGGAAATGTGAGGAATGTGGTAAAGGATTCAAGTATCCATCCCTGTTGGAAAACCATCGACACATTCACACTGAGGAGAAGCCATTCATCTGCTTTGTGCGTGGGAAGGGATTTACTCAGTTGTCCTGTTTCCAGTCACACCAACAAACTCACACTGAGGAGAAGCCATTCAGCTGCACTTCCTGTGGAAAGAGATTCAGGTCTTAATCCAACCTCAAAGCACACCAGCGAGTTCACACCGGGGAGAGACCATTCAGCTGCTCCGAGTGTGGGAAGGGATTCACTCGATCCTCCCATCTGCTGGAACAGCAGCAAACCCACAGCGAGGAGAGGCCGTTCAGCTGCACCAATTGTAGAAAGAGGTCTTCATCCAATCTCATTGCCCACCAGATTCATTCAGGGAAGACACCGTTCACCTGTTGTGTGTGTGGGAAGGAATACACTCACCCATCCAACCTGCTGATGTCCCAGCAAACTCACACAGGGGAGAGGCCATTCACCTGCTCCGTGTGTGGGAAAGGATTCACTCAGCCATCTAACCTGTTGACACCAGCAAATTCATAAGTAACCGCATGGTTGGATTCAGTTATTTTTGCTGTTGTTAATCACATTTAATACGGATAACCTGATAATATTTGGCTTGCTACTGCTGACATTAACAAACTGGCCGGCTCTTAAATATCTTGGCTATGTCACAGATTTTCAGAGCTGTAAAGTCCCTGTTTGAAAGCACCATCTGTGATGTTTTCCCTTGATTCAAGAACACCGTCTCCTGGAGGTTCATCTCCAATTCTTCACCATCCTGACTTGGAAATATTTTTGACCATCCTTCATGGTCGCTGGCTCAAAATCCGAGAATTTCATCCCAAATAGCATTGTGGATGCACCTACACCCCAGGGACTGCAGCGGTTCAAGAAAGTAGCTCACCACCTCCATTCTTTAGAACCTGAATATCATCAGCTTTTGAATGTGAAAGGAGAAATATTTGTCTGTTGTGTCTGTGGGAAAAGATTTTAAACGTCAGTATGAGTGGAAAAGCACAGACACACACACACAACTCGAGTGACAGTGTTCCACTGAAGTGACTGTGGAACGAGCTTTAACCAGTTACACAGTCTGAAAAAAATCACACCATTCACAGCGGGGAGAAACCGTACACAGGTTCTGTGTGTGGACAAGTCTTCAACTGATTGTCCAACCTGGAGAGACACCAAGGACACCGGCACCATGGAGAAACTGTGGAAATGTGGGGATTGTGGGAAAGGATACAGTTACCCTTCTGAACTGGAAATGCATCGACGCGCTCACACTGGGGAGAGGCCGTTCACCTGCTCCACCTGTGGGAAGGGATTCACTCAGTCATCCAGCCTGCTGACACACCAGTATGTTCACACTGATCAGACTCCTTTCAAATGTTCTGACTGTGAGAAGACATTTAAAAGCAAAAAGTATCTGCTGAGGGACCAACACATTCACAGTGAGGAGAAGCCGTTCACCTGCTCCTTGTGTGGGAAGCGATTCACTGCTACATCCAACCTGCAGAAACACCAGCGAGTTCACACTGACAAGAGACCCTTTAAATGTCCAGACTGCGGGAAGTGCTTTAAAACCTCCGGTGAAGTGACGTGTCATCAATGTGTTCATACTGACGAGAGACCATTCAGATGCTCTCACTGTGGGACTGGCTTCAGGCGATCATCTGAACTCACTGTACACCAGCGAATTCACACTGGAGAGAGACCGTACACCTGCTCTGTGTGTGGGAAGAGCTTCATTCAATCATACCACCTGCTGAAACACCAGCAAATTCATTCCGATATAAAACCTTTTAAATGTTTTGACTGTGAGCAGAACTTTAAAAGCAGCAATGGTCTCATGATGCACCAACGAGTTCACACTGGGGAGAGACCGTTCACCTGCTGTGTGTGTGGGAAGGGATTCACTCAGTCATCCCACCTGCAGTCACATCAGCAAATTCACTCTGATATTAAACGTTTTATGCTTTGATTACGAGCAGAATTTTAAAGGCTGCAATGGTCTAGTGATACACCAGCAAGTTCATACTGGGGAGAAACTGTTCACCTGTTCCGAGTGCGGGACTGGATCCACTGACTTACAGCAAATGCTGAGACACCAGCAACTTCACGAGTGTCTGCAGGGGTTGGATTCAGCTGCTTTTGCTGCTGTTAATCATAATGAGGACTAAATGTATGGGTTAATCCTAAAGTGTGTAAGAAATGTGTTCCAGCCACTCTCTTCCACAGTTCAGAGCTCCTAGACATGGAACAGAAGCTCCTTTACAACTGGGTTTAGAGTCAGGAAAAACAACGGTGAATGCTGGAAACTAGGATTTTAGTCCGGGAGTCAGAGATTACCCAAAAAGGGGGTCGGTGTCATTGGTGATTTTGAAACATTTTGTTCAGAAGCAACAGTTATGAAAGCTTCAAGTTTTTGTGCCCAGATCACCAACAACCCGTCCTGGTCCCTCCAAACTGACGCTACAGTTAAGAAAGCCCACCAACGCCTCTACTTTCTCAGGAGGCTAAGGAAATTCGGCATGTCTGCTCCGACTCTCACCAACGTTTACAGATGCACCATAGAAAGCATCCTCTGTGAATGTATGACAGCTTGATATGGCTCCTGCTCTGACCAAGACCACAATAAACTACAAAGGGTTGTGTCTGAAACCCAGTCCATCACGCAAACCAGCCTCCTATCCATCGACTCTGTCTACACTTCCCTCTGCCTCAGCAAAGCAGCCAGCATAATCAAGGACCCCACACACCCCAGATATACTCTTTTCCTCCTTCTTCAGTCAGGGAAAAAAATACAAAAATCTGAGGTCATCTTCCAACCGATTCAAGAGCAGCTTCTTCCCTGCTGCTGTCAGACTTTTGAATGGACCTAACTTATGTTAAGTCTCTGCACCCCAGCTATGACTGTAAGACTACATTCGATACCCTCTCTTTCCCTTCTCTATTAACGTCATGCTTTGTCTGTATAGCGCAAGAAAAAGTACTTTTCACTGTATACTAATAAACCTGTTGGACTTTAACCTGGTGTTGTTAAACTTCTTACTGTGTTTACCCCAGTCCAACGCCGACATCTCCACATCAGTACTAATACATGTGACAGTAATAAATCAATTTTTTTAAAAAATGGTACATTAGTTAAATAGGCAGAAAAGACAAATGAGCCATAACAAGTGAGAACAGTTTACTGATCCCGGATCAGCGGGATGCTGAGCTCTGTGTTTGGAGGTGACAGTCTCCCCGGAATGGTTTCCTGGTCCCGGATCAGACACTCGGACGGATGAAGCTGATCTCTGCAGCTGGAGATGACGGTCTCTTCGGATCTCACTCCTCTGGATCCAGTCAAAGTGTTTGGTGTCAGTCTGAATCCAGCACGGATCACTTTGAAAATCTCTTTCCTGTCTAAAGTGATTTTCCCCCTCGAGCCTGTTTAACCTTCACTCAGACATTTGGTTAAAGTCCAGGTCATAAGATCCAACCTTATCCGGTTTAGAAATGTCTTGTGTCAGGGTTTATGACAGAGACATGTCCTGGATAGAGAGAACAAGTCTGTCCTGTGTTTGTCACCCAGCAAGCTGCTATGGAAGCTTTCTTCATAAGAGAGTGAGCTGTTCCTATTAATATTCAATAAATGTCTTGACATTTTATGAAGACTTTATTAGATGGTGATGTTTTACAAAACAAGCCCTGAAATCAGAGATTGGTGTAAAACTGCAATCTGTTCCTGACTGAAAGTGAAGTTTCCAGTCTGAAAATGTCTTTGATTTGAAGTTTCCGAGTGTTTATGTGATATTCCTGAGTTTTCCCATGTCAGGCAGTGACAACAACAACTGGCATTGACCCATTAACAGATTAAAATGACCGAGACTTCACAGAGGCTCAGAAAGGTCAGGAGAGGGATGATGGAGAAATTGTCATTCACCAAAGGCGTGGGAAGTTTGTCAAAATATTAATTTCCTTTTTAACTCATAATAAATCCAATGTACTGTTTGGAACCACATCCAGGGTTAGGGTGAGGTATTAGTTAAGGTGAGATATTAGGGAGGGTGAGGTGTTGGTTCGAGTGAGGTGTTAGGGTTCGGCTTCGGGGTGTAGGTTGGGATCTTGCTGTTTGGAGCTGATCATGCAGATAAAGATTGGGATCTTGCTGTGTCTGTGTGTGATTTCAGTAAGGTTTATATTGTCTGTTTCAGGACCATATTCTTGTTTCCCAAACGTTAAGTAACAGATATTTGTTTGTGGGGTTGTTTGATTTGGAACAGTACACTTGGCTGTTCAGGTTTATACAATATCATGGTTGTTCTTTTTTGTAATTGATAAAAATTATGCAAATTTTCTTGTTATATGTTAACTGTGTTCTTAAATAAGATTTGACATTGTTTATAATTGGATTGTGAAAATCACATTGTGTTGTTCCCATGTGATTCTGTGGTTTCTGAGAGCAGGTCTTCCTGTGTTAGGATATTCTGTTGGTTTCAGGATCATAGAATCATAGAATCCCTACAGTACAGAAAGAGGCCATTCGGCCCATCGAGTCTGCACCGACCACAATCCCACCCAGGCCCTACCCCCATATCCCTACATATTTACCCACTAATCCCTCTAACCTACATATCTAAGGACACTAAGGGCAATTTTAGCATGGCCAATCAACCTAACCCGCACATCTTTGGACTGTGGGAGGAAACCGGAGCACCCGGAGAAAACCCACGCAGACACGAGGAGAATGTGCAGACTCCACACAGACAGTGACCCAAGCCGGGAATCGAACCCAGGTCCCTGGAGCTGTGAAGCAGCAGTGCTAACCACTCTGCTACCGTGCCGCCCAAATAGATGTTTCAGTGTTTACATGTCCTACAATTTCCTTGAATTCAATGCTGTTTTTCATCAGTCCCTGATGTGGAAATCAAATTATGGCTTCAACCCTCAGTAAATGGGTGCACTATGTTTGTGTGTGTGGCTGTGTGAGAGTGTCAGGTTGTGTGTGTCGTTGTGGGGGGTTGTCTGTCCCTATCTCGCTCTGTCTGTGTTGGTTTGAAGGAACCTTCGCTAACTGGTGTCTGGTGTTTTCTTCATAGAATCCCGACAGTACAGGAGGAGGCCATTCGGCCCATCGAGCCTGCACTGACAACAATCCCACCCTATCCCCGTAACCTCACATCTATTTACCCAACCATTCTCCCTGAAATTAGGGTCAATTTAGCATGGCCCAATCAACCTAACCAGCACATCTTTGGACTGTGGGAGGAGACCGGAGCATCCAGAGGAAACCCACACAGACACGGGGAGAATGCACAAACTCCACACAGACAGTGATCAAGCCAGGAATCGAACCCGGGTCCCTGGCGCTGTGATGCAGCAGTGCTAACTACTGTGCCACCGTGCTGCCCTTGTGTTAGTATGTCTTGTGTTAGTTTAAACACTGCAGTTTGGAGAGGGAGGGGAGACTGGAGATGGGGAGTAGATTGTAAGGATGGTGGGGTCAAGACATTGTTTTTTGACAAGGGTGTGCTCATGGCAAATTCGAAAGAGGGACAGTACCTGAGAGAATCATTGACAATGTCCGGGGACACAGGGAAGTAGGAGATCAGTAGTTTAGTGGGAGATTTAGTGGGAATAGAGTCAATGGAGCAGGAGGTGGGGCTCATGGGCAAAATGAGTCCTAAGAAGCCATGAGGGGAGACGGGAGGGAAACGAGAGAAAGATGTTGATTCAGGGCTCAGGAAAGGTTGAAATTTAGACAGAGTTTGGCCTTGTGGAAGGGAGTGAAGCAGCAGAGGCAGCTGATCAGATTGTCTCAATCTTAGTGACAAAGAAGCTCCATGAAATCCTCATACTCCACCTGTCTGCGTGGGTTTCCCCGGGTGATCTAGTTTCCTCCCACAGTCCAAAGATGTGTGGGTTAAGTGGATTGGCCAGGTTAAATTGCCTCTTAATGTCCAAAATGTGTATCTTAGAGGGATTAGCCATGATAGACTTGCGGGGTTATGGGTATTGGGCAGGGGTGGGTGTGGACTTGGGTAAGAAGCTCTTTTGGAGAGTTGGTGCAGACTCCAAGGGCCAAATGGCCTCCTTCTGCACTGTAGGGATTCTTACATATGTTCTAACAGTCTAACTTGTTGGAGATGAGGATTGAGGAGACAGGGGAGTGGGAGAGCTCTTCAAAAGGATCTGAATTGCGAGAGAGATATCAAAAAGATTCAACACCATGCGTATATTCAACACAAAACTGATTTATTTGACTTTTAGTGAGAATATTAGCCCCTGTAAGTGGCTGGGGTCTATTACCAGTGTAAACAGACCCTAATGAACATGGTTTAGTCCTGAATGTCACTGACAGCAAAGTTCAATCACTATAGTTACTTGTGAAGTCTCTGGTGTCTGAGCAGGTGCGATGAAGTCATGAATCTCTTCCCACATTCAGAGCAGGTGAACGGTCTCTCCCCGGTGTGAATTCTCTGGTGTACAGTGAGTTGAGAAGATTGCCTGAACCCAGTCCCACAGTGAGAGCACCTGAACAGTCTCTCCTCAGTGTGAACACGTTGATGGAACATCAGTTCCCCAGAACTTTTATAGCACTTCCCACAGTCTGGGCATTTAAAAGGTCTGTCGTCATTGTGAACTCGCTGGTGTGTCAGCAGAATGGTTGATGTAGTAAATCCCTTCCCACACTCACAGCAGGTGAATGGCCTCACCGCAGAGTGAACTCTCTGATGTTTTAGCAGGCCAGATGACTGAGTGAATCCTTTCCCACACACAGAGCAGGTAAACAGCCTTTCCCCAGAGTGGATTCGCTGGTGTTTCAGCAGGTCTGATGACTGGGTGAATCCCTTCCCACAGTTGGAGCAGGTGAACGGCCTCTCCCCAGTGTGAATTCGCTGATGTACAGTGAGCACAGATGATCGCCTGAACCCAGTCCCACAGTGAGAGCACCTGAATGGTCTCTCCCCTGTGTGAACTCGCTGATGTACAATGAGTTGAGATGATCGTCTGAACCCAGTCCCACAGTGAGGGCACATGAACGGTTTCTCATCAGTGTGAAGATGTTGATGGGACATCAGTACGCCAGAACTTTTAAAACACCTCCCACAGGCTGGACATTTAAAAGGTCTTTCGTCAGTGTGAACTCGCTGGTGACTCAACAGTTCGGCTGAAATACTGAATCCTTTCCCACACTCAGAGCAGGTGAATGGTCTCTCGCTGGAGTGAACTCGCTGGTGTTTGGAAAGTTCGGATGACTGAATGAATCCCTTCCCACACACAGAACAGGTGAAAGGCCTCTCCCCAGTGTGGCTGCGCCGATGCGTTTCCAGCTTGGACGGGGAAATGAATCCTTTCCCACAGTCCTCACATTTCCATAGTTTCTCCATAGTTTGACTGCACTTGTGGTTTGACAGGCCAGGTGATTGGCTGAAGCCTTGTGCACACACACAACATGTGTACGGCTTCTCTCCACTGTGAACGGTGCTTTTTCCTTCCATGTTTAAAATCTGATGATATTCAGTTCAGAATAAATTGAGTGACTCTGTCCAAGACTGATGTTATCTTTTGTTCGAGCTTCTGGACTGCAATTCCCCTGTGAAATTGAATTAAAACACAAAAAAAGGGAGTGAGAGAAAACCATTAAAACACAAAGGCAGATTGTGAAATTGAGCTGAATGAATCTGGTAATTTGTGGGTCCGGCTCTTGGAAAAAGTGGTTGAGGCAGAGTCCTTGAATAAGTTTAAGGCAGAACTGGATAGATTCTTGATAAGCAAGGGGGTGGAAGGTTATCGGGAGTAGACAGGAATGTGAAGTTGAGGGGAAACTTAGATCAGCCACAGGGTGGAGCAGATTCGAGGGACCAAGTGGCCTATTCCTGCTCCTAATTTGTATGTAAAAAGTACAGGAGATGTGAGGAAGAATGCTTTTACACAGCAAGTGGCAATGACCTGAAACTTGCTGCCTACGAGTTGGGTGGAAATGGACACGATGAATAATTTCAAAATGAAATTGGATAGACACTCGAGGGAAATAAAGCTGCAATGAGGATAGAGCAGAGGAATGGGACTGACTGGCTTGCTGTCGACAGCTTGCATGGATCCAATGGGCTGAATGGCCTCTGCACCAGAATGGCACTTTCTTGTAATCTCACCTAATTTAACCCTGGGAGTTCAGATATCACTCAGGTACATCAGTTCTACGCTCTTTCCAGGGCCATTATGTCCTGTTGCCCGGAACTGAGCACAGTTCTGAAACAACTATATGATGACATCAACAAGTTCCATCCCACCATCAGACTCACCATGGACTACTCTCCGGAATCGGTTGCATTCTTGGACACACGCATCTCCATTAAGGACGGTCACCTCAGCACCTCACTGTACCGCAAGCCCACGGATAACCTCATGATGCTCCACTTCTCCAGCTTCCACCCTAAACACGTAAAAGAAGCCATCCCCTACGGACAAGCCCTCCGAATACACAGGATCTGCTCAGATGAGGAGGATCGCAACAGACACCTCCAGACGCTGAAAGATGCCCTCATAAGAACAGGATATGGCGCTCGACTCATCGATCAACAGTTCCGACGTGCCACAGCGAAAAACCGCACCAACCTCCTCAGAAGACAAACACGGGACACGGTGGACAGAGTACCCTTCGTCGTCCAGTACTTCCCCGGAGCGGAGAAGCTACGGCATCTCCTCCGGAGCCTTCAACATGTCATTGATGAAGACGAACATCTCGCCAAGGCCATCCCCACACCCCCACTTCTTGCCTTCAAACAACCACGCAACCTCAAACAGACCATTGTCCGCAGCAAACTACCCAGCCTTCAGGAGAACAGTGACCACGACACCACACAACCCTGTCACAGCAACCTCTGCAAGACGTGCCGGATCATCAACATGGATGCCATCATCTCACGTGAGAACACCATCTACCAGGTACACGGTACCTACTCTTGCAACTCGGCCAACGTTGTCTACCTGATACGCTGCAAGAAAGGATGTCCCGAGGCATGGTACATTGGGGAAACCATGCAGACACTACGACAACGGATGAATGAACACCGCTCGACAATCACCAGGCAAGAGTGTTCTCTTCCTGTGGGGGAGCACTTCAGCAGTCACGGGCATTCAGCCTTGGATCTTCAGGTAAGCGTTCTCCAAGGCGGCCTTCACGACACACGACAGCGCAGAGTCACTGAGCAGAAACTGATAGCCAAGTTCCGCACACATGAGGACGGTCTAAACCGGGATGTTGGATTTATGTCACATTATCAGTAACCCCCACAGCTTGACTCCTGGACTTGCACAATTTCACAAGCTGTACTGTCTGGAGACAATACACATCTCTTTAACCTGTGTTGAATGCTCCCTCCACCCACATTGTCTGTGCATTTAAGACCTGGCTGGCTGTAGAGATTTGCATTCTAATCAGTATTCTGTAATTTGATTTCTGTGTCTGTGCCCTGTTTGAGAACAGAGACCACTCCATCTGACGAAGGAGCATTGCTCCGAAAGCTTATGGTATTTGCTACCAAATAAACCTGTTGGACTTTAACCTGGTGTTGTGAGACTTCTTACTGTTCTGTTAGATAGCCAGTTACCTATCCAATCGGCCAAACTTCCCTCTATCCCACACATCCTTACTTTCTTCATAAGCCGACCGTGGGGGACTTTATCAAACGCCTTACTAAAATCCATGTATATGACATCAACTGCACTACCTTCATCTACACACTTAGTTACCTCCTCAAAAAATTCTATCAAATTTGTGAGGCAAGACTTGTCCTTCACAAATCCGTGCTGACTATCCCGGATTAAGCTGCATCTTTCTAAATGGTCGTAAATCCTATCCCTAAGGACCTTTTCCATCAACTTACCAACCACCGAAGTAAGACTAACCGGCCTATAATTACCAGGGTCATTTCTATTCCCTTTCTTAAACAGAGGAACCACATTCGCCACTCTCCAGTCCTCTGGCACCACCCCCGTGGACAGTGGGGACGCAAAGATCAATGCCAAAGGCTCTGCTATCTCATCCCTTGCCTCCCAAAGAATCCTAGGATATATTTCATCAGGCCCAGGGGACTTATCAACTTTCAGTTTATTCAAAATTGCTAGTACATCTTCCCTCCGAACATCTACTTCCTCCAGCCTATCAGCCTGTGACACCATCTCTTCCTCAAAAACATGGCCCCTCTCCTTGGTGAACACCGAAGAAAAGTATTCATTCATCACCTCCTATCTCTTATGACTCCATGCACAAATTCCCACTGCCGTCCTTGACCGGCCCCAGCCTCACCCTGGTCATTCTTTTATGGAGTGACTCCATCAGATCACAATGTGATGTTTGATTTGAGATTCCCGTCTGGCAATTTTCCACTTCCAGCACTCTGTATATTTACAGAAACCATCACAGTTAGTCCAGGATAGAAATTCACAACATTCTCTCCTCCAAGTTGCCAATTGTGATTAAATGTTTCCTGGAGGTTTTATCACGTCTTTTCTATTGTGCCCATCCTCCAACCACGAATCAGTCAACACATCCTTCCCCACTGCCTTCCTGGGCCAATTGGAAAGCAAAAAAGACTCCTTACCTTACAGCATAATGATTGACAGTCAGACAAACATCTTTTATCCATTTTCAATATTTTTATATCCGGTGAAGAGAAATGTTCAAAGGAAAATGACAACAAAAGATATATTTTTAAATGTCCTGAATGTTTTAGAGACTGAGGTTTGAATCCCACTACAGCAGGTGGTGAAATTTGAATTCAATAAAAATCTGGAATTGAAAGTCTAATGATGACCATGAAACCATTGTCAATTGTTGTAAAAAGCCAACTGGTTCACTAATGTCCTTGAGCCAAGGAAATCTGCTGCCTTACCTGGTCAGGTCTATGTGTGATTCCAGATCCACAGCAGTGTGGTTGGTTGACTCTTAAAATGCCCTCTGAAGTTCAAGGGCAAATAAAGATGGGCAATAGATGCTGGCCCAGCCAGTGGCAGCCACATTCCCTGAATGCATTGGGAAACAAATCTCCCATCCTTATCTGGTGTGGCCTAAATATGACTCCAAACTACAGAGATGTGGTTGATTCTTAAAATGCTCTGTGACATGGTCTAGCAAGCTACTCAGTTGAAGTACAATTAGGGATGGACAATAAATGTTGGTCCAGCCAGCGACTCCCACATCCCATGGACAAATAAAAAATTCCTGGAGACTCCAGTCCAATCCGGGAGAGTTGGTAACTGGGCCAGGCTCACAGCGCATGCGCCCTGCTGTCCTGTAAAGATGGCGGCCGTTAACCTGGGCCTGGAGCCGCTCAGCTCCGACTCTATTCAGTACCAACTGAAGCGGGACCAGGAACATTTTATTCTGGATTGAAGACTCTACGGGGTAATTATGAAACCTCCCAGTCCACTCCGCTGCTTCTATCCCTCCCCGGTCACCCAGCGGCTCCATTACTGAACCTCACTCCATTGTTTCTTTCCGGCTCCTCACAGCGCCAGATACAGTCCGGACTGCGCATGCTCCGGTCAGAGCCAGGTACCGCGTTTGCGCAAGGCTGTAATGTGGATAGGGCACATTCTCACCCGCAGAGAATGTTGGGTAATCACCCCGCCATTCACACTGGTTTTGTTAAATAGAAAATATGGTTTGCGATCTGAATATGATTGGTACCATTGGGCCACAATAACAAATGTATTAAATCGATTGATGTGGAACTAAGGACTGATATAGTAACTAAGGACTGGGGTGGCACAGTGGCAAGCGCTGCTGTCTCACAGCGCCAGGGACTCAGGTTCAATTCTGGCCTCGGGTCACTGTCTGTGTGGACTTTGCATGTTCTCCCCATGTCTATGTGGGTTTCCTCCAGGTGCTCTGGTTTCCTCCCACAGTCCAAAGATGTGCGGGTTAGGTTAATTGGCTATGCTAAAATGCCCCTTAGTGTCAGGGTGAATAGTTGGGGTTATGGGGATAGTGCATGGGTCGGATTGTTGTTCGCGTAGGCTTAATGGGCTGAATGGCCTCCTTCCACACCGTAGGAATTCTACGAATCTATGAGCATAGGCTCTCCACCACAGTTCGGTCCTGGGTCTGATTGACAACAGAACAAACATCTACAGTTAGAAGTGAATGCATCAGGGTCTCAGCAGGCTTTACCCATAGACAGAACAGTTAAACTGCCCCTCACCAATAAGAATGCTGACATTGATTTTAAAAGTTCAAAGCATTTGATCCAGAGTGTTAGCCACTGAGGAAAACTAAGGAAATCCCTTTGCACATGTGAAGTGTCTGAGTGTTGTCCCTCTAGTCTAACTGTGCTGTTCTATCAGTAAATGAGATAACTGAGTGAATCCATGTGAAGGACAGTGTGTGTCAGAGTGCAGCAGTCCCTCAATGTCAGACTGCAGTGTCAGCCTAGATAATGTGCTCAGCTTGATGAGTATTTCCTGTTGTTATTGATGTGAATCATTCAGAAACAATGGACTCTGATGATGTCATCCAGGCCTGCTGCAATGATGTCATAGAGACTATTACATCACAGCGGAGCCTTAGTGCTGAAAACAGTTTTGTTCCAGACGGCAGCAAGTCCATTACTGATAGATCTGGAAATGAAAATAGTGGGGATGAAAGCACCCCAAGTTATTTCAGAGAAGTTTCACAGTGAAAAAAGTAGCATTAGTGGTTCGCATTGTTTCCTCACAGCACCAGGGCCCTGGTTTCAATTTTGGCCTCGGGTGACTATCTGTCTGGAGTTTGCATGTTATCCCCATGTCTGCATGGGTTTCCTCCGGGTGCTCCGGTCTACTCCCACAGTCCGAAGATGTGCAGGTTAGGTGGATTGGCCACGCTAAATTGACCCGTAGTGTCCCAAGTTGTGCAGGTTAGATGGATTAGAAATGGTAAATGTGTTACAGGTATAGGGTGGGGGAGAGGGCCTGGGTAAGATTCTCTGTCAGAATGTTGGTACAGACTCTTTAGGACAAATGGCCTCTTCTGCACTGTAGGGATTCTGAGTGACAGAGCATAATATTAGGATAGATGGGAAAAGCCTGATTGGAGAGGCAGATCTTGAATCAGGAGAGATGGACAGTTCAGCGAGAGAATTTCATAGTTTCACACCCAGGTCCTGCCACTAATGATGGAGTATTAAAATCAAGGATGCTCAAGAGGCCAGAATGAGAAGAGTGCAGATATCTCAGAGAATAGTGAAACTGGAGATTACTGAGATAGGGAGGTATAAGGTCATGGAGGAATTTGAAATCAAGGATGTGAATTTTAAAGTTGATGCACTACTTGACTTGAAGGTGATGTAGGTCAGTGAGCTCAGGGGGAATGGGTGAATTCACAATTCCGGGTGGGGTGAACGTGAGAGGCTGGTCAGGAATGTATTGGAATTGTCAAGTCTAAAGCTAACACGGGCATGGATGAGGGTTTCAGCAGCAGATGAGCTGAGGTGGGTGAAGACAGGTGACATTATGGAGATTGAAATATCTGGTATTGGTGATGGGGTGGATATGTGGTCAGAAACTCATCTTGGGGTCAAATCTGACACCGAGATTGTGAAGTGTGTGGTTCAGCCTCAGACAGTTCCCAGGGAGAGAGATGGACTATAAGATGTAGGAGCAGAAGGAGGCCATTTGGCCCATCAAGTTTGCTCTGCCATTCAATGAAATCATGACTGATCGCTTGTGATTATCCACAACTCCACTTTCTTGCCTTATCCCCATAACCCCTGATTCCCTTACTGATTAAGAAAAAAAAAATCGATCTCAGCCTTAGGCATACTTAATGACCCATTAAGCCCTCTGTGGTAAAGAATTCCACATATTCACGACATTCTGAGAAGAAATTCCTTCTC
Organism: Mustelus asterias; assembly: GCF_964213995.1. Lineage (NCBI taxonomy): Eukaryota > Metazoa > Chordata > Chondrichthyes > Carcharhiniformes > Triakidae > Mustelus > Mustelus asterias. The sequence continues at coordinate 461,704 of NW_027590204.1, forward strand.
ATTGCTGTCTTAATTGGATGACCCGTTACTCTGAGTAGTGAGGGAACAGAATTTTTAGTGATGACTGAAGACAGTGGCTTTGGTCTTTCCAATGTTTAACTGGAGGAAATTTCTGCTCATCCAGAACTGGATGTGGGATGAGCAGTTTGATAATTTAGTAACGGTGGAGGAATGGAGAGGGATGGGGGTGAGGTCGAGCTGGGTGTTGTCAGTGTACAGGTGAAAACCAACATGGTGCTTTTGGATGATGTCACCCAGTGGCAGCATGTGGATGGGAAATAGGAGGGGCCAAGGATAGATCCTCGGGGGACACCGAGTTCAGGGGTTTTGGAGAGGAAAAGGAGGTTGGAGATGGGGCAATAATTTGCAAAGATAGTGGGGTTTAGTGTTTTTTTAGGATGGGTGATGACGGTACATTTAAAGTGAGAGAAACAGTAAGAAATGGGAGAGAATTGTGAACAGTGTCAGCTAACATGGGGAAGTTGGATGGACAGCAGTTTTGTGAGAATGGAGTCCAGGGAGTTGAAGGCAGGTCTCATGGACAACATGAGCTCAGAGGGAGATAGGAGAGAAACTGGAGGAAGATAGAGCTCAGACAAGGAGGAACTTCACAGACACTTTGGTCCGGTGGTCTGTGGAAGGGAAAGAAGCAGCAAAGGCAGCTGATTGGATTGGCTCAATCTTAGTCACAAGGAACCATAGAATCTGCACAGTGCAGAAAGAGGCCTTTTGGCCCATCGTGTCTGCACTGACTCTGAAAAAGCATCCCACCCAAGCCTTCCCCTCCACTCCATCCCTGTAACCCCACATATTTACCATGGCTAATCCACCCAAATTACACATCTTTGGACACTTGGGTGCAATTTAGCATGGCTAATTCACCTAACCTGCACGTCTTCGGAGTGTGGGAGGAAACTCGAGAACCCGGAGGAAACCCACACAAACACGGGGAGAACGTGCAACCTCCACATGGTCACACAAGGCCAGAATCAAACCTGGGTCCCTGGCACTGAGGGAGCAGTGCTAAATACTGTGTCGCCTTATATGCCATGAGCTCCTCACACTTGTTGGAGGTGAGGATGGAGGTAACAGGGAGAGCCCTTTAAAAGGAAATAATTTGTGATAGAGATATTAAAAAAGATTTGATACACCTTGTTGAATACAAAGCTGATTTATTTGACTTTTATCTCGAATATTAACTCCTATAACTAAGCTGGCGTTTACTTAATGTTAAGGGCCCGGTTTATGCTCAATATTGTGCTGTCTGTGGTTGGGGAGGATGCAGAGATGGGAACAATTCAAGAGGTCCACACAAGATTGAATAAAAACAGCATTGAGACTGGTTTATTTTTCGGTGTGCATTCTGCAGGCTTAAATTCCCCAACTACTGGCAGTCTGCAGAGACCTGATGATGTCACAGAGTGATCACATGACTGTCATCTTAAAGGGGCCATGCCACACACAGCAATACCCCAAATACACAACAGCAAATCTGAGTTTGCAATTTATATTGCATGAGGAGAGGTTGTGAAATCTGGAAATTATGTCCCAGACTTCTTGTGATGGTTTTATAGCAATCAAAATGTTAATTAAGAAATGGGGGAAAAAAAACAAATGAAATAGAATTACACTTAAAATAATACAATGGCTTCACACAATATCAATACTTTAAACAGTTCAATCTGTCCAGCAACACCTTATAGATTTTAAGATCTATAAAAATCCAGTAACTTTTTATTTTAACCACTCAGTGCCTTTACTCCTGTTGGTATTGCTTCTGAGGTTAACAGCAGTTGGCTTTTCAAATCCGGCCTCCTTCACACTGCTTTCTGGGAGTTAACCAACTATTACTGCTGTTGACCGAGACCTGAAACAACTCCCTTCATAGGTTTCAGTTTCCCATTAACTCTGTTCTTTCCTTTCATCTCTCTATTCGCACCCAATTTCCTCACAACTAATCTCTCCCAGAATTGATAAACATCATCTCTTTATTTTAACATCGATAATATAAAAGGAAAGTAAATTCACTTTAATCATACTTTACTCATGACAGCTTTGTGGCACAGCATGCATCTATTATATTTTGATCACTAAGCGCCCATTCAGATCTATTTCTGTTCTGTACCCACCCCTACTAAACTGTTTTGGGTAAGCACCTGTTTGAGGTCTTGCTGGGCTCATTAACACATCAAACTCTCAGTTTAAATTCACACGGCCACTCTGTTTCCTGCTGTAATTACCACTCTGACACTTCATCAGTTTAAAAAAATGAGCAATGCCAGGCAATGGCCATCACCAATAAGAGACACTGTAACCACCGCCCCATGACATCCAATGGTGTTACCATCACTGAATCCCCCACTGTCAACATCCTTGGGGTTACCATTGACCAAAACCTCAACTGGACTCACCACATAAACACAGTGGCTACAAGAGCAGGTCAGAAGCTTGGAATACTGCGGCAAGTAACTCACCTCCTGACTCCCCAGAACCTACCCACAAGGCACAAGTCAGGAGTGTGATGGAATACTCCCCATTTGCCTGGATGGGTGCAGCTCCAACAACACTCAAGAAGCTTGACACCATCCAGGGCAAAGCAGCCTGCTTGGTTGGCATCACATCCACAAACATTCACTCCCTCCACCACTGATGCTCTGTAGCAGCAGTGTGTACTATCTACAAGATGCACTGCAACAATTCACCAAAGATCCTTAGACAGCACCTTCCAAACACACGACCACTTCCATCTAGAAGGATAAGGGCAGCAGATAAATGGGAACACAAACACATGCAAGTTCCCCTCCAAGCCACTCACCATCCTGACTTGGAGATTTATCGCCGTTCCTTCACAGTCACTGGGTCAAAATCCTGGAATTCCCTCCCTAACGGCATTGTGGGTCAACCTATAGAACATGAACTGCAGCGATTCAAGAGGCAGCTCACCAGCACCTTCTCAAGGGCAATGGGGGATGGGCAATACATGCCGGCCAGCCAGCGACGCCCATGTCCCAGGAATGAATAAATTTGGAGACAGTTTTATCCGGTGAGCTCGAGGAAGGGAGAGAAGCAGCAGCTGATTAGATTGTTTCAATCTTAGTGACAAAGAAACTCCATGAGCTCCTCACACCTTATAACTGGGTTGGAGTTTATGAACATCAGTAGCAACAGACCTCAATGAAGCTGGTTCAGTCCACGATGTGACGAACAGCAACATCCAATCACTGAGATTTCTTGTGAATTTGCTGGTGCATTAGCAGGTTGGATAACTGAGTGAATCCCTTTCCACACACGGAGCAGGGGAATGGCTTCTCCCCAGTGTGAATTCGCAGGTGTACAGTAAGGTCAGATGATCGTCTGAACCCAGTCCCACACTGAGAGCACCTGAACGGTCTCACGTCAGTGTGAACACGTTGATGGGACAGTAGTTCCCCAGAACTTTTATAGCACTTCCCACAGTCTGGACACCTGAAAGGTCTCTCACCAGTGTGAACTCGTTGGTGTACAGTGAGGTCAGATGATCGTCTGAATCCAGTCCCACAGTGAGAACACCTAAAGGGTCTCTCATCAGTGTGAATGCGTTGATGGGATATCAGTTCCCCAGAACTTTTATAACACTTTTCGCAGTCTGAACATTGGAACGGTCTCTCCCCAGTGTGAACTCGCTGGTGTCTCAGCAGATTGGAGGAGTGAGCAAATCCCTTCCCACACTGGGAGCAAGTGAACGGCCTCTCACCTGCATGAATGTGTTGGTGTGTCTGCAAGTGGTATGAGTGTGTGAATCCCTTCCCACACTGGGAGCAGGTGAACGGTCTCTCCCCAATGTGAGTTCGTTGATGAATTTCCAACTTAGATGGGTAATCGAACCCTTTCCCACAGTCCCCACATTTCCATGGTTTCTCCCCATTGCGACGGCATTTATGTTCTGACAGGCCAGATGATCGACTGAAGCCGCGTCCACACACAGAACATGTGTACGGTTTCTCCCCAGTGTGAACAGTGTTTTTTCCTTCCATCTTCAAAATCTGATGATATTCCATTTACGATAAAATCTGTCTGTCTTAGATCCTGATGCGATGTTTGGTTTCAATTTCCCAATTCCAAATCCTCTCCTTCTAACATCCTGTGAAATAGATTTAAAACAGCAAAATAGGAGTGAGAGAGAACCCACAAAAACTCAAAGGCAGATTGTGAAAGTGAGCTGAATGAATCAATCTGAGGTTGATTGGCCATTTGTGGGGCCGGAATGAGGAACAAGTGACCATGGAAAACTGCTGGATTGTCATAAAAACCCAACTGGTTCACCTTTATGGGAGGAGCAAAGAGGGAGGGAGAGAGTTTGTGTTTGAGGGAGAGCGGGTGTGAGAGGGAGAGCGCGCATGTGAGAGAGCGGGAGAGTGTGTGTGAGAGAGCGGGAGAGTGCGTCTGAGAGAGGGGGAGAGTGCGTCTGAGAGAGGGGGAGAGTGCGTCTGAGAGAGGGGGAGAGTGCGTGTGAGAGAGGGGGGGAGTGCGTGTGAGAGAGGGAAGGTGTGTGTGTGAGGGAAGGTGTGTGTGAGAGGGAAGGTGTGTGAGAAAGGGAAGGTGTGTGTGAGAGGGAAGGTGTGTGAGAGAGGGAAGGTGTGTGAGAGAGGGAAGGTGTGTGTGTGAGGGAAGGTGTGTGTGAGAGGGAAGGTGTGTGAGAAAGGGAAGGTGTGTGAGAGAGGGAAGGTGTGTGAGAGAGAGGGAAGGTGTGTGAGAGAGAGGGAAGGTGTGTGTGAGAGGGAAGGTATGTGTGAGAGTGTGTGATAATGTTTGTGTGAGGGAGAGAGAATGTGAGAGAGAGAGTGTGGGTGTGTGTGAGACAGACAATAGATAGGCGGTGATAGAAAGGGATTGAATACATGCACAGCTGGGGTTTTCGCCCCTCCCCCATGGGCATTTTGCATTGATCGCTGGCCGTGCTGCTGGGAAACTGCCTCGGGCGGTCACCATCAGCTGGAATGGAAGATCCCACTCGTGGAAGGGCTGCAAATTCAGTCTCGCAACTAAACCACAACATTAACAGAATCTCCCAACAGACAGAGAAAAATCTCCTCGTTGAGGAAATCCCCAGGGAGCGGGGATGATGTCACCACACAATGTGAGCGTGGTACTGTGGTTAGCATTGCTACCTTACAGCGCCAGGGACCCGGGTTCGATTCTGGCCTTGGGTGGCAGTCTGTACGGAATTTGCACATTGTCACCATGTCTGCCTGGGTTTCCTCCAGGTGCTCTGGTTTCATCCCACAGTCCAAAGATGTGCAGGTTAGGGGGATTGGCCATGCTAAACTGCCCCTTAGTTTCCAAAGATGTGTAGGTTAGGTGGAGCGGCCATGGTAAAATTGTCCCCATGTCCCAAGATCTGCAGGTTAGGCAGATTAGCGGGGTAAATATGTGTAGTTAGGAGGGTTGCGCCTGGGGAAGATGCTCTGTCAGAGAGTCAGTGCAGACTTCATGGGCCAAATGGCCTCCTACTGCACAGACAGGAACACAGAACATCTGGATCTGTGCAAAGCAGTGATCACCGCACATTATGGAGGATGTGAGGCTCCTCGACAGGGTGCCGAGGAGATTTACCAGAATGGTTCCAGGGATGAGGGATTATAGTTACGATGTTAGGCTGGAGAAACTGGGGTTATTGTCCTTGGAGCAAAAGAGATTGATAGAGCTGTACAAGTTTATGATTGGTCTAAGATAAGGTAGCTAAAGAAAAGCTGTTCCTATCAGCTGATTTGGGTGGCACAGTGGTACAAGTAAAGTGAAGTTTATTTATTAGTCACAAGTAAGGCTTACATTAACAATGCAGTGAAGTTACAGTTAAATTCCTCTAGTCATCACACTCCAGCACCTGTTCAGGTCAATGCACCTAACCAGCACGTCTTTCAGACTGTGGGAGGAAACCGGAGCACCCGGGTCTCTGGCGCCGTGAGGCAGTAGTGCTAACCACCGTGCCACTAACAGTGGTTAGCACTGATGTCTCACAGCTCCAGGGACCGGGGTTCGATTCCCGGCTTGGGTCACTGTCTGTGTGGAGTTTGCACATTCTCCTTGTGTCTGCATGGGTTTCCTCCGGGTGCTCCGGTTTCCTCCCACAGTCCAAAGATGTGTGGGTTAAGTTGATTGGCCCTTGGTGTCCCCGGATGCGTAGGTTAGAGGGATTAGCAGGGTAAATAGGTGGGGTTGCAAGGATGGGGCCTGGGTGGAATTGTTGTCGGCGCAGACTCAATGGGCCGAATGTACTCCTTCTGCACTGGAGGATTTCTGTGATTGCAAAAGAATTAAGGGGCACAGATTTAAGATTTTGAGCAAAATCTACAGGGCAATATGAGGAAGAAATTTTACACCATGAGGGGTAATGACTTGGAACTCAATGCTTACGTTCAAATGATGACTACATCCAGGTCCTGATGAGTTGAGTAACAATGTCAGTTTTTGATGTGACGTTTCATTTGAGATTTGTGTCTGCAAATCCTCTTCTAATACCTGAAAATGAAATGTACAAAGGGCATCACTGTCAGTCGAAAAATGAAATTCAATAAGAAGTTGTCCAGGACAACGACTCAGGCTCCCTGCTGCACTTTTCCCTTTGTCATTGTCAGCAGTCCCTCGATTCGACGACGATGTCTCCTCAGGGTCGCGAGTTTCTGCCATGGATCTTCATGTGACTGAACTGAGCCCACAGATCTTCGGGCCAATGGGAAAGACATCCCATGATATTGTGGGATCTGGAAAGCAGAATGTATTTCCCTTTCCAAAAGAGGAAATGCTGGAAAATCTCTGCAGGTCTGGCAGCATCTGTAAGGAGAGAAAAGAGCTGACGTTGAGGCCAGATGACCCTTTGTCAAAGCTATTTCCCTTTCTTTCCTTCTCTGCCACCGCTCTGCCTCATCAATAAGACATTGGGACTCAGAGGGTTGATGCAGTTTGATGGACAAGTTGTCTCCATTCTGAACAATGGGGAACAAGCTCCTCCCACTCATTGACAATATTACCCCCGAAAACGATGGCGGCTGCGCATGCGCCTTGTTGCATATTGCCCCCAATAAAGATGGCGGCCTTGAACGCGGCCCGAACATGAGGTGCTGCGGTACCGCTCGGTACAAACTGGGTCCGCGAAGCTCTTTACCGAGGTTCACGGCTGACACAACCTGCTTACGCAGCGTTTCCGTCCACCCGCGAGATCCCTCGCCCCCTCCGTACCGTCAATCACCGCTAACCGATCTCCGAGCCGAAAAAACAGCCCGTCTCCGTCGCCATTACCCACAATGCGCATGCTCCAGTCAGAGCGGGCTCCGCCCCTCATTCACTGTGATTGGTTGGAGGACCAGCCTCTCCCGCTCGGACCTCCAACCGTGCCCCTCCTCTTCCCATTGGTCCGCGCTGCCGTCAATCAGCCGGGCATTGTGACGGTGACTTGCTGCTTGTCCAATAATAAGTGAGAGCGTCTCAGTGTGACAATGACACACAGACTCTTTTTTTTAATACTTTTCCAATTCAATCAAATCAAATCCAATTCAGAGTCTCAACAAGTTGAGACATTTCAGATCCAGGCTGACAAGACAGGACGGGAGACCAAAACCACCCTGTCCTGGGCCTGATCTACATGAGTCAAGCTGATTGGAGAAGGGGGAGGATCCTCCTCCAAGACTTGAGCTCATAATCAGAGTGGGGAATGGAGCACAGAGACAACACAGCAAAGCACTGACTTACTCTGAGTGTAACAATGACACACACAGGCTCCAATACAATCAGAGTGGGGATGGAGCACAGAGACAACACAGCAAGGCACTGACTTCAAAACAGAAAATGCTGCAAAACCTCAGCAAGTCTGTCAGCAACTGTGGAGAGAGATTCCAGCCAACGTTTCGAGTCTGGATGACCCTTTGTCATGGATTGGCTTGACTTATTTTGGGTTGACTGACTCTGAGTGTAACAAACACAGTGTTTATTCCAATAATAAGAGTCAGGCTGCAGTGTGTAGTGAACACAGTATTGGATCCAATGTAATGATAGTACAGAGGGTATAGAATCCCTACAGTGCAGAAGGAGGTCATTGAGCCTATACCAACAATGATCCCACCCAGTCCTGTACCCGTAACCATGTAGTTATCCTGCTAATCCCCGATACTAAGGGCCAATCAATCTAATCTGCACATTTTTGGAGTGTGGGAGGAAACAAGAGCACCCAGAGGAAACCCACACAGACACAGGGGGAATGTGCAGACTCCACACAGTCAGCTGAGGCACGAATTGAACCCGGGTTCCTGGCGCTGTGAGGCAGCAATGCTGACCACTGTGCTGCCAGGCTGCCTGTGTTTTAAGAAATCTCATTAAAATCTGTAACTCAGATGGGGATATGGGTTGGTGTTTGGTGGGAATCAGATTTACAGAATTTCAGAATGGATTCCTGTAATAGCAGCAATCCAATTGCTATATGTTGGTAAGACTGAGGGAAGTATTTAAAGTGGAGACCATAGATGTGTTATCAAGGGTAATGTACTGATGGACTTTATGAACTGAGAAAATATTGAGAGCAAAGAAATCAATCTCGAAAATTGTAGTCACTTCACGTTGTTCCAGGAGAAGTGGCGTCTGGTTGTGGAGATGTCAGGTTTTACACAGCACATGGTCATTCTGAATGGAGAATCTCTGAGTTGTACAATTCACATCATTCAGGGGCCAGATTGTCTGCTCAGAAAGAGGAAGGTTTCTGTGACACCAATGAAAAGCAACACACACACTCACAGACACCCTCACACACAGAGTCTCACACCCTGCAAATTATCTCCTGTCACTTTATTGTTTTTAGTCGTTTTGAAATAAATCCTGAATGAACTATAAAATCATTCATAAGTACTTGTTGAGATTCCCCTGAAAGACATCTGTACTGTTCATTTCACTCCCTGTAGTTGTGATTTACATATTCTCGCCACTCTTTGTGTAGAGAAATTTATCCTGGATTTCCGATTGGATTTCTTAGTGACTGTTTCATATTGATTGTCTCCAGTTTCCCAGTAACTTCATTGCAGTGTTAATCTAAGCCTACTTGTGACTAATAAATAAACTTTACTTTTTGCTCTTCCCCACAAGAGGAAACACTATTTCTGTATCTAAACCTTTTATAATTTTAGGACCTCTGCTCAGGTTACCCCTCAGCCTTCATTTCTCAAGAAAGAAGAACTAGCCTGTCAATCCTTTCCTGATAAAAAAACCACACACGATTTGAAAATCATTTCTGGGATGTGGGCATTGCTGGCTTGGCCAGCATTTATGGCTAATCCCTGATTGCCCTTGAGAAGGTGGTGGTGAGCTGCCTTCTACATTAAAATCTCATCATTAAAATCTTCTCTGCACGCTTTCCAGTGCCTGGATATTTTTTTAATAATACGGTGACCAGAATGGTATGCAGTGGTCAGTAAGATTCTTGATCAGAGAGTCACAGATTTTCCAAAAGTGGTTTGAGCTTATCCATGGTTTTAAATTAGATTATTAGGAAGCAACAATTAAAAAATGATGCATAATAAACAGGGGAAAAAAAACAAGACCCATGGCAGGTGAGTAACCGAGGCCCCAGCACTGATCCTGCGTTACCCAAATAGTCACTGCCTGCCAGTTGGAAAAAGACCCGTTTAATCCGACTCTTTGTCTCCTGTCTGCCAATCAGTTTTCTACCCATCTCAGTACAATAGCCCCAATCCCATGTGCTTTACTTTTTGTGAAGAAGTTGCCAAGTTGGCGGATGACGGGAATTGGGTTCACGTTATCTATCTCAGGACATAATCATCAACAACTTGTATTTACACAGAGTGTTGTGGGGCTGGAGGAGGTTACTGAGATACTGAGGAACTTTGTTGTATTCATTTTTACGGGATGTAGACGTCACTTGCTGGGCCAGAATTTCTTGCCCATCCCTAACTGCCCTCCATTTCAGAGGGCATTTGAGAGTCACATGTAGGCCTGACCAAGTAAGGACGGCAGGTTTCCTTTTCTAAAGGACGTTACTGAACCAAATGGGTTTTTACGACAATTGATTAAAGGTTAAGGTTTGTCATTAGACTTTTAATCCAAGATTTTAATTGAATACAAATTTCACCATCGACTGTGGTGGGATTCGAACCTGGGTCCCCAGAGCCTTACCCTGAGTCCAGTGATAATTCCACTGTGCCACTGCCTCCCCTATTCATCCAATTGTTATTGTTTATCTCAGGGCGCAGAAACAACAGAATCCAACTTTGCCGGTCACACATGAAGTCGTCTATGTTTCAGCAGGCTGTAATACTGAGTAAATCCCTTCCCACACATGGAGCAGTTGAACGGTTTTGCCCCAGTGTGAACTCGCTGGTGTCTCTGCAGGCGGGATGGATCAGTGAATCCCTTCCCACACAGGGAGCAGGTGAACGGTTCTGTCGCAGTGTGAGCTCGCTGGTGTTTCAGCATATAGGATGAATCAGTGAATCCCTTCCCACACACAGAGCAGGTGAACGGCTTCTCCCCGGTGTGAATGCGTTTGTGTTTCAGCAGATCATCACTTCTTTTAAAGGTCTTATTGCATTCTGAGCATTGAAAAGGTCTCTTATCAGAGTGAATGTGTTGGTGTTGTTTGCAGGAGGAAACTGAACAAATCTTTTGCCGCAAATGGAGCAGGAGAACGGCTTCTCCCCAGTGTGAGTGCCCTGGTGTCTCAGCAGACTAATCCTTCTTTTGAAGGTCTTCTCACATTTAAAGCATTTAAAATGTCTCTTCTGAAAATGAACCAGTTGGTGAACGGTGCAGTGGGAGGACTGAGTGAATCTCTTCCCACACTGGGAGCAGCTGAATGGCCTGTCCTTGGTGTGAACTTGTTGGTGCTCAGTGAGATGCACTGAGTTGCTGAATGACTCCCACAATGAGAGCAGCTGAATGGTCTCTCGTGTGTGTGAAGGAGCTGGTGCTCTGCAAGGCGGGAGGACTGGCTGAACCTCTTCCCGCAGTGGGAGCAGCTGAACGGTCTCTCGTGTGTGTGAAGGAGCTGGTGTGGGGCCTGTTCCTCAGAGGTTTCAATGCTTTGCCCAGAGTCAGAGCTTTGAAGAGGCTTCTGAATAATGTGATCGAGTTGGTGAGCCAGCAGGTTGGACGAACACATGAATTTCTTCCCACACACGGAGCAGGTGAATGAACTCTCACTATTGCGAGTTCGCTGTCGTGTCAGCATGTTTTCCAGCTGTATCAATCCCTCCCCACAGGAGGAGCAAGGAAACAGATTCTCACCAGTTTCCAACTGAGATGGTCAATTAAATCCCTTCAGATGCACAAATCTTCAGATCCCGATGAATTACTACGTCTGTAGTAGGGAAAATGCTGGAATCCATTATTAAAGAGGAGATAGCAGGGCATCTGGATAGAAATGGTTCGATCAATCAGACGCAGCATGGATTCATGAGGGGAAAGTCGTGCTTGACGAACATGTTGGATTTTTATGAAGATGTGACGAGGGCGGTTGATGGAGGAGAACCGGTGGATGCGGTGTTTTTGGATTTCCAAAAGGCGTTTGATAAGGTGCCCCATAAAAGGCTGCTGAAGAAGATTAGGGCACACGGAGTTGGGGGTAGTGTGTTAAAGTGGATTGGGGACTGGCTATCCGACAGGAAGCAAAGAGTCGGAATAAATGGGTGTTTTTCCGGTTGGAGGAAGGTAACTAGTGGCGTGCCGCAGGGATCGGTACTCGGGCCGCAACTGTTTACCATTTATATAGATGATCTGGAGGAGGGGACGGAGTGTAGGGTAACGAAGTTTGCAGGCGACACAAAGATAAGTGGAAAAGTGAATCGTGTGGAGGACGGAGAAGATCTGCAGAGAGATTTGGACAGGCTGAGTGAGTGGGCGAGGATATGGCAAATGGAGTATAACGTTGAGAAATGCGAGGTTATACACTTTGGAGGAAATAATAACAAATGGGATTACTATCTCAATGGAAACAAATTAAAACATGCTACCGTGCAAAGGGACCTGGGGGTCCTTGTGCATGAGACGCAAAAGCCCAGTCTGCAGGTACAACAGGTGATCAAGAAGGCAAATGGGATGTTGGCCTATATTGCGAGGGGGATAGAATATAAAAGCAGGGATGTCTTGATGCACCTGTACAGGGCATTGGCGAGGCCGCAGCTGGAATACTGTGTGCAGTATTGGTCCCCTTATATGAGGAAGGATATATTGGCATTGGAGGGAGTGCAGAGAAGGTTCACCAGGTTGATACTGGAGATGAGGGGTTTGGATTATGAGGAGAGGCTGAGGAGATTGGGTTTGTACTCGTTGGAGTTTAGAAGGATGAGGGGGGATCTTATGGAGACTTATAAGATAATGTGGGGGCTGGATAGGGTGGAGGCGGAGAGATTCTTTCCACTTAGTAAGGAAGTTAAAACTAGAGGACACAGCCTCAAAATAAAGGGGGGTCGGTTTAAGACAGAGTTGAGGAGGAACTTCTTCTCCCAGAGGGTGGTGAATCTCTGGAATTCTCTGCCCACTGAGGTGGTGGAGGCTACCTCGCTGAATATGTTTAAAGTGCGGATGGATGGATTCCTGAGCGGTAAGGGAATTAAGGGTTATGGGGATCAGGCGGGTAAGTGGTACTGATCCACGTCAGATCAGCCATGATCTTATTGAATGGCGGGGCAGGCTCGAGGGGCTAGATGGCCTACTCCTGCTCCTATTTCTTATGTTCTTATAATTGATTGACTCTGTCTGACGTGAGATTTGTTTGTCCAGACTGCAAATCCTCCTCTTCTATTTCCTAAAAAATAAGTTTACAAAGAATTACGTAGCTGGCACGGTGGCACAGTGGTTAGTCCTCCTGCCTCACAGCACCAGGGACCTGGGTTCGATTCCGGCCGTGGTTACCTGTCTGTGTGGAGTTTGCACATTCTCCACTTGTCTGCGTGGGTTTCCTCCGGGTGCTCTGGTTTTCTCCCACAGTCCAAAGATATTCAGGTTAGGTGGATTGGCCATGCTAAATTATCCATTTTTCCCCCAGGATGTGTACGTGAGGGAGATTAGTGGGGTAAATAAGTTGGGTTATGTTGTTGGGGCCTTGGTGGGATGCTCTGTCGGAGAGTCAATTTGATGGGCCAGATAGCCTCCTTCCGAGCTGTGGAATTCTATGAATATATCTGTCCTGGACTGACAGTGATGACTTTTGTAAACTCCCTTTACAGGATATTGGAAAGGAGGATTTACAGCAAGAAAACACAAACCAAACATCACGTTGAGATCTGACAGTCACTCGGATCATTAGGAGCTGATTGTTATTGTCTTTGAACAGGGAAGGAGAATTGTTTGTTCTGTCTGTGACAATACACAAACAGGCCATTCGGTTTATCGAGTCTGTCCTGGAGTTTATCCTCCACATGAGTCTCCTCTCATTCTGATCACCACATCTCAGCTTTTCAGTTGATTTTTCCAATCCCTTTTCTCTCAGAGGCTCATATATTTTCCTTTTGAAAGCATCTAAAGTATTTGTGTCAACCACTTCCAGTCACAGTGAGTTCCAAATTCTAACAACTGTCTGAAGAAAGAAACATCTCCTATTTTCCTGTTTGATTTATTTGTTGTCTGTTCATGGTTCCCAGTAATGGAAAAACCAACAAGTGGAAACATTCCATTCACATCTCCCTACTTATCCCATTCAGAAAGCCCGTATCAGAAGAGACAACAGTTTTCTCTTGGTTTGAGCTTGTTGTGTGCAAATCCTCCCTTTCTAACCCCCTGTAACAAAAAATATCCAAAATTCATCACGATGGAAAATCCAGGTACAAGTAATTCAGAAAGCTATTATTTGTTATGAGGGGAATGGAGTGAAAGCAGGGAAGTTATGTTTCAGTTGCACAGTGAGTCTGTATCTGGAGCAATGTCTACATTTCGATTGCCTTATTTAAGGAAAAATATAAGTGCATTAGAAGAAGTTCATAGTAGGTTTAGTAGACTAACACCTGGAATAGGTGGATTGTCTGATGAGGAGCAGTGAGACAGTCTCTGCTCGAGTTTAGCTTCTGCTCGAGTTTAAAAGAGTAAGAGGCAACTTAATTTAAACCGTTCACATCCTGAAAGGTCTTGGATGCAGAGATTCATAGAGTCATAGAGGTTTACAGCATGGAAACAGGCCCTTCAGTCCAACTTGTGCATGCCGCCCCTTTTTTTAACCCCGAAGCTAGTCCCAATTGCCCGCATTTGGCCCATATCTCTCTCTAACCATCTTACCCCTGTAACTGTCTAAACGCTTTTCAAAAGACAAAATTATACCTGCCTCTACTACTACCTCTGGCAGTTTGTTCAAGACACTCCCCACCCTCTGTATGAAAATATTGCCCCTCTCGACTCTTTTTATCTCTCCCCTTAAACCTATGACCTCTAGTTTTAGACTCCCCTACCTTTGGAAAAGATATTGACTATCTAGCTGATCTATGCCCCTCATTATTTTATAGACCGCTATAAGGTCACCCCTCAGCCTCCTGCGCTCCAGAAAACAAAGTCCCAGTCGATCCAGTCTCACCTTATAACCATCAAGTCCCGGTAGCATCCCAGTAAATCTTTTCTGCACTCTTTCTCGTTTAATACTATCCTTTCCATAATAGGGTGACCAGAACTGCACACAGTATTCCAAGTATGGCCTTACCAATGTTTTGTAAAACTTCAACAAGACGTACCAACTCCTGTATTCAATGTTCTGACCAATGAAACCAAGCATGCCAAATGCCTTCTTCACCACTCTGTCCACCTGTGACTCCACTTTCAAGGAGCTGTGAATCTGTTCCCCTAGATCTCTTTGTTCTATAACTCTCCCCAATGCCCTACTATTAACTGAGTAAGTCCTGCCCTGGTTTGATCTACCAAAATGCATCACTTCGCATTTATCTAAATTAAACTCCATCTGGCATTTTTCAGCCCACTGGCCCAATTGATCAAGATTCCGTTGCAATCAGAGATAATCTTCTTCACTGTCCACTATGCCACAATCCTGGTGTCTGCAAACTTACTAACCATGCCTCCTAAATTCTCATCCACATCATTAATATAAATGATAAATAACAGTGGACGCAACACCAATCCCGGAGGCACACCGCTGGTCACAGGCCTCCAGTTTGAAAAACAATCCTCCACAACCATCCTCTGTCTTCAGTCATGAAGGGGCAGTGTTCTGAAAGCTTGTCGCTTGTGCTACCAAATAAACCTGTTGGACTTTAACTTGGTGTTGTGAGACTTTTTCTGTCATCAAGCCAATTTTGTACCTATTTGGCTACCTTACCCTGGATCCCGAGAGATTTAACCTTATGCAACAACTTACCATGTGGTATCTTGTCAAAGGCCTTGCGAAAGGTCATGTAGAGAACATCAACTGCACTGCCCTCATCTACCTTCTTGGTTACTCCTTCAAAAAACTCAATCAAATTTGTGAGATATGATTTTCCTCTCCAAAGCCATGCTGTCTCTAAATGTCACTCACATGACTGTCTCTAATCAGTCCTTGTGTCTCTAAATGCCTGTAGATCCTGTCTCTCAAAATACCTTCTAAAAACTTGTTAGAACTGTTGTTTACTCTTATGGGAGAATCTTGCGGTCACTATTTAAAAAACAGTGCTGCCCATAGAGACAGAGATGAGATGTTTTTCTCTCAGTGGGTCATGAATCTTTGGATCTCCGTTCCTCAAAAGTGGAAGTAGAGCCTGATTTCAATTAGATATATCTCTTGGGGCTAAAGGGATATTATGGGGTGGGGGGTGGGATTAGGGTATTGAATTTGAGGATCAGCCATGACTATAATGAATGGCAGGGAATGCTCAAAGAGCTGAATGGTCTACTTCCGCTTCTATGTAAACATGAGGAGCCTGGGGCTGAAGTGTAACGAAAAGGCTATAAGACATAGGAGCAGAATTGGGCCACTCGGCCCATTGAATCTGCTCCACCATTCAATCATGGCTGATATTTTTCTCATCCCCATTCTCCTACCTTTTCCCCATAACCTCTGATCTGCTTATTAATCAACAACCTATTTATCTCTATCTTGAAGACACTCAATGACCCGGCCTCCACAGCCTTCTGTGACAAAGAGTTCCACAGATTGACCACTCTCTGGCTGAAGAAATTCCTCCTCATCTCTGTTTTAAAGGATCATCCCTTTAGTCTGAACTTGTGCCCTCTGGTTCTAGTTTTTCCTACTAGTGGAAACATCCTCTCCACATCCGCTCTGTCCAGGCCTCGCCGTATCCTGTAAGATTCAATAAATTCCTCCTCAACCTTCTAAACTCCAACGAGTACAAAAGCCGTGTAACCGCTTCATGTAAGTACTCTGGGATGCAACCTCTCATACTGAATATGTACATGACCCATAAACTTCTCTCGGCTGCAAACGTCAGGTGCAGCCTGGGAGTGGGTGAAGCTGTTTGAAAATCTATTGTTCATTGTTGGTATGCATTAGGACCCGATGGGTGCATTAGGACCCGATGGGTGCATTAGGACCCGGTGGGAGCAGAAACACAAAGACCCGCCCACTCACGGTTGCGTCACCAAGACACCAACGCGTGCGCTCTGCTCCCCGCTGAATCAAGATGGCGGCTGTTAACCTGAGCTTCGTCTCGGGAAAAAGATCCGAAGCAGCAAACACGGGACCTACGGGCTCATATTCGAGGTTTGAGGCCTTCACCAGATATTTAGACACCCTCTCCGTCCATCCGCCGCTTCCATTGCTCCCTCTATGTTTCTGCATCCTTACCGGCTGCTGATGAGACACAGGAACTTCTCTCCAGTTGCTGTCACCCACACTGCGAACGCCGTTGCTTACTGCGCATGTGCATCTCTCACATGCAAAGAATAGGGAACTCTTCCTATTGGTCCGGGCCCTCATTCAGTGCGATTGGTTGGAGGACCAGCCGCTCCCGCTCGGTCCTCCAGTCCCGCCCCTCATTCACTCCGATCGGTTGGGTGACCAGCCCCGCCCCCTCTTCCTATTGGTCCGGAGCTGCCGTCAATCAATCCCCGGGCATTGTGATGTGGAGCATGCGCTGTGTCATTGCTGGCCTTGGCGCTTGTTTGTCCCGGAGAAGCGGAGTCCATAAGACCATAAGACATAGGAGCTGAAGTAAGGCCATTCGGCCCATCGAGTCCACTCCACCATTCAATCATGGTTGATTTCAACTCCATTTACCCGCTCTCTCCCCATAGCCCTTAATTCCTCGAGAATTCAAGAATTTATCAATCTCTGTCTTGAAGACGCGTTAGGCGGTGGCTGGGAGGATTTGGAAACACTTTGTGGATCCGCAAACCCTTCAGAATCATTGTCAGCTCCCTGGTTTGCAGCTGCGGGGCTTCTCCCTCCCTCCCTCCCTCCCTCCTGGGAACAGGCCCAGGTTAACGGCCCCATCCTGGCTCAGCCACTGGAGGATGGTTCACATCAGAGGATGGGGGAGGGGGACAATAAGAAATCTTAGAAACCCTACAGCACAGAAAGAGGCCATTCAGCCCATCGAGTCTGCACCGACGACAATCCCACCCAGGCCCTACCCCCATATCCCTACATGTTTACCCACTAATCCCTCTAACCTACGCATCCCAGGACACTAAGGGGCAATTTTAGCATGGCCAATCAACCTAACCCGCACATCTTTGGACTGTGGGAGGAAACCGGAGCACCCGGAGGAAACCCACACAGACACGAGGAGAATGTGCAAAATAAATAAGAGGTTACACTTTGGCCTCAAATCAATGAGGACTCTGATCTCTGGGAAGGAAGGAAACCCTGGGAGGTGGGCGGGGAGGATTCACAAACACCCGCTGGAGGCCCTAACACCCCCAATAAGAGCCATTGGTTTTATTGTCAGTCTGCAGAGAGGAGCTGGAGAACTGAATCCATGATGTGGAGATGCCGGCGTTGACTGGGGTAAAGACAGTAAGAGGTTTAACAACACCAGGTTAAAGTCCAACAGGTTTATTTGGTCACAAATGCCACTAGCTTTTGGAGCGCTGCCCCTTCGTCAGGTGGAGTGGAGAAATGCTCACAAACAGGGCATACAGAGACACAAACTCAATTTACAGAATAATGATTGGAATGCAGTCTTTACAGATAATCAAGTCTTAAAGGTACAAACAATGTGAATGGAGGGAGCATTAAGCACAGGCTAAAGAGATGTGTATTGTCTCCAGACAGGACAGCCAGTGAGATTCTGCAAGTCCAGACAAGCTGTTCGGGTCAATGCGCCTAACCAGCACGTCTTTCAGAATGTGGGAGGAAACCGGAGCACCCGGAGGAAACCCACGCAGACATGGGGAGAATGTGCAAACTCCACACAGACAGTGACCCAAGCCGGGAATCAAATCTGGGTCCCTGGCGCTGTGAAGCAGCAGTGCTAACCACTGTGCTACCGTGCCTCCCAAAACATTAAATCTGTTTCTCTCGCCAGAGGTGCTGTCAGACTCGCTGTGTTTTTACAGCACTTCCTGTTTGTATTTATGAGTTCAAGAGTCAGGCCAGAAAGAAATTTAAAGACAGTTTGGCCCGGTGGGCGAATGGAAGAGAGGGAAGGAGCAGAGGCAGCTGATCAGATTGTCTCAATCTTGGTGACAAAGAAGCTCCATCAGCTCCTCACACTTGTTGGAGGTGAGGATGGAGGAGACGGGAGAGGGGGAAGCCCTTCAAATGGAACTAACATGTTTGAGGTATTAAAAGCATTCATCACACTGTGTTGAACATAAAGCTTGTGTATTTGAGTTCCACCCAAAATATAAACCTTCCAACTGGGCTAGGATTTATCAGCAGAAACAGGCACCAATGAAAATAGTCAGGACCTTGATGTGATTAAGAACAAACTCCAGTCCTTGCAGTCACTCGTGAACACGCTGGTGTTTCAGCAGGTGAGGTGACTGAGTGAATCCCTTCCCACACACGGAGCAGGTGAATGGCCTGTCCCCAGTGTGAATTCGCTGGTGCTTTACCAGGTTGGATGATTGACTGAATCTCTTACCACAACCAGAGCAGGTGAATGGTCTCTCCCCGGTGTGAACTCGCTGGTGTCTCTGCAGGGTGGATGAATCAATAAATCCCTTCCCACAACTGGAGCAAGTGAATGGCCTCTCCCCAGTGTGAACTCGCTGGTGTTTCAACAAGATGAATGACTGACTGAAGCCCCTCCCACACTCAGAGCAGGTGAACGGCCTCTCTCCGGTGTGACCTCGCTGGTGTTTTAGGAGGTTGAATGATTGAGTGAAT
Organism: Mustelus asterias; assembly: GCF_964213995.1. NCBI lineage: Eukaryota > Metazoa > Chordata > Chondrichthyes > Carcharhiniformes > Triakidae > Mustelus > Mustelus asterias. The sequence goes on from NW_027590204.1 coordinate 480,947, forward strand.
CTCTTCCCACACTCGGAGCAGATAAATGGCCTCTCCCCGTTATGAATTCTCTGGTGTTTCAGCAGGTCGGATGAATCAGTGAATCCCTTCCCACAATCAGAGCAGGTGAACGGCCTCTCTCCAGTGTGAACTCGCTGGTGTTTCAGCAGGATAGAAGAGGTAGGGAATCCCTTCCCACAATCAGAGCATCTGAATGGTCTCTCTCTAGTGTGAACTCTCTGGTGTGTCAGCAGGATTGATGAGGTAGTGAATCCCTTCCCACACTCATGACAGTTGAATGGCCTCTCCCCAGTGTGAACCCACCGGTGTTTCAGCAGATGGGATGAACAAATGAATCCCATCCCACACTTGGAGCAGGTGAACGGTCTCTCCCCAGTGTGAACTCGCCGGTGTGTCAGCAAGATGGATGAGGTAGTGAATCCCTTCCCACACTCAGAGCAGGTGAATGGTCTCTCTCCAGTGTGATTGTGTCGATGAGTTTTCAGTTCAGATGGGAATCTGAATCTCTTCCCACAGTCTCCACATTTCCATTGTTTCTCCCTGTTGTGACTGCATTTATGTTTCAACAGGCCAGATGATCGGCTGAATGTTCGTCCACACACAGAACAGGTGTACGGTTTCTCTCCACTGTTAACCGTGCTTTCCCCTTCCATGTTCAAAACCCAATGATATTCAGATTACACTAATTTAGGCGATAGTGTCAGATCCTGATGCGATGTTTGGTTTGAGTTTTCTCCCTTCCACTCCTGCACTTCTAATATCCTGTAAAAAAAAAGTCCAAAGTTAAAAATTGAAGCAAATATTTCTCTTGGTTTGAGTTTACTGTGTGTAAATCCTCCCCTTCTCACCCTCTGGAAAAGGAGACTCCAAAATCTATCAATGTCAGTCCAGGATAGAAATTCACATTTTCTCACAGGGACAGTGATAACCGTGCCTGTGTCCTGCCCCCGAGAAAGATGACAGCCATTAACCCAAGTCTATCAGTGTTTCTCCTTCACTATTTCATGTGATGTGGGTTTCATTGCCAAGACCAGCATTTATTTCCTGCCCCTGAGGAGGGCAGTTAGAGACTGAATCGCATGTTGACAAGTCTATGGAGAGACAGCAGATGCCCATGAATAAACAGGATGGGTTTTTTAAATTGTTCACAGCTGTAATGGTTACTCAAGTGAAATTATATTCCAGATTTTCCAGCGTTTTATGAATTCTAATTAAATCCCCCCCAGCTCCATGATGGGATTTGAACCCGTCCCCAGAACATTAGGCTGTGTCACTGATGTCACCACCACCTCCCCGATTTTAGAGCTGCTGCAATTACCCCCCGGGTCGGTGCAAACTCGGGCCCGGGGGGGTTTCTTATTCTGGGTTTTGAGGCCTCCTCCACTGGCTGTTTCTGAAGCCTCTGCACCTACTTCCCCGCCTCCCTGCAGCTCCAGCACCCACACTGCGCATGGGCCAGTCCGAATCCGCACAGCGCATGCTCCACGCGGAATCAGGTACTGCGCCTGCGCAAGCGGCTGATATTGTGACAATACGGCACATTCTCTCTCGCTGCGAATGCTGGGTAAGAGCACCGCCATAGGAAGGAGACAATGTTCATCACAAAATTGTATTTTATCATCCAATGACAATCAGAACTATAGGGTTACTATATAAAATTATTACACCAATTGATACATCTACCAATGTGCGTGGTGGGATTGTCACTGGACGAGCATTCCAGAGACCCAGGGTCCTTTTAGAGTCTACCCCATTCTGCCGTAGGTTGCAGCACGACATAGTTGGGTTGGTCACATGGGCAGAACAGTGGTAGATTTCAAAATATATCACCATTCCTTCACAGTCACTGGGTCAAAATCCTGGAATTCCCTCCCTAACCACATTGTAGGTAAACCCACAGCATACGAGCTGCAGCGATGCAAGAAGGTAGCTCACCACCACCTTCTTAAGGGCAACTCGGGATGGCCAACTAGCGACGCCCATGTCCCACAAATTAATAAAAAAATATGGTATTTAATCTTGATAAGTGCGAAGTGATGCACTTTGGAAGAAGTAACAAGACAAAGAAATAATGAATGAATGGAAGGACACGAGGTAAAATCAGAGGAGCAGATGGATCTTGGGGTACTTATTCACTTAAGGTAACAGAGCAGGTGAATAGAATAGATAAGAAGGCATATGAGACACTTGCTTTTATCAGTCGTGGCATACAGTATAAGAACAAGGAGATAATGTTGGAGGTGTACAGAATGTTGGTTAGGCCACAGCTGGAGTACCGTGTGCAGTTCTAGTCACCTCACTCCAGGAAGGATGTGATTGCACTGGAGGGGGTACAGAGGAGATTCACCAGGATGTTGCCTGGGATGGAACATTTGAGCTATAAGGAGACTGGATAGGTTTGGAGTGTTTAGAGCAGAGAAGGCTGAGGGGGACATGACTGGTGAATAAGATTATGAAGGATATGGACCGGGTGAGTAGAACCCTTGGTTGAGGGGTCAATCATGAGGGGACATAGTTTTAGGGTGCCTGGCAAGAGAGTCAGAGGAGAGTTGAGAAAAAAAAATCAGAGGGTGGTGGGAATCTGTAATAAACTGCCTGGGAAGGTAGTGGAGGCTGGAAACTTAACAACCTTTAAAAAGTATTTGGATGAGCACTTGAAATATTATAGCATTCAGGTAAGGATATGGGACAAGTGCTGGAAAATAGGATTAGCATGGGGTTTAGTGGTAGCTATTGTTGGTGCAGACTCTGTGGGTCGAAGGGTGTTTTCTGCACTGTATGACTATGACTGTAACTCTCGCTCAGTCTCTTTCACTCGAACAGTCTCTGTGTCTCTATCTATTTCCCTCTTTTGGTCTTTGTTCTATCTGCTCACTGTCTTTGTGCAACTAAATTTCACTGGATTGATTCCTGAGATGAGGCGGTTGTCCTTGGAGGACATTCAGTGGGATGAGTCTGTCCTCTCTGAAATTCAGAATCATGAGAAGTGATATAATTGAGAAGGGAGGGAAAAGGAAGGATCAGGAAAGCAGCAAACACTTGATGTTGTTCCAGGAAAAGTGGGGTCTGGTGGTGTGGATGTCAGGTTTTACACAGCACATGGTCAGCCTGTGGATTCACCCAGGATGAAGAATCTCTGAATGATTCTATTCAAATCACCCGGAGAGGAAGCTTTGAGAGGAACCATCTAAGACGGAGCAGCACATAAAGATATCCAAACACAGAGATCCAAACACACTGTCTCTCCCTGTCTCTTACACAGACATGGGCAAACATAGAGACACACCCACAACCAGACAGACGTCTTCATTCATAGACACACACCCACACCCAGACAGACATCTTCATTCATAGACACACACCCACACCCAGACAGACATCTTCATTCATAGACACACACCCACACCCAGACAGACATCTTCATTCATAGACACACACCCACACCCAGACAGACATCTTCATTCATAGACACACACCCACACCCAGACAGACATCTTCATTCATAGACACACACCCACACCCAGACAGACATCTTCATTCATAGACACACACCCACACCCAGACAGATATCTTCATTCATAGACACACACCCACACCCAGACAGACATCTTCATTCATAGACACAGACCCACACAGATAATTCCAGCCGGATCATGTGGAGAATACAGCCCATTCTGACTAATACTGGAGATGAAATAACAGTGTCTTTACAAACCACAATGTTTGAGAAATTCAAGTAACCATTACCCTCCAGGGACAGTGAGCAGTTCTGAGGACCCATTTCCACTCCTTTCTCTAAACTTGAGTCTATATTGAACAACATTTGGAACAGCAGCAATGACAAATCACTAACACGGAGCTGCCTCTTGTCAGCCTGGGTGAAGAGCCCTGCTGGGGGATAGTGTAAATTACAGAACAACATCCCTGGGTAATCAGTGTCTCTTGGTTCTGGAATTACAGAAGATGCTAATTCCCCTCACATTGATGGTCCAGTTAATGAAGAGAATTCTGAGACAGGTTTCAAGCATTCAAGTCATTCAAAAATTAAAGCAAAGTTGATTTTAAAAATTTTTTATAATCTGCTCTGGATATGGTTAACATCAGAGCCCAATAAATATAGTTCAGTTCTGGATGTGATTAACAGCAAACTCCAATCTGGCTGGTGTGTCAGCACGTTGGATGACTGATTGAATCCTTTCCCACACTTGAAGCAGATGAATGGTTTGTCCCCAGTGTGAACTCGCTGGTTTACAGTGAGAGGAGATGATTGTCTGAACTCAGTCCCACAGTGAAAGCATCTGAACGGACTCGAGTGTGAGCCCGTTGATGGGTCATCAAGTTCCCAAAACTTTTAAAGCACTTTCCACAGTCTGGGCATTTAAAAGGTCTCTCGTCAGTGTGAATCCGTTGATGGCAGATCAGGTTCGAAGAGTTAGCGAATTCCTTCCCACATTTGGAGCAGGTGAACGGGTTATCCTCAGTGTGAATCCGTTGGTGTGTCAACAGTTCTGTTGATGTAATGAAAGCCTTCTCACACTCAGAGCAGGTGAATGGTCTCTCTCCAGAGTGAATTCGCTGATGAATCAGGAGGTGAAACGACCGGCTGAATTTCTTCCCACACTCGGAGCAGGTGAATGGTCTCTCCCCAGTGTGAACTCGCTGGTGTGTCACCAGGTGGGTTGACTGAGTGAATCCCATTTTGCACTCGGAGCAGGTGAACGGTCTCTCTCCCGTATGAACTCGCTGGTGTGACACCAGGTGGGCTGACTGAGTGAATCCCACCTTGCACACAGAGCAGGTGAATGGTCTCTCTCCAGTGTGAATTCGCTGGTGTCTCACCAGGTGGGACAACTGAGTGAATCCTTTCCCACACTCGGAGCAGGTGAACGGTCTCTCCCCAGTGTGACACCGTCGATGAATTTCCAGCTCTGATGGGGAACTGAATCCCTTGCCACAATACTCACATTTCCACAATTTCTCTCCGTTGTGACTGCATTTATGTTTTGACAGGCCAGATAAATGGCTGAATCCTCGTCCACACACGGAACACGTGTACAGTTTCTCCCCACTGTGAGCGGTGCTTTTTCCTTCCATGTTCAAAATCCAATGATACGCATATTACGATAAATTGGGCGACTCTGTCAGATCCTGATGTGATGTTTGGTTTCAGTTTTCCGACTGCAAATCCTCACCTTTGAATATGCTGTGAAATTGATTTAAAAAAGAAAAAAGGGAGTGAGAGAGAACCCACAAAAACACAAAGGCAGGTTGTGAAATGGAGCTGAATGAATCTGGTAATTTGTGGGGCCGGCACTGGGAAAAAGAGACCAAGAAAACTGATGGATTGTCATAAAAACTCAACTGGTTCACTAATGTCCTTCAGGGAAGGGAACCTTTGAGCCAGTCTGAACCTATACAAGACCAGAGCTTCAAGGTGAAGAGGCAGCGGATGGGCGGGATTAAGAGATGTGGGAGGAGAAGAGGTGAAGGAAAGGATACATCTACAACCAGACAGAAACCCCCAAACCCTCAACTTCCACCATTTAGAAAGACCAGGTTCACAGGTGAATGTGAACATCATCACCTCAAAGTCACACAGCATCGCGACTGGACTGAGATCCTGTCCTGGATTAGGAGAAGTTTCCTCCATTTAAAGAGTGAGAAACATGAAACGATTGTCTTCAGTTCACGATACAAACTCCACCCCGTGGACACTGACACCATCCCACTCTGGTGCTGAAGCAGGCTGTTTACAACCAGGTTCAAATATTTATTTTCTAAATCTGACTTTGCAGGGTCGACAAGGCCGTTTCCCGTGTCAAGGCCTATGCCTGGTCTGTGGGAGGAGAAGTACTAGTTGGGTACAACTGAGTGGCTTGCTGTGCCACATCAGAGGGAATTTAAGATTCAACCAGGGAGCTGACAATGATTCTGAAGGGTTTGCGGATCCACAAAGTGTTTCCAAATCCTCCCAGCCACCGCCTAACGCTGACTCCGCTTCTCCGGGACAAACAAGCGCCAAGGACAGCAATGACACTGCGCATGCTCCACATCACAATGCCCGGGCACTGATTGACGGCAGCTCCGGACCAATAGGAAGAGGAGCGGCTGGTCCTCCAACCAATCTGAGTGAATGAGGGGCGGGACCTGAAGCATGCGCAGTGCGGGGAATGGCGACGGACGGTTTCCTTTATCCAATTCCCGATGGGGAACTTTAGAAAATTGAACAACATCAACATCTGTGAGTAAAACACTTCCTTTTCTCCCCCTTTCCATTTCTTTTCTCATTCTGGGGGAAATTGGGGACCTGCAGCAACTGAAGATAAAGGAAGTGAATCCAGGGAGGTTGCAGACTCTGGAAAGATTGGCCCAGGTCTCTCTCTCTCTTAAACCAGAAAATGATCCATTTCTGCCCACTGTTTGCTGTTAGCCAATCTTCTATCCACGCCAATATGTTATCCCCACAGCATGAATTTTTATTTGCTGCAATAACCTTTCATGTGGCACCTCATCAAATGTCTTCTGGAAATCTAAGTACAGCGCATCCACCGGTTTCCCTTTATCCAATTCCCGATGGGGAATTTTAGAAAATTGAACTACACATCAACTATCTCACTCTGTTAAGACCCGAGAATGAAGCCCAGCAGGACCCGAGGACTCATCAGCCCACAGCTCCAACAGTTTGCTGAGGACTACTTCCCTGGGAATTGTGCTTTTTCAGAGTTCATCCCACACTTCTGTTTTCTGATTTCCAGCTGTTTCTGAGTTTTAACTGTGTCCTCTATTGTGAACACCGAGGCAAAATACTTGTTCAATTCATCTCCCAGCTCCTTATTTTTCATCATCAATTCCTGGACTCACTTTCTATTAGACAGTTAAGAAATGAGGTCGAGCAAGTGACTGAAATGTCAGTCAGGGAGCACTATTGGGAGCACCAATAGTTTCAAAATAGTTCTGGAAAAAGATGGGACAGGTCCACAGGTCAAGGCCCTAAACAGGAGCAGGGCCACTTTTGTGGGCATTAGGCAGGATCGAGCAGATGTCGATTCGGTGAGTTTGTTTGAAGGGAAAGGAATGACTGGCAAATGGGAGGTTTTAAAAGTGTGATATCAAGAGTCCAGGGGCAGTATATTCCTGTTAAGATGAAGGCAAAGAATGGTAAATTTAGGGATCTCTGGCAGACAAGGGACATTGAGGCTCTGGTCAGGTAAAAGAAGGAAGCAGACATTGGGTTTAGGCAATTGGGGACAAGTGAATCACTCTGACTATAAAAAGTGTAAGAAAATACTGAAGAGGGAAATCAGGAGGACAAAAAGAGGGTATGATATGGACCTGGCAGGTAAGATTACAGAAAATTCCAAGAGGTTCCATAGCTATATTAAGAGTAAAAGGGTGGCTAGAGAGAGAATAGATCACCTTAAAAATCAGTATGGCCATCTGTGTGTGGAGCCACAGGAGATGGGTGAGATTTTTAATGAATACTTCTCCTCTGTGTTTACTGCGGAGAGCACCATGGGTGCTAAAGAAATAAGGGAAACAAGTGGTGATGTCTTGGGCACACGCATGTTACTTGGGAGGAGGTATCTGCAGCCTTATAAAAGCAAATTACTGCGGATGCTGGAATCTGAAACCAAGAGAGAAAATGCTGGAAAATCTCAGCAGGTCTGGCAGCATCTGTAAGGAGAGAAAAGAGCTGATGTTTCTTGTCTAGATGACCCTTTGTCAAAGCTCTGAAACATCAGTTCTTTTCTCTCCATACAGATGCTGCCAGACCTGCTGAGAATGGGGAGAGAGTGTGTGGGATGGAGATTTCCAGCTTTTGGGGAATGAGAGAGGAAAGAATGTTCCATAGAAATTGTCTGTTCTGAATTTCTATCCTGTATTGACACTGATGACTTTTGGAAACTCATTTTACAGGATATTGAAAGAGGAATCACAGGCCGAAATCTCAAACGTCACGTCTAGATCTGACAGAGTCATATTCCTTGGGACCTCAATATCATCGGATTTTGAATCCAGAAGGAGAAATGATTGTCCAGTCTGTCGATTTGAAAAGATTTGAAATGTCAGTGTGAGTGAAAAAGCATCAACACACTGCCACACTCGAGTGAGAGTGTTCCAGTGCACTGACTAAAGAGCTTTAACCAATTACACAGTCTGAATAAATATCACACCATTCACAGCGGGGAGAGACTGTAATCTTGTTCTGTGTGTGGACGAAGTTTCAACGAATTGTCCACTCAAGAGAGACGTAAGGACACCTGCACCATGGAGAAACCATGGAAATGTGTGGACTGTGGGAAGGGATACAGAGCCCCATCTAAGCTGGAAGCTCATCGGCGCAGCCACACTGGGGAGAGGCCATTCATCTGCTCTCAGTGTGAGAAGGGATTTAATCATTTACCCAGTTTACAGATACACCAGCGAGTTCACATTGGGGAGAGGCCATTCACCTGCTCTCAATGTGGGAAGGGATTCAGTCAGTTATCTGACCTGCAGAGACACCAGCGAGTTCACACTGGGGAGAGGCCATTCACCTGCTCTCAGTGTGGGAAGGGATTCACTCGGTCATCGCACCTGCAGAGACACCAACGCATTCACACTGGAGAGAGGCCATTCAACTGTTGTCAGTGTGGGAAGGGATTCACTCAGTCATCCACCCTGCGGACACACGAACGACTTCACACTGGGGAGAGACCGTTCACCTGCTCTCAGTGTGGGCAAGAATTCACTCAGTCAGCCGACCTGCAGAGACACCAGCTACGTCACACAGGGGAGAGGCCGTTCACCTGCTCTCAGTGTGGGAAGGGATTCACTCTGTTAACCCACCTGCAGAGACATCAGCGAGTTCACACTGGGGAGAAACCATTCATCTGCTCTCAGTGTGGAAAGGGATTCGCTCAGTCATCTGACTTGCAGACTCACCAGCGAGTCCACACTGGGGAGAGGCCGTTCACCTGCTCTCAGTGTGGGAAGGGTTTCAGAGTTTCATCCCGGCTGCTGAGACACCAGCAAGTGCACGAGGGGTTGGATTCTGCTGTTATTGTTTCTGCTGTCAATTACATCCAGGACTGCATTTTGTTCATTCTCACAGTTGGTCAATGGGGAGGGTCAGAGGGTTTCTTTGTGCTGGACTGGCCGGTCTCAGCCTCCAGTGGGCTGATGCTCTTTGAGTCTTTTTGCGAATACCTGGTTTCAAATGTCACAAGGATCACAGAGTGACAGGGTGTTAGGAAGTTTAGAGATATTTAGTCAGAAGAAAACAGAGGTTGGCAGTGCAAAGGTACATTTCTGAATGGAGGGCTGTGACAAGTGACATTCCTCAGCGATCAGTGCTGGGACTTTTGCTGTTTGTGATATATATAAATGATTTGGAGGAAAATGTAACTGGTTTGATTGGTAAGTTTGTGGACGACACAAAGGTTGGTGGAATTGCGGATAATGATGGGGACCGGCAGAGGATACAGCAGGATATAGATCAGTTGGAGACTTGGGCGGAGAGATGGCCGATGAAGTTTAATCCGGACAAATGTGAGGTAATGCATTTTGGAAGGTCTAATACAGATGGGAAATATACAGTAAATGGCAGAACCCTTAAGAGTATTCATAGGCAGAGGGATCTAGGTGTACAGGTACACAGGTCATTGAAAGTGGCAATGCAGGTGGAGAAGATAGTCAAGAAGGCATATGGCATGCTTGCCTTCATCGGCCGGGGCATTGAGTTTAAAAATTGGTAAGTCATGTTGCAGCTTTATAGAACCTTAGTTGGACCGCACTTGGAATCTAGTGTTCAATTCTGGTCACCACACTACCAGAAGGATGTGGAGGCTTTGGAGAGGGTACGGAAAATATTTATCAGGATGTTGCCTGGTGTGGAGGGCATTAGCTATGAGGAGAGGTTGGAGAAACTTGGTTTGTTCTCACTGGAACAACAGAGGTTGAGGGGGGGGGGGGCGACCTGAAAGAAGTCCACAAGATTATGAGGGGCATGGACAGAGTGGATAATCAGAAGCTTTTTCCCGGGGTGGAAGAGTCAATTACTAGGGGCATTGGTTTAAGGTGCGCGGGGCAAGGTTTAAAGGAGATGTACAAGGCAGGTTTTTTACACAGAGGGTGGTGAGTGCCTGGAACCCGTTGCCGGGGAAGATAGTGTAAACAGATACGATAGTGACTTTTAAGATGTATCTTGACAAATATATGAATAGCATAGGAATAGTAGAACAGTACAGCACAGAACAGGCCCTTCGGCCCACAATGTTGTGCCGAGCTTTATCTGAAACCAAGATCAAGCTATCCCACTCCCTATCATCCTGGTGTGCTCCATGTGCCTATCCAATAACCGCTTAAATGTTCCTAAAGTGTCTGACTCCACTATCACTGCAGGCAGTCCATTCCACAGCCCAACCACTCTCTGCGTAAAGAACCTACCTCTGATATCCTTCCTATATCTCGCACCATGAACCCTATAGTTATGCCCCCTTGTAATAGCTCCATCCACCCGAGGAAATAGTCTTTGAACGTTCACTCTATCTATCCCCTTCATCATTTTATAAACCTCTATTAAGTCTCCCCTCAGCCTCCTCCGCTCCAGAGAGAACAGCCCTAGCTCGCTCAACCTTTCCTCATAAGACCTACCCTCCAAACCAGGCAGCATCCTGGTAAATCTCCCCTGCACTCTTTCCAGCGCTTCCACATCCTTCTTATAGTGAGTTGACCAGAACTGCACACAATATTCCAAATGTGGTCTCACCAAGGTCCTGTACAGTTGCAGCATAACCCCACGGCTCTTAAACTCCAACCCCCTGTTAATAGAGGGATATGGTCCCCGGAAGGGTAGGGGGTTTTAGTTCAGACGGGCAGCATGGTTGCTCCAGGCTTGGAGGGCCAAAGGGCTTGTTTCTGTGCTGTAATTTTCTTTGTTCTTCGTTCTGTTTGGAACATCCCAAATGCCCATCCAATTTCCTTTTTAATTGTTTATTGTCTCCACTTCCTCCACCCTCATAGGCAGCGAGTTCCAGGTCATTAACATTCGCTGCATCAGAATATTCTTCCTCACATCTCCCCCCCCATACCCCTCCATCACCCCCTTGCATCCCTGACCCAAAACAAGAAATCTGTGTCCCCCCTCGTCCTTGTCCCATCAGCTAATGGGAACAGCTTTTCTTTGTCCACCTTATCTAAACCATTGTAAACATGTTGTTCAAACCCAAACCCCGGAAATGAACTTCCCGGTTCCCCCCTTTGTACCCAATGGAGCGGCAGCTTGTAGTGTTAGACCCGGGCTGACTGCCGCCATTGAGGCTGCATGTGGGAGGCCGGCAGGGATTGTGATCGGAGAGTGAAGCCCTGACGTCACAATGGAATGGGTGAGCGTGTGACGTCACAATGGAATGGGTGAGAGTGTGATGTCACAATGGAATGGGTGAGGGTGTGACGTCACAATGGAATGGGTGAGGGTTCCTGATGAGCTGAGACAGGGCTGGAGTCGGGCGATGGCACTGACATGTGACCCGGTGGCACAGTGGTTAGTGCAGCTGCCTAACAGCGCCAGGGACCCGGGTTCGATTCCAGCCTCGGGTCGCTGTCTGTGCAGAGTTTCTACATTCTCCCCGTGTCTGTGTGGGTTTCCTCTGGGTGTTCCGGTTTCCTCCCACAGTCCAAAGATGTGCCGGTTAGACGGATTGGCCATGATAAATTGCCACTTGGTATCAGGGGGAATTAACAGGTAAATATGTGGATAGGGCTTGGATAGGGATTGTTGTCGGTGCAGGCTCGATGGGCTGAATGGCCTCCTTCTACACTGTATTTTATTATTCATTACTTTAAATTAATTACTATTAATGCTTCTATGAATGAAGGTGGTCTTGATGATGATGTGGACATGTGGCTGGAAGCTCATCTTGAGATGAACTATTTCACCCTGGTTGTGAACAGCCTGGTTCAGCCTCAGACAGTTGCCAGGAGGAGAGATAAAGTTGTTGGTGAGGGAGTGGAGTTTGTAGCGGGGACTGAACACAATGGGTTCAGTCTTCCCAGTATTTAAATGAAATAAATTTCTGTTGTTTCAGTACTGGATGTCAGACAAGTCAGGATGGTGTGTGGGTTGGAGAGGAACTTGGAGCTGATGGTGTTCACAGGGTTTGGAAATTCTGTCAAAGTTCCTGTTGAGTTGTTGGTGAATAAAATCTCTCTCCTCACCTCCGGCCTCTCCTACTTCTCTCTGTTTCCACTCAGAGTGTGGAGATGCCGGCGTTGGACTGGGTAAGCACAGTAAGAAGTCTCACAACACCAGATGAGAATCCATTGATATGGATGGAGATTTACAACTTTTTGGGAATGAAATAGGAAAGAATGTTCCATAGAAACTAGAATTGTCTGCTCTGAATTTCTATCCTATATTAACTGTGATGACTTTTGCAAACTCATTTCACAAGATTTTGAACGAGGAATCACAGGCAAAAATCTCAACCGTCACATCGAGACAGAGTCATATTCCTTGGGATCTGAATATCTTGTAATATGGAACTGTAGCTACGTTATATCTTTCCAGACATCTCTTCCCTCAGAGGACTGTTAGTCTTTTGGATTTCTCTTCCACAGGGACCAGTGGAGGCTGAGGATCATTGAATATATTCCAGTTAGACAGATTTTTGACTGACAAGAGTGTCAAAGGTTATGGGGAACAGACAAGAAGATGGAGCAAAAGCTAAGATGTGGGGGGATTTCTTCACTCAAGGATGTGGTAAAGATTTGGAATTCTCAACCCCTGAGGACAGTGAAGCCTCAGTCATCAACTATTTTCAAGAGTTTGATTGATTGGTTTCTCGATATTGAGGAGATCAAGGGATATGGGTTTAGTGTGGGGAGAATGATGCTGAGGTAGATGAACGAATTATCTCATTGAATAGTTTAAAAGGCTCGATGGGCCAAATGGCCGACTGCAGCTCCTATTTGTTATGGTCTCTGTGTCCAGGACAGGAAGCAGTGAGCATGGATCTGTCAATCAGCCTCAATCAACACCTTCAGGAGAATTGGGAGGGTGAATATTAGATACAGCAGAGTGAGAATGGAGGGAGAGTGTGTGGGATGGAGATTTACAGCTTTTGAGGAATGGGAGAGGAAAGAATGTTCCATAGAAACTAGAATTGTCTGTTCTGAATTTCTATCCTGTACTGACACTGATGACTTTTGTAAACTTGTTTTACAGGATATTGAAAGAGGAATCACAGGCCGAAATCTCAAACATCACGTCAGATCTGACAGAGTCATATTCCTTGGGAGCTGAATATCATCGGACTTTGAATCTAGAAGGAGAAATGATTGTCCAGTCTGTTGATTTGAAAAGATTTCAAACATCAGTGTGACTGGAAAAGCACCAACACACTGCCACACTCGAGTGAGAGTGTTCTAGTGCTCGGACTAAAGAGCTTTAACCAGTTACACAGCCTGAATAAATACCACACCATTCACAGCGGGTAGAGACGGTACCCGTGTTCTGTGTGTGGACGAGGCTTCAACTGATTGTCCACCCAAGAGAGAGGCAAGGACACCTGCACCATGGAGAAACCATGGAAATGTGGGGACTGTGGGAAGAGATACAGAGCCCCATCACAGCTGGAAGCACATCGGCGCAACCACACTGGGGAGAGGCCATTCACCTGCTCTCAGTGTGGGAAGGGATTCACTCGGTCATCCAGCCTGCAGACACACCAGCGAGTTCACACTGGGGAGAGGCCATTCACCTGCTCTCGTGTGGGAAGGGATTCACTCGGTCATCCAGCCTGCGGGCACACGAGCGCATTCATACTGGGGAGAGACCGTTCACCTGCTCTCAGTGTGGGAAGGGATTCGGTGATTCATCCAGCCTGCTGAGACACCAGCCAGTTCACACTGGGGAGAGGCCATTCACCTGCTCTCAGTGTGGAAAGGGATTCTGTGATCCATCCAGCCTGCTGAGACACCAACGAGTTCACACTGGGGAGAGGCCGTTCACCTGCTCTCAGTGTGGGAAGGGATTCGCTCAGTCATCCAACTTGCAGGCACACCAGCGAATTCACACTGGGGACAGGCCATTCACCTGCTCCGTGTGTGGGAAGGGATTCACTCAGTCACCTCACCTGCTGAAACACCATCAGGTTCACGAGTGACTGCAAGGACTGGATTTTGCTGTTAATCACATCGAGGTCCCAACCATTTTCATTGGTGTCTGTTTCTGCTGATGTTAATAAACCCGAGCCCAGTTGTAAGATTTGTATTGTGGATTGTCTTGTCTGAGTCCTGAACTCGTAAATAAAAACAAGAAGTGCTGTAAAAACTCAGCAGGTCTGACAGCATCTCTGGAGAGAGAAACAGATCTAATGTTTTGACACTGAAGAAGAGTCACATTCAACTGGAAACATTAATTGTTCCTGACTTTACAGATTCTGTCAGACTTACTGAGATTTTGCAGCAACTTCTGTTTTTAGAATGACGGTGAATGCTGGATACATGAATCAGAGATTGGTGTAAAACTGGGATCTGCTCCTAAATCAAAGTGAAACAGCAGGTTAAAGTTTCCAGTCTGAAAAGTACTATGGTTATTATACTATATCTACCATTTTAAGGCTGGTTTTAACTTATTTAAAATAAACCTATTTAATATATATTTGTTAAAGTCAGTATTAAAATACGAGTTGGATGAGTTCACAGGAGCCTGTTAACCGCTGGGACAATTATTCAACAAACATTGGATCTCCAGATAGAGAAGAAGCTGCAGTTTGTTTGCAGGAATTCCCTGTTTTATTGATGTGTGTGTGTTAGACATCAGGATAACTAAAAATACACAAACCTGGACATCAATGGTGAGCTGATTGACAGTTACTCTGGGAATCACTCCCACTGTGAAACTTCAGCACTGACACTGCTGAATGTTGTCGGCTCAGGGAGTGGGACCTCCAGGAGTGGACTGTAAAAAAGCTGGGTTTCAGTATCCTGACTAATATACGGTGAGGAACCAGAAAAACCCTTACTGAGGAACTGTCTGGGGTTTTACCAGTGTAGGTTCAGGGGCGAATGATTCCTGACTCCCTGAAATGTCTGATATTGAACCCAGTTTGGAACAAGATTCATTCAGTTTCCAGGAGAATAGAGACAAATATCACCCACAACTGAGAGAGAGAAAAACAGCCACCTTGATCAATGACTTGGATGAAGCCAGAATTGATGATACAAAGATAGGTAGAAAAGCAAGCTGTGAGGTTATTACAAAAAATCTGTAAGGGACACAGATAAGTTACCTGAATGGACAGAAAAATGGCAGATGGAGTATAGTGCGGGAAAGTGGGAGCTTTTCCACTTTGGCAGGAAGAATAGAGAAGCAAACAATTTATAAATGTACAGAAACTGAAGAATACTGCCGTAGAGAGGAATCTGGGTGTCCTTGTACATGAATCGTGATAAAATAGGATGAAGGTACAGCAAGTAAAGAAGGTGGCAAATGGAGTGTTGGACTTTACTGCAAGGGGGTGGAGTTTGAAAAAGGGAACTTGCTACACCTACACAGGACATTGCTGAGATAGCAGCTGGAATACTGTGTGCGGTTTTGGTCTCCCTACTTATGGAATGACATGCTTTCATTGGAATGAGTTCAGAGAAAGTTCACCAGGCCCATTCCTAAGATGAAGGTGTTGGCTTTTGAGGAAAGGTTGTGAAGGTGTAGGGGAGAATTCTCCCATCCCACCCACCACAGGAATCGTAGCAGGCCGGGGGGTCCTCTGACCTCAGGGGGGGATTCTCCAGTTTTGGGGAAGTGATCCCACAGAATCCAACTCGTTGTCTTTTGGGGAAAGGTTGCACCTATACTCATTAGGTCTGGAAGAATGAGCAGTGAACATTCTGAAACCTATAAGATTCTCATTGACAGGCAAGAGGCCAAGAGGATGATTCATGAAGGAGTCTTGAACTTGGTGCCACAGATCTGCAAGGAAGCCAAGGGTATTGTTTTAGCCCTTACAGACACCAATACTTTATCCTCAGTTTTACTCAGGTTAGTCAGAGGTTTAGTCAGGTGTGGTGAAAGCTTCAACCAATCATCTGGCCTTTTGGAACATAATTGCAGTCACAGGGAGATGCCATGGAAATGTGGGAATTGTGGGAAGAACATAAGAACTAGGAGCAGGAGTAGGCCATCTGGCCCCTCGAGCCTCGTGGCTGATCTTTTTGTGGACTCAGCTCCACTTACACGCCCGCTCACCATCGCCCTTAACTCCTTTACTGTTCAATAATTTATCTATCCTTGCCTAAAAACATTCAGTAAGGTCACCCCAACTGCTTCACTGGGCAAGGAATTTCAAAGATTCACAACCCTTTGTGTGAAGAAGTTCCTCCTCAACTCAGTCCTAAATCTGCTTCCCCTTATTTTTAGGCTATGCCCCCGAGTTCTAGTTTCACCCGCCAGTGGAAACAACTTCCCTGCTTGTATCGTATCTATTCCCTTAATCTTATATGTTTCTATAAGATCTCCCCTCATTCTTCTGAATTCCAATGAGTATAGCCCCAATTTACTCAGTCTCTCCTCATAAGCCAACCCTCTCAACTCCAGAATCAACCTCGTGAATCTCCTCTGCACCCCCTCCAGTGCCAGTATATCATTTCTCAAGTAAGGAGACCAAAACTGTACACAGTACTCCAGGTGTGGCCTCACCAGCACCTTATACAGCTGCAACATAATCTCGCTGTTTTTAAACTCTATCCCTCTTACAATGAAGGACAAAATTCCATTTGCCTTCTTAATTACCTGTTGCACCTGCAAACCAACTCTTTGAGATTCCTGCACAAGGACACCCCTGTCCCTCTGCACAGCGTAAGAAGTCTCACAACACCAGGTTAAAGTCCAACAGGTTTATTTGGTAGCAAATACCATAAGCTTTCGGAGCACTGCTCCTTCGTCAGATGGAGTGGAAGTGTGCTCTCAAACAGTGCAAACAGACAAAATCAAGTTGCAGAATACTGATTAGAATGCGAATCCTCCAGCCAGCCAGGTCTTAAAGGTACAGACAATGTGGGTGGAGGGAACATTAAACACAGGTTAAAGAAATGTGTATTGTCTCCAGACAGAACAGCTAGTGAGATTCTACAAGCCCAGGAGGCAAGCTGTGGGGGTTACTGATAATGTGACATAAATCCAACATCCCGGTTTAGGCCGTCCTCATGTGTGCGGAACTTGGCTATCAGTTTCTGCTCAGCGACTCTGCGCTATCGTGTGACGTGAAGGCCGCCTTGGAGAACGCTTACCTGAAGATCCAAGGCTGAATGCCCGTGACTGCTGAAGTGCTCCCCCACAGGAAGAGAACAGTCTTGCCTGGTGATTGTCGAGCGGTGTTCATTCATCCGTTGTCGTAGTGTCTGTATGGTTTCCCCAATGTACCATGCCTCGGGACATCCTTTCCTGCAGCGTATCAGGTAGACAATGTTGGCCGAGTTGCAAGAGTAGGTACCGTGTACCTGGTAGATGGTGTTCTCACGTGAGATGATGGCATCCGTGTCAATGATCCGGCACGTCTTGCAGAGGTTTGTTTGAGGTCATTAGGTTACATTGAAGTTTCATATGTTTCATATGAAGCAATTTTTAAAAGCAGTATCTCGGCCTTTTGGCTAAGATGCAAATGAGATCAAGTCTTGGAGGAGGAATTGCTTTCCCTCCTCCAATCAGCTTGGCCTCTGCACAGTAGCACGCTGCAATTTTTTCCCATTTAAATAATAGTCAATTTTGCTGTTATTCCTACCAAAATGGATGACCTCACATTAACCAACATTGTACTCCATCTGCCAGACCCTCGCCCACTCACTTAGATTATCTATATCCCTTTGCAGACTTTCAGCGTCCTCTGCACACTTTGCTCTTAGTGTCATCTGCGAATTTTGACACACTACACTTGGTCCCCAACTCCAAATCATCTATGTAAATCGTAAACAATTGCGGTCCCAACACTGATCCCTGAGGCACACCACTAGTCACTGATTGCCAACCAGAAAAACACCCATTTACCCCCACTCTTTGCTTTCTGTTAGTTAACCAATCCTCTATCCATGCTAATACATTACCCGTAACACTGTGCACCTTTATCTTATGCAGCAGTCTTTGGTGCGGCACCTTGTCAAATGCCTTCTGGAAATCCAGATACACCACATCCACAGGTTCCCCATTGTCCAGTGCACATGTAATGTTCTCAAAGAATTCCACCAAATTAGTCAAACATGACCTGCCCTTCATGAACCCATGCTGCGTCTTACCCATGGGACAATTTATATCCAGATGTCTCGCTATTTCTTCCCTGATGATAGATCCAAGCATTTTCCCTCCTACAGAAGTTAAGCGAACCAGCCTATAGTTACCTGCCTTTTGTCTACCTCCTTTTTTAAATGTTTGTGATTTTGTGAAACCTGTTTTTGTTGTCTGAGCTGACTGGAATTAGAGCCAGAGCAGGAGTAATCCAGGGGAATGATTTGGAGGTAAAGCAAAATCCAGCAGATGCTGGAGTTCTGAAAAGAACCGACCTGCTGAGTTTATCCAGCATTTTCTCTATTTATTATAATGATTTTGGGACCTGGGTTTGAATCCCACCACGTTTCAATAAAAATATTGATGAGCATGAATTAATTGTTGTAAAAACACATCTGGTTCTGTAATGCCCTTTCAGGAAGGAAATCTGCCGCCCTGATCCAGTCTAACCGACATGTGACTGGATTCACAAACAATTCAAGGGCTGACTGGGTAAACAGGGAATGTCACCATCAGAAAAACAGAGCCCCCTGGAGGGCAGAAGGGCTAGGACAGGTTATGGAGAAGGTTAAAACTGTCATCATTGAGAACAACACAGACTTCAATGGAACAACTGGTCCCAAAAACAATCTGTTGTGGTTAGTGTGGCAGGGTGTGGTGAATCAGGTTTAAAAAGAGTCAAATTATATATGTTTTCTAGTTTGGACAATCACATTTAAATCTGGGACTCGGATGAGGATATGAATTGGTGTTTGGTGGTAAGATCTAAATCTGTGTATTACGCCAGGAAGCCTTAAACCCAGAGTGAGAATATTTCATCCAGGGTTCAAAATGAACGGCTGTGGAGGGTGAATTCACTCTCAAAAGAAAACAAAGAAAATTACAGCACAGGAACACCCCCTTTAGCCCTCCAAGCCTGCACCAACCACGCTGCCTAACTGAACTGAAACCCCCTACCCTTCTGGGGACCAGATCCCTCCATTCCCATCCTATTCATGTATTTGTCAAGACGCCCCTTAAAAGTCACTATTGTATTTGCTTCCACTACCTCCCCCGGCAGTGAGTTCCAGGCACCCACCACCCTCTGGGTAAAAAACCTGCCTCCTTTAAACCTTGCCCCTCGCACCTTAAACCTATGCCCCCTAGTAATTGACTCTTCTACCCTGGGAAAAAGCTTCTATCCACTTTGCCCAAGCCCCTCACAATCTTGTAGACTTTGTCAGATCGCCCTCAACCTGCGTCGTTCCAGTGAGAACAAACCAAGTTTCTCCAACCTCTCCTCATAGCTAATGCCCTCCATGCCAGGCAACATCCTGGTAGATCTTTTCTGTACCCTCTCCACCCTCTCCAAACCCTCCACATCTTTCTGGTAGTGTGGCGACCAGAATTGAACACTATATTCCAAGTGCGGCCTAACTGAGATTCTATAAAGCTGCAACATGACTTGCCAAAAGGCCTGCAGAAATTAAGTCTTGTGAGGAACTACTGGAAGAAAAAGATCATCCTGTACATGGGAGAGGCAGAAACTGTGAGGACCATCTCCTCCAATCACAGATTCTGTCTCTCCCGATGTTGCGACATCTGCAGAGACAGAGTCTCAAACTGGAAGAACAGCTTTGCCACCTATTTTGAAAAAAGAAGTTCCCTGACTCAGCAGCCTATCGATGATGTGTGGAGGAGTTGTGTCTTCCTGCTACAGAACTAGTTTCATAGCAGTGTGAGCCTCAAAAGGAATGATCCAACCATCGGCAGAGATTTCCCCATTCTGCTGAACAAGTCTCGATTATTTTTATATATCTCAGGAGGTGGGGTTTACAACTCAGGAATTGGAGTAACCAGATATTGTGAACGTACTTACAATCACTTGGGTCGTCACGTTAGAAATTGAGATCCATTCATCCAGGTTCATATTCTAAACTGCTTTTATTTGCAGTTGAACGTTCACAGACAACATACAGAATCCCCGGTCAGAGCTGATCTCAGCTGCTGTAGTGAGGTTATTGATGGGTTATCAATGTAAATCCACACACAATGAAGATCAGAATCGGGAGAGATTTTTCCTGCTCCACCGTCTGAACCAGTAAACATCTGATTCAGTTACCTTGTGTCAAATAGTTAGAATTCTCATTTTGGAAAGAGAGTATGGGAGTATTTTTAAAATAAGTTAACAAAAAATATCATTCATAGATTCCAATTTAAAAGATTTAATGTATACACAGTCTTCAGTATTTGTGCTACCTTATTCAAAGAAGTAAACTAACAGAAACACAAAAGGTAATGTTACTACGTGACTACATCACTAATAAAGGAGTTACTGAGAATGGAAAACGATGCCCTGGAAACCAAAAAATAGCCCTTAAAAATCAAAGAGTAGCTTTCCAGAAAATCTCAATACAAGCATTGAAAATAAATACTTTGTGCCCTGCAGATGGATCTTTCAGAGAATGAATTGTAGATTTTGCCCCAAGGATCAAATTAGAATTGAAGCAAAAGTTCTTAATTTTATTCTAAACAGGTTCCTGTTGAGAGTTCTTCAGTTAAGAGGGAAGATCATTGGTGGTGCTTTTAAAAAGTGACATTGCAGCCCTGAAAATCAGTGACACTTCCAGAATATTAAATTCCAGCTAGTTATAGGGTTTGTTAACATCAACAGAAATAAAATATTGTCAGACTGTCAATACTGAACAGCAGCAAAAACAGCAAAATCCAACCCCTGCAGTCACTTGTGAACTTGTTGATGTCTCAGGAGCCATTGTGACTGAGTGAATCCCTTCCCACACACAGAGCAGTTGAATGGCCTCTTAGTGTGAGTGCGTTGGTGAGCCAGCAGGTTGAAAGACTTTGCGAATCCCTTCCCACACACGGAGCAAGTGAATGGCCTCTCCCCTGTGTGAACTCGCTGGTGAGCAGAGAGGTTGGATGGCCGATTGAATCCCTTCCCACACACGGAGCATGTGAATGGTCTCTCTGTAGTGTGAGTGCGTCGGTGAGCAGTGAGGTTGGATGACTGCCTGAAATTCTTTCCACAGTCAGTGCAGCTGAATGGCTTCTCTTCAGTGTGAATTTTCTGGTGTCTCAGCAGGGTGGGTAAAACTGTGAATCCCTTTCCACACACAAAGCAAGTAAACGGTCTCTCCCCAGTGTGAATTCGCTGGTGTGCAATGAGGGAGGATGCCTGTCTGAAACTCCGTCCACAGTCAGTGCAGCTGAATGGCTTCTCCTCAATGTGAACTCGCTGGTGTGACAGTAAGTGGGATGACCCAGTGAATCCCTTCCCACAGTCGGAGCAGGTGAACGGCCACTCCCCAGAATGAACTCGCTGGTGTGACAGCAGGTGGAATGACTGAGTGAATCCCTTCCCACATACGGAGCAGATGAATGGTCTCTCCCCGGTGTGAGTGCGTTGGTGCACAGTGAGTGCTGAAGAATGCCTGAACCTCTTCCCACAGGAGGTGCAGGTGAATGGCTTTTCCTCAGTGTGAATTCTCTGGTGAGACCAAAGGCCCGATGACTGAATGAATCCCTCCCCACAGACAGAACAGGTGAACGGTCTCTCCCCAGTGTGACTGCGCCGATGATTTTCCAGCAGAGAAGGGTAACTGAATCCTTTCCCACAGTCCCCACATTTCCACGGTTTCTCCATGGTGCTGGTGTCCTTATGTTTCTCCAGGTTAAACGATCAGTTGAAGCCTCATCCACACACAGAACACGTGTACAGTTTCTCCTTGCTGTGAATGGTGTGATGTTTTTTAAGGCTGCGTAACTGGATAAAGCTCTTTCCACAGTCAACTCACTGAAACACTCTCACTCAGGTGTGTGGGTATCTTGGTGCTTTTTCAGTCACACTGATGTTTGAAATCTTCTCCTCCAGACAGAAGACAAACATTTTTCCTTCCACGTTCAAAGTCTGAGGATATTTAAGTCCAAGTGAATCGAGACTCTGTCTGATTTTGATGTGATGTTTCTTCACCTCACCTGTAAAAGGAGTTTACAAAGTTAATCACTGTCAGTCCAGGATAGAAATTTTGAACAGGCAATTCTAATTCTCTGGAACATTTCTTCCTCTCTTGTTCCCCAAATCAATAAATTCCTGTCCCACACACTCTCCCTCCTCCCTGCGCTGAAATCCAAACCCATCTCACCATTTCTTTTCTCCACTCCCAGTTTGCTCCTTCCCTCTCCTCTGTCTGGGTTCAGTTCTGATGTGGAGATGCCGGCATTGGACTGGGGTGAACACAGTAAGAGTTTTAACAACACCAGGTTAAAGTCCAACAGGTTTATTTGGTAGCAAACACCTAATGGTAGCTAATGGTGTTTGCTACCAAATAAACCTGTTGGACTTTAACCTGGTGTTGTTAAAAATCTTACTGGATTCAGTTCTCCAGCTCCTGTCTGACAATAAAACCAATGGGTCTTATTGGGGGTGTTGGGGCCTCCAGCGGGTGTTTGTGAATCCTCCCCGCCCACCTCCCAGGGTTTCCTTCCTTCCCAGAGATCAGAGTCCTCATTGATTTGAGGCCAAAGTGTAACCTCTTATTGTCCCCCTCCCCCATCCTCTGATGTGAACCATCCTCCAGTGGCTGAGCCAGGATGGGGCCGTTAACCTGGGCCTGTTCCCGGGAGGGAGGGAGGGAGAAGCCCCGCAGCTGCAAACCAGGGAGCTGACAATGATTCTGAAGGGTTTGCGGATCCACAAAGTGTTTCCAAATCCTCCCAGCCACCGCCTAACGCTGACTCCGCTTCTCCGGGACAAACAAGCGCCAAGGACAGCAATGACACTGCGCATGCTCCACATCACAATGCCCGGGCACTGATTGACGGCAGCTCCGGACCAATCAGAAGAGGGGGCGGGGTTGGAGGACCGAGTGGCAGCGGCTGGTCCTCCAACCAATCGGAGTGAATGAGGGGCAGGAAGTGCGGGTAATGGCGACGGACAGGCGGTTTTAACTCGGAAGCGAGATCAATCCGAGGTAGAGGGCGGCGCGCGGGGAATGATAAATGTGGCGGGTGGGTGGAGAGACTTTGTAAACATGTTGTTCAAACCCAAACCCCGGAAATGAACTTCCCGGTCCCCCCCTTTGTACCAAATGGAGCGGCAGCTTGTAGTGTTAGACCCGGGCTGACTGCCGCCATTGAGGCTGCATGTGGGAGGCCGGCAGGGATTGTGATCGGAGAGGGAAGCCCTGAGGTCACAATGGAATGGGTGAGTGTGTGACGTCACAATGGAATGGGTGAGAGTGTGATGTCACAATGGAATGGGTGAGGGTGTGACGTCACAATGCAATGGGTGAGGGTTCCAGATGAGCTGAGACTGGGCTGGAGTCGGGCGATGTCACTGACATGTGACCCGGTGGCACAGTGGTTAGTGCAGCTGCCTAACAGCGCCAGGGACCCGGGTTCAATTCCAGCCTCGGGTCGCTGTCTGTGCAGAGTTTCTACATTCTCCCCGTGTCTGTGTGGGTTTCCTCCGGGTGTTCCGGTTTCCTCCCACAGTCCAAAGATGTGCTGGTTAGACGGATTGGCCATGATAAATTGCCACTTGGTATCAGGGGGAATTAACAGGTAAATATGTGGATAGGGCCTGGATGGGATTGTTGTTGGTGCAGGCTCGATGGGCTGAATGGCCTCCTTCTACACTGTATTTTATTATTCATTATTATTAATTACTATTAATGCTTCTATGAATGAAGGTGGTCTTGATGATGATGTGGACATGTGGCTGGAAGCTCATCTTGAGATGAACTATTTCACCCTGGTTGTGAACAGCCTGGTTCAGCCTCAGACAGTTGCCAGGAGGAGAGATAAAGTTGTTGGCGAGGGAGTGGAGTTTGTAGTGGGGACTGAACACAATGGGTTCAGTCTTCCCAGTATTTAAATGAAATAAATTTCTGTTCTTTCAGTACTGGATGTCAGACAAGTTAGGATGGTGTGTGAGTTGGAGAGGAACTTGGAGCTGATGGTGTTCACAGGGTTTGGAAATTCTGTCAAAGTTCCTGTTGAGTTGTTGATGAATAAAATCTCTCTCTTCACCTCCGGCCTCTCCTACTTCTCTCTGTTTCCACTCAGAGTGTGGAGATGCCGGCGTTGGACTGGGGTAAGCACAGTAAGAAGTCTCACAACACCAGGTGAGAATCCATTGATATGGATGGAGATTTACAACTTTTTGGGAATGAAATAGGAAAGAATGTTCCATAGAAACTAGAATTGTCTGCTCTGAATTTCTATCCTATATTAACTGTGATGACTTTTGCAAACTCATTTCACAAGATTTTGAACGAGGAATCACAGGCAAAAATCTCAACTGTCACATCGAGACAGTCATATTCCTTGGGATCTGAATATTTTGTAATATGGAACTGTAGCTCCGTTATATATTTCCAGACATCTCTTCCCTCAGAGGATTGTTCGTCTTTTGGATTTCTCTTCCACAGGGACCAGTGGAGGCTGAGGATCATTGAATATATTCCAGTTAGACAGATTTTTGACTGACAAGGGTGTCAAAGGTTATGGGGAACAGACAAGAAGATGGAGCAAAAGCTAAGATGTGGGGGGATTTCTTCACTCAAGGATGTGGTAAAGATTTGGAATTCTCAACCCCTGAGGACAGTGAAGCCTCAGTCATCAACTATTTTCAAGAGAGAGATTGATTGGTTTCTCGATATTGAAGATATCAAGGGATATGGGTTTAGTGTGGGGAGAATGATGCTGAGGTAGATGAACGAATTATCTCATTGAATAGTTTAAAAGGCTCGATGAGCCAAATGGCCGACTGCAGCTCCTATTTGTTATGGTCTCTGTGTCCAGGACAGGAAGCAGTGAGCATGGATCTGTCAATCAGCCTCAATCAGCACCTTCAGGAGAATTGGGAGGGTGAATATTAGATACAGCAGAGTGAGAATGGAGGGAGAGTGTGTGGGATGGAGATTTACAGCTTTTGAGGAATGGGAGAGGAAAGAATGTTCCATAGAAACTAGAATTGTCTGTTCTGAATTTCTATCCTGTACTGACACTGATGACTTTTGTAAACTTGTTTTACAGGATATTGAAAGAGGAATCACAGCCCGAAATCTCAAATGTCACGTCTAGATCTGACAGTCATATTCCTTGGGAGCTGAATATCATCGGACTTTGAATCTAGAAGGAGAAATGATTGTCCAGTCTGTTGATTTGAAAAGATTTCAAACATCAGTGTGACTGGAAAAGCACCAACACACTGCCACACTCGAGTGAGAGTGTTCTAGTGCTCGGACTAAAGAGCTTTAACCAGTTACACAGCCTGAATAAATATCACACCATTCACAGCAGGGAGAGACGGTACCCGTGTTCTGTGTGTGGACGAGGCTTCAACTGATTGTCCACCCAAGAGAGAGGCAAGGACACCTGCACCATGGAGAAACCATGGAAATGTGGGGACTGTGGGAAGAGATACAGAGCCCCATCACAGCTGGAAGCACATCGGCGCAACCACACTGGGGAGAGGCCATTCACCTGCTCTCAGTGTGGGAAGGGATTCACTCGGCCATCCAGCCTGCAGACACACCAGCGAGTTCACACTGGGGAGAGGCCATTCACCTGCTCTCAGTGTGGGAAGGGATTCACTCGGTCATCCAGCCTGCGGGCACACGAGCGCATTCATACTGGGGAGAGACCGTTCACCTGCTCTCAGTGTGGGAAGGGATTCGGTGATTCATCCAGCCTGCTGAGACACCAGCCAGTTCACACTGGGGAGAGGCCATTCACCTGCTCTCAGTGTGGAAAGGGATTCTGTGATCCATCCAGCCTGCTGAGACACCAACGAGTTCACACTGGGGAGAGGCCGTTCACCTGCTCTCAGTGTGGGAAGGGATTCGCTCAGTCATCCAACTTGCAGGCACACCAGCGAATTCACACTGGGGACAGGCCATTCACCTGCTCCGTGTGTGGGAAGGGATTCACTCAGTCACCTCACCTGCTGAAACACCATCAGGTTCACGAGTGACTGCAAGGACTGGATTTTGCTGTTAATCACATCGAGGTCCCAACCATTTTCATTGGTGTCTGTTTCTGCTGATGTTAATAAACCCGAGCCCAGTTGTAAGATTTGTATTGTGGATTGTCTTGTCTGAGTCCTGAACTCGTAAATAAAAACAAGAAGTGCTGTAAAAACTCAGCAGGTCTGACAGCATCTCTGGAGAGAGAAACAGATCTAATGTTTTGACACTGAAGAAGAGTCACATTCAACTGGAAACATTAATTGTTCCTGACTTTACAGATTCTGTCAGACTTATTGAGATTTTGCAGCAACTTCTGTTTTTAGAATGACGGTGAATGCTGGATACATGAATCAGAGATTGGTGTAAAACTGGGATCTGCTCCTAAATCAAAGTGAAACAGCAGGTTAAAGTTTCCAGTCTGAAAAGTACTATGGTTATTATACTATATCTACCATTTTAAGGCTGGTTTTAACTTATTTAAAATAAACCTATTTAATATATATTTGTTAAAGTCAGTATTAAAATACGAGTTGGATGAGTTCACAGGAGCCTGTTAACCATTGGGACAATTATTCAACAAACATTGTCTGTCCAGACAGAGAAGAAGCTGCAGTTTGTTTGCAGGAATTCCCTGTTTTATTGATGTGTGTGTGTTAGACATCAGGATAACTAAAAATACACAAACCTGGACATCAATGGTGAGCTGATTGACAGTTACTCTGGGAATCACTCCCACTGTGAAACTTCAGCACTGACACTGCTGAATTTTGTCGGCTCAGGGAGTGGGACCTCCAGGAGTGGACTGTAAAAAAGCTGGGTTTCAGTATCCTGACTAATATATGGTGAGGAACCAGAAAAATCCTTACTGAGGAACTGCCTGGGGTTTCACCAGTGTAGGTTCAGGGGCGAATGATTCCTGACTCCCTGAAATGTCTGATATTGAACCCAGTTTGGAACAAGATTCATTCAGTTTCCAGGAGAATAGATACAAATATCACCCACCGAGTTTTTTGAGAAAGTGACCAAGGAGGTGGATGGGGGCAAGGCAGTGGACGTGGTATATATGGATTTTAGTAAGGCGTTTGATAAGGTTCACCATGGTAGGCTTCTGCAGAAAATGCAGATGTATGGGATTGGGGGTGATCTAGGAAATTGGATCAGGAATTGGCTAGCGGATAGGAAACAGAGGGTGGTGGTTGATAGTAAATATTCATCATGGAGTGCGGTTACAAGTGGTGTACCTCAGGGATCTGTTTTGGGGCCACTGCTGTTTGTAATATTTATTAATGATCTGGATGAGGGTATAGTTGGGTGGATTAGCAAATTTGCTGATGACACCAAAGTCGGTGGTGTGGTAGACAGTGAGGAAGGGTGTCGTAGTTTGCAGGAAGACTTAGACAGGTTGCAAAGTTGGGCCGAGAGGTGGCGGATGGAGTTTAATGCGGAGAAGTGTGAGGTAATTCACTTTGGTAGGAATAACAGATGTGTTGAGTATAGGGCTAACGGGAGGACTTTGAATAGTGTGGAGGAGCAGAGGGATCTAGGTGTATGTGTGCATAGATCCCTGAAAGTTGGGAATCAAGTAGATAAGGTTGTTAAGAAGGCATATGGTGTCTTGGCGTTTATTGGTAGGGGGATTGAATTTAGGAGTCGTAGCGTTATGTTGCAACTGTACACAACTCTGGTGCGGCCGCACTTGGAGTACTGTGTGCAGTTCTGGTCCCCACATTACAGGAAGGATGTGGAGGCTTTGGAGAGGGTGCAGAGGAGGTTTACCAGGATGTTGCCTGGTATGGAGGGGAGATCCTATGAGGAGAGGCTGAGGGATTTGGGATTGTTTTCGCTGGAAAGGCGGCGGCTAAGAGGGGATCTTATTGAAACATATAAGATGATTAGAGGTTTAGATAGGGTGGATAGTGATAGCCTTTTTCCTCTGATGGAGAAATCCAGCACGAGGGGGCATGGCTTTAAATTGAGGGGGGGTAGTTATAGAACCGATGTCAGGGGTAGGTTCTTTACCCAGAGGGTGGTGAGGGATTGGAATGCCCTGCCAGCATCAGTAGTAAATGCGCCTAGTTTGGGGGCGTTTAAGAGATCCGTAGATAGGTTCATGGACGAAAAGAAATTGGTTTAGGTTGGAGGGTCACAGTTTTTTTTTTTTAACTGGTCGGTGCAACATCGTGGGCCGAAGGGCCTGTTCTGCGCTGTAATGTTCTATGTTCTATGTTCTATGTTCTAACCCGCTTGTTCAGAACATATGTACAAAATGCCTTAGGATTCTCCTTAATCCTGTCTGCCAAGGACATTTCGTGACCCCTTTTTGCCCTTCTATCTCCCTGTTTAGGTTATTTTCTGCTTTCTCTGTATTCCTCCAGTGCTCCATCTGTTTTTAGCTGCCTGGACCTCATGTATGCCTCTTTTTTCTTTTTGATTAGACCCACAATTTCACTGGTTATCCACGGCTCTCGATTCCTACCTTTCCTATCCTTCCTCTTTACAGGCACATGCTTGTCCTGCAGTCCTATCAACTGCTACTTAAAATACTCCCACACGCCAGTTGTGGATTTATCCTCGAACTGCCTCTCCCAATCAACAGCCACCAAATCCTGCCTAATCCGGCTTTAGTTAGCCTTCCCCCTATTCAGCACCTTACCCAAAGGACAAGACTCATCTTTTTCCATTACTATCCTAAAGTTTACAGAATTGTGGTCACTATTTGCCACATGTTCCCCCACTGAAACTTTGATGACCTGACCGGGCTCATTCCCCAGGACTAGGTCCAGTATAGCCCCCTTTCAATTGCCCTGTCAACATATTATTCCAAAGGACCTTCCTGTACGCATTTTATAAATTCTTCCCCGTCCAGGTACCCAGCCCTAAGCGATTTCCAGTCTATGTGAGGGAAATTAAAGTCTCCCACTACAACAACCCTATTTTTTCTGTACCTGTCCAGAATCTCCTTACATATCCGTTCTTCAACTTCCCGTGGGCTGTTGGGAGGCCCGGAGTATACCCCCAGCATAGTGACTGCGCCCTTCCTGTTTCTGAGCTCCACCCACAGTGACTCGTTACCTGACCCTTCCAAATTGTCCACCCTCTGTACCGCTGTATTATGCTCCCTAACCAGCATTGCTCTCATAGCCCCTCCTCTGTCTCGCCTAAAACACTTATACCCTGGAATATTCAAATCCTAATTGAATGGCGCATGCCTAATTGACAGGGGGCACTCCTAATTGACAGGTGGCACGCCTAACTGACAGGGGGAACTCCAAATTGACAAGGGCACTCCTGATTGACGGGGGGCCCTCCTAATTGACAGGGGCACTCCTAATTGAGACTCAGCACTCGTAACTGAAAGAGTCGCTGCTCCAAATCTAAATAAGTTGCATTCCAAACCGCTATAAGTGCACTCCAAATCGAGATAGGGGGCACTCCAAATCGAGATAGGGGGCATTCCTAATGGAGATATAGGTGGCATTCCAATCGAGATAGGGGGCACTCCAAATCGAGATATGGCGCGCACTCCAAACCAAGATAGGGTGGGCACTCCAATTCGAGATAGGGGGCACTCCAAATCGAGATATGGGGGGCATTCCAAACCGAGATATGCAGGGCACTCCAAATCGTGATACGGGGAGGTTGGAAAACTCCAAATCGAGATATGGGGGGCATTCCAAATCGAGGGATTGGAGGATCTTCAAATCGAGATATGGGAGGAACCGCAAACCCAGATATGGGGGGCACTCCAAATCGGGATATGGGGGTGCGCTCCAACTAGAATGGGGGAAATCCAATTCGAGATAATGGCACACCTAGTCAAGGTAGGGGCATGCCTAATTGACAGAGGGCACTCATAATAGACAAGGGACACTCATAATTAACAAGGGGCACTCATAATTGACCCAGCCTCTCCTAATCGAAATAGTGAGCACTCCAAATTGAGATGGGAGCATTCCAAATCAAAATAGGGGGCATTCCAAATCGAGATATAGGGCATTCCTAATTGACCCGGGGCACTGGAAATTGACATTTGGAACTCATAATCGATCGGGGGCACTCCGAGTTGACACTGGCACATAATTGACAGGGGGCGCACCTAATTCACCCAGGTATTCCTGATTGGCGGGCCACCCCTAATTGACAGGGTCACCCCTAATTGACGAGGCCACCCGTAATTGACAGGGGGCCCTCCTAATTGACATTGGGGCACTCCTCATAGTCATGGGGGGGGGGGGGGGGGGGGGCGGGCACTTGTCATCGAGATGTGGGGCACTTGTCATCGAGACAGGGAACACTCTAAATCGAGATGGGGGTCACTCCAAATCGAGATAGGAGATGCTCCTAATTGAGATCGGGGGCACTCCAAATCGAGATAGGGGTCACTACAAATCGACACGTGTACTGGTAATTCACAGGGGGCACACCTAATTGACCTGAGCAGTCAGAAATGACAGGGGGTACTCATAATGGAGACTGGTATTCCTAATTGTCTGGTGGCACTCAAAATGGGCAGGGGGCACTCAGAATTGACAGGGGGCAATCCTAATTGACCAGGGCACTCATAATTCACCCGGAATTGACAGGGGTCACTCCTAATTGACTCGGGCACTCATATTTGAGATTCGGGCACTCATAATTATTCGCTGCTCCCATAACTGAAATAGTCGGTCTCCAAATCTAAATTGAGATAGAAGGCTCTTATTCGAGTTAGGGGATGCTCCAAATTGGGATGGGGTACTCTAAATCAGGATAGTGAGCAATCTAAATTGAGATAAGGCACACTTCAAATTGAGATAGAGGTCTCTCTTATTGGAGATGGGGGAAGCCGGGAGTTGTGGGTGTTGCTGGATGTTTACTCTGGGCTCTGAGAGCCTCATTCCCCCATCATTAAGAGCAAAGGTGCTGCAGCAGGAGCATCAAGAGCACCCGGGGCAGCTGCCAATGAAATAAATAACAAGACACTGTTTGTGGTGCTGCCCAAATGGAAGAGTAGTGGGAGTAGTGGTCTGGGTAGTGGGGCGGTTGGGGGGTGAATAAGGGATACACACACAGATCACTGTTTCCCTTATTCACCACACCCCGCTACCCAGACCGATCGCCACTCCTGCCCCCTTCCCCCCACCGATCGCCCGCAGAGTGACAGCGGATCCCCTGCACCCCCACCAGAGATCCATCTGCGCCCCCGCCCCCACCGCCCGAGATACACCCTCGCTCCTGCTTGTCACTCCGGGTCCGCTTTCTGTGCTTTCTGCGGGTCGGGTGCGGTCCGACACGGGCGCACTTTCTCCAATTTATTTCTAACTGCGCATGATCAGTTCCGAGATCTGATCGTTCCGGCCGCACTAAGCCCCGTCCACAGCGGGAATAGGACTGGAGATGGCTGAAAGTGTATGGGGGCGTCTGGAAGCAGACTTCTAAGTCGGATCCGTACTTTACCCAGATTTCACTTAGAATGAAAATAGTAAAATCGGGCCCTCTGTGTTAAATGCAAATATAATTCTCTAAGTTGAGAGAGACACCAATCTTGTAAATGCATTTTCGTGAAATCTAATACAACTGGGTCCAATTCATTACAAGCATTATCATACAGTATCTTGTTTGTATTTATTATAACGAAACCATTTTGAGGTGCAGGACACGAATACTTAATTGGTGGAGATGAGGGAGTAGAGCAAAATTCATATTCAAATGTACCATGTGCCAAGGAGGGTACCGAAGGGTTAGGTTAACTATCTAATGTACTGACCCTCTGACATTGCAGCACCAGCTCAGTACTGACTCTCTGACAGTGCGGCATTCCCTCAGTACTGACCCTCTGACAGTGCGGTGCTCTCTCAGTACTGACCCTCTGACAATGCAGCACTCCCTCAATCTGACCCTCTGACAGTGCAGCACTCCCTCAGTCCTGATCCTCTGGTAGTGCAGCACTCCCTCAGTACTGACCCTCCCACAGTGCAGCACTCCCTCAAACTGGCCCTCTGACAGTGCGGCACTCCCTCAGGACTGATCCTCTGACAGTGCGGTGCTGTCTCAGCACTGACCCTCTGACAATGCAGCACTCCTTCAATCTGACCCTCTGACAGTGCGGAACTCCCTTAGTACTGATCCTCTGACAGTGCAGCTCTCCCTCAGTACTGATCCTCTGACAGTGCGCCCTCAGTAGTGCACCAGTGTTTGCCTCAAGTGTTCAGGTCTCTGGAACATTCCCAGTGAACTACCACTGCTAGACAGAGACAAAACACATTGTGAAGAGCAAGGGCAATTGACAGAGACTGGAGAAGAATTGAACAGGTAACTTGCTGGAATTCAGGAACATTCAATACAGTAAGTGGTTTCTCGACTCTGTTGGTGAAGCAGTTGATGTAATCCAGGCCTGTGTTAACTCGAGTGAGGCGAGGTGCTCTCCCTATCTCTTTCTGTAAGGTAGCACTGAGTTCCCTGTCACTGATATGGACAATGGGCCAACTTCTCCCCACAGTAACAAAGTCAGAGTGTTGGAAAGAGGACCATTACCTTCGTTCACGGGGAAAAAATTATCCGGGAGATCTCCTGGTTTCTTCAACTCCTGGCAATCCTCCCTGGTATCCACCCCCATAGACGGCAGCCGGAGCAGATGGTTTTTCGGGGTCGGGACATTCCCCTCATCTCTCTCTCACATTCTGAACTCCTTTCAGGATGAAGAACCTCCTGGGGTTCCCCTTAATAGCTTTCCAAAAAAGCGATGGAGACTCAATTAAGGAAAGTTGGCCTGTCAGCTACAACTCTCACCAGCTTCTCCAGATGCAGCAGATAAAACATTCTTTCTGATTATATCACAGCTTGATATGGTTGCTGCTCTGCCCAAGACAGCAAGAAACTACAAACGATCATGAACAAAACCCAGTCCATCACTCAAACCAGCCTCCCATTCATTGACTCCATCGACACTTCCCGCTGCCTCGGGAAAGGCAGCCTGTATAATTAAGGACCCTACGCACCCCGGACATTCACCCTTCCACCTTCTTCCGTCAGGAAAAAAGATACAAAAGTCTGAGGGTACGTACCAACGGACTCAAACACAGCTTCTTCCCTGCTGCTGTCAAACTTTTGAATGGTCCTACCTTGCATTAAGTTGGTCTTTATCTACACCCTTGCTGTGACTGTAACACTACATTCTGCACTCTCTCGTTTCCTTTTCCTCTACGTACTCTATGAACGGTATGTTTTGTCTGCATAGTGCGCAAGAAACAAAACTTTTCGCAATACATGCGACAATAATAAATCAAATTAAATAAGGGTTTCACGATTCTCCAACCTTTGTAATCCCTTCTGAGTTATTCAAGGTTCTCCAGGGTCAAAAGTTTTACCTTCAGCTTCAGTGTACGCCTCGCCCACTTTGTGGGTTTTCAGTTGGTGATGCTCGTCCAGGAGGAGACAGTGGTCAGAAGAGAATGCCGGCTTGGCATCGGTGGACATTACTGTGAACTTTTGCGACAGGAGGGCCATCCTGGAGCGGACAGACCCATCTGGCAGCAACCATGCTGATCTATACTGCACTCCATCTGCAGGGTTGTTGAAGACATCGTATTTCTTTGATTCTTTCTCTCATTGCTGACAGTGCGTAGTTTGCTGTCAGCCCTGCCTTATCTTCGAGTCTCCATCTTGTGCTTAATCCTGCCCCAGCTGTGTGAGTTTGCTGGGTTAACCCCACACTCCAGTGACAGTTTACACAGGGCTTTTATTTGTTTGAAATCAAAATGTTAATCAGTCATTGTCTGTTTCTTTGCCACCATGTTTTGTGTGTGCGTGTGTGTGTTTTCTATATGTGTGTGCGTGTGTGTGTGTGTTCTATATGTGTGTGTGTGTCTCTGTCCAAGTTTATGTGTGTGTGCTTCTGTGTTCCGCAGTGTCAATTTTCCAGAATGTCACTCCATGATGAAATTGGTCATGAATTCTAAAACTGCCTGTGGCCCATTGCAAATCCACAATCATTTTAATATTAGCGAATCTTTCCCTGCGTCTCTCTGTGTGTCTGTCTCCATTAGACACTTGGTCAATTTGTCCGTCTCTGTCTCTCCCACATTGCCAGTCTCTCACATGCAGAGCTCTCGCTCTCTCACACACAGACAAAATCTCGCTGACACGCACACCCTCTCACAAACACATTCTCTCACACTATCTCACACAGCCAATCACACACTGAGTCAGTAAATCTTACACTCTCACACTCAAAGACAGATACTCATACACATGCACACACGCATGCACGCTCAGAGTAACAAACTCTGACACCCAATCACACATCTCACACTCAATTGGAGATTAAAAGGGTTAGAATGGATCTTATATCAATGATAAATTTCTAACAGGATTAGACAGGGTGGATTCCGAAAGACTGTTCCCGATGGTGGGGGCGTCCGGAACTAGGGGTCATAGTTTGAGGATAAGGGGTAAACCTTTTAGAACTGAGGTGAGGAGATTTTCTTTTCATCCAGAGGGTGATTCATGTGTGAAATTCGCGACCACCAACTCTCTCACACATACACACACGCATAGGCTCACTCACACATGCTCACAAACACAATCTCACTGATAATCTCTCTCTCTCTCTCGCTCTCTCTCTCTCTCTCACACACACACACACACGCACAAACAGACACAAGAGAACGCAAACATACACACAATCAAAGAACAAAAAACACTGCAGCACAGGAACAGGCCGGCCCACCAAGCCTGCGCCGATCATGTTTACCTATCCTGATCAACCGCTTATATCCCGCTATTCCCCGCTTGTTCATATGCCTATCAAGATATGTCTTAAATGTGGCTGAAGTGACTGCATCAGTTGGCAGTGCGTTCAAGGCCCCCACCACCCTCTGTGTAAAAACCTTCCCCCGCACATCTCCACTGAATCTTTCCCTCCTTATCTTGAACTTCTGACCCCTTGTAGTTGTCACGTCTGCCCTGGGAAAAAGCTTACAACTGTTCACCTTATGTATAGAACATAGAACAGTACAGCACAGAACAGGCCCTTCGGCCCACGATGTTGTGCCGAGCTTTATCTGAAATCAAGATCAAGCGATCGCATTCCCTATCATCCTGGTTTGCTCCATGTGCCTATCCAATAACCGCGTAAATGATCCTAAAGTGTCTGACTCCACTATCACTGCAGGCAGTCCATTCCACACCCCAACCACTCTCTGCGTAAAGAACCTAACTCTGATATCCTTCCTATATCTCCCACCATGAACCCTATAGTTATGCCCCCTTGTAATAGCTCCATCCACCCGAGGAAATGGTCCTTGAACGTTCACTCTATCTATCCCCTTCATCATTTTGTAAACCTCTATTAAGTCTCCCCTCAAGTTCCTCCGCTCCAGAGAGAACAGCCCTAGCTCCCTCAACCTTTCCTCATAAGACCTACCCTCCAAACCAGGCAGCATCCTCGTAAATCCCCTCTGCACTCTTTCCAGCGCTCCCAAATCCTTCTTATAGTGAGGTGACCAGAACTGCACACAATATTCCAAATGTGGTCTCACCAAGGTCCTGTACAGTTGCAGCATAACCCCACGGCTCTTAAACTC
Organism: Mustelus asterias; assembly: GCF_964213995.1. Lineage (NCBI taxonomy): Eukaryota > Metazoa > Chordata > Chondrichthyes > Carcharhiniformes > Triakidae > Mustelus > Mustelus asterias. The sequence goes on from NW_027590204.1 coordinate 516,742, forward strand.
CAACCCCCTGTTAATAACAGCTAAGCTGTGGAGATGCTGGCGTTGGACTGGGGTAAACATAGTAAGAAGTCTCACAACACCAGGTTAAAGTCCAACAGATTTATTTGGTAGCAAATACCATAAGCTTTCGGAGCACTGCTCCTTCGTCAGATGGAGTGCAAATGTGCTCTCAAACAGTGCACAGACACAGAAATCAAGTTACAGAATACTAATTAGAATGCGAATCTCTTCAGCCAGCCAGGTCTTAAAGGTACAGACAATGTGGGTGGAGGGAGCATTCAACACAGGTTAAAGAGATGTGTATTGTCTCCAGACAGAGCAGCTAGTGAGATTCTGCAAGATCAGGGGGCAAGCTGTGGGGGTTACTGATAATGTGACATAAATCCAATATCCCGGTTTAGGCCGTCCTCATGTGAGCGGAACTTGGCTATCAGTTTCTGCTCAGCGACTCTGCGCTGTCGTGTGTCGTGAAGGCCGCCTTGGAGAACGCTTACCTGAAGATCCCAGGCTGAATGCCCGCGACTACAGCTAACACACCATAGGCCTCCTTCACAGCTCTAACCACTTGAGTGGCAACCTTTAGAGATCTGTGGATATGGACCCCAAGATCTCTCTGTTCCTCCACAGTCTTCAGAACCCTACCTTTGACCCTATAATCCACATTTCAATTCGTCCTACCAAAATGAATCACCTCATATTTATCAGGGTTAAACTCCATTTGCCATTTTTCAGCCCAGCTTTGCATCCAATCTATGTCTCTTTGCAGCCGACAACAGCCCTCCACCTCATCCACTACTTCACCAATCTTGGTGTCATCAGCGAATTTACTGATCCACCCTTCAGCCCCCTCCTCCAAGTCATTAATAAAAATCACAAAGAGCAGAGGACCAAGCACTGATCCTTGTGGCACTCCGCTAGGAACCTGCCTCCAGTCCGAAAAATTTCCATCCACCACCACCCTCTGTCGTCGATCAGATAGCCAGTTACCTGTCCAATCGGCCAACTTTCCCTCTCTCCCACACCTCCTTACTTTCATCATAAGCCGACCATGGGGGACCTTATCAAACGCCTTACTAAAATCCATGTATATGACATCAACTGCCCTACCTTCATCAACACACTGAGTTACCTCCTCAAAAAACTCAATCAAATTTGTGAGGCACAACTTGCCCTTCACAAATCCGTGCTGACTATCCCGGATTAATCCGCATCTTTCTAAATGGTCGTAATTCCCATCCCTAAGGACCTTTTCCATCAATTTACCAACCACCGAAGTAGGACTAACCGGTCTATAATTACCAGGGTCATTTCTACTCCCCTTCTTAAACAGAGGAACAACATTCGCCACTCTCCAGTCCTCTGGCATCATCCCCGTGGACAGTGAGGACCCAAACATCAAAGCCAAAGGCTCTGAAATCTCATCCCTTGCCTCCCAAAGAATCCGAGGATATATTTAATCAGGCCCACGGGACTTATCGACCTTCAGTTTATTCAAAACTGGCAGTACATCCTCCCTCCGAACATCTTTTTCCTCCAGCCTATTAGTCTGTAACACCTTTTCTTCCTCAAAAACATGGCCCCTCTCCTTGGTGAACACTGAAGAAAAGTATTCATTCATCACCTCGCCTATATCTACTGACTCCATACACAAGTTCCCAGTACTGTCCATGACCGGTCTTAACCTCACCCTGGTCATTCTTTTATTCCTCACATAAGAGTAAAAAGCCTTGGGGTTTTCCTTGATCCGACCCGCCAAGGACTCCTCATGCCCCCTCCTAACTCTCCTGAGCCCCTTTTTCAGCTCATTCCTTGCTAACTTGTAACCCTCAATCGAGCCAACTGAACCTTGTTTCCTCATCCCTACATAAGCTTCCCTCTTCCTTTTCACAAGACATTCCACCTCTTTCGTGAACCATGGTTCCCTCACTTGGCCATTTCCTCCCTGCCTGACAGGGACATACCTATCAAGGACACCCAGTATTTGTTCCTTGAAAAAGTTCCAGTTTTCATTAGTGCCTTTCCCTGACAGTTTCTGTTCCCATCTTATGCCCCCTAATTCTTGCCTAATCGCATCATAATTACCTCTTCCCCAATTGTAAGCCTTGCCCTGCCGTACGGCCCTATCCATCTCCATTGCAATAACAAAAGACTCCAAATTGTGGTCACTATCTCCAAAGTGCTCTCCCACAACCAAATCTTAGACTTGGCCCGGTTCATTTCCCAGTAGCAAATCCAATGTGGCCTCACCTCTTGTTGGCCTATCCCCAGATTGTGTCAGGAAACCCTCCTGCACACACTGCACAAAAACTGCCCCATTCGAACTATTTGACCTACAAAGGTTCCAATCAATATTTGGAAAGTTAAAGTCCCCCATGACAACTACCCTGTGACCCCCACATATATCCATAATCTGCTTAGCAATTTCTTCCTCCACATCTCTATTACTATTTGGGGGCCTACAGTAAACTCCTAACAATGTGAGCGCTCCTTTCCTATTTCTAACTTCAGCCCATATTACCTCAGTGTGCAGATCCCCCTCGAAGTGCCTTTCCGCAGCCGTTAAACTATCCTTGATTAACAATGCTACTCCTCCACCTCTTTTACCAGCTTCCCTACACTTACTGAAACATCTATGCTCTGGAACGTCCAACAACCATTCCTGTCCTTGTTCTACCCACGTCTCCGTAATGGCCACAACATCGCAGTCCCAAGTACCAATCCACACCCCAAGTTCATCTACCTTGTTCAGGATGCTCCTTGCATTGAAGTAGACACACTTCAACCACCTTCTACTGGTACCCACCCTTGACCTTGATACCTTCCCCAATACCTCACCACCCTCAACACTGACTTCTGGACTACAACTCCTTTTCCCACTCCCCTGACAAATTGTTTAAACCCCCCTGAAGAGCCGTATCAAATTTCCCTCCCAGGATATTGGTGCCCCTCTGGTTCAGGTGCACCCCGTCCTGTTTGTACAGGTCCCACCTTCCCCAGAATGTGTTCCAATTATCCACGTATCTGAAACCCTCCCTCCTACACCATCCCTGCAACCACATGTTTAACTGCACTCTCTCCCTGTTCCTCAACTCGCTAGCACGTGGCAACGCACCAGAGATGACCACATATTTTGTCTTGGCTCTCAGCTTCCTGCCCAGCTCCCGAAATTCCTGTTTCAAATCCCCGTCCCTTCTCTTACCTATGTCGTTGGTACCAATGTGCACCATGACTTGTGACTGTTTCCCCTCCCCCTTAAGAATCCGGAAGACACGGTCCGAGACGTCACGGACCCCGGTATCCGGTAGGCAACATACCATCCTCGAGTCTCTTTTGCTGCCACGGAACCTCCTATCTATCCCTCTAACTAACGAGTCCCTAATAACTATTGCCCTCCCGCTCTCCCCCTTACCCTCCCGAGCCACAGAGATGGACACAGTGCTGGAGATCCTCTCACTGCGGCTCACCACTGGTATGTCGTCTCCCTCAACCATATCGAAAGCGGAATACTTGTTGCTAAGGGGAACGACCACAGGGGATCCCTGCACTGACTGCTTCCTCCCAGCCCCTCTCACCGTCACCCATCTATTTTCATTCCTTGGAGTAACTGTATCCCTAAAGCTTCTGTCTATGGCCACCTCTGCCTCCCTAATGTTCCGACGTTCATCCAACTCCAACTCCAGTTCCCTAACACGGCTTTGGAGGAGCTGCAGATGGGTGCACTTCCCACAGATGTAATCAGCAGGGACACTGACGTCGTCCCTCACCTCAAACATAGTGCAAGAGGAAGATTGCACTGCTTGCACATCCATCCCCTCGAGATACCTTGCCAGTACCAGGTAGAAACAGCAAAAATGAATTAAGCTCACCCCTGCTCGCCCTTTCTGCCTATGCCCTGTGAGCCAAAGCCCTTACAGCTTTCACTCAGCTTCCCACTCACTCCACTGCCCGCTCCCAACGCTGCCCGCTGTATAGAGTGACCTTTATACTAAAAAACACAATCTCCCAGAATCCCCTGCAGCCTACTCCCACTTCCTTTAGTTTAAACCCTTGAAAAAAGCCCGCGAAAAAACGGATTAAATAAATAAATAAATCACAGCACTTTACTCACCCTCAGTACTCCTGCTGAGAATCTCTCCCTCTGTCCTGCACCACTTCGAACAAAAAAAATATACCTCTCATAATTTTTTTAACTTCTATCCGATGGTTCCTCAGCCTCCGTCTTTCCAGGGACAACAATCACAGTTTATTCAATCTCCCCTCATAACTAATGCCAGGCAACGTCCTGGTAAACCTTTTCTGTACCCTGTCCGCATCCTTCTGGCAGTGTGGTGACCGAAATTGGACACAGAAAACCATGCACACACATGCACACACTAACAGACAAACGTAAAGTTTTGCACGCGCGCACGTGCACACACACACACACAAACACACACACACTAGTTCTCCGATGATTATTTACGTGCTCACTAATTTCAAGCACTAGCATGACCTCAGTAAACAGCCAGTCTCTGTAATAAGATGCCCAGTGTTATGAATAAAACTGATGCCTGGCGTAAACAGAAGAAGATAAGAACAGAAGAACGAGGAGCAGAGTAGGCCTGATCCGCCATTCAATAAGATCATGGCTGATCATTTCGTGGACTCAGCTCCACTTACCTGCGCGCTCAACATAGCTAATAGTTCCTTTCCTGTTCAAAATCTATCTATCCTTGCCTTAAAAACGTCCAATGAGGCAGCCTCAACTGCTTCACTCGGCAGGGAATTTCACAGATTCACAACCCTTTGTGTGAAGAAGTTCCTCCACAACTCAGTCCGAAATGTGCTTCCCCTTATTTTGAGGCCTTGCCCCCTACAACAACAGACCAAGGGCCCGATTTTACCATTTTCATTATAAGTGCCGAATCTGGGCAGAGTACAGATCTGACTTAGAAATCTGCTTTCAGGTGCCCCCATACGCTCTCAGCCATCTCCAGTCCCATTTGCGCTGTGGGCGGGACTGAGCGCTGCTGGAACGTTCTGAGTTCTGAACTGTGCATGCGCAGTTAGAGAAAAACTGGAAAAAGCGCGCCTGTGTCGGATCATTTCCGACCTGCAGAAAGCAGAGAGCAGAGAAAGCGGCCCGGCAGTGACAAGCGGGAGTGAGGGTGCATCTCGGAGCAGGACGTGGGGGGGGGGGGGGGGGAGGGAGCGCAGATGGATCTCTGGTGGGGGGGCAAATGGATTTCTGGTGGGGGTGCGGGGGGCTCAGGGGGGTCTGCTGCCACTCTGTGGGCGATCGATGGGGGGGAGGGGGGTGAGGGGGGCAGGGTGGCCATCGGTCTGGGTAGTGGGGGGTGGTAGATAAGGGGGACAATGTTGTGTGTGTGTCCCCATTATTAACCCCCCCACTACCCAGACCGATCGCCACCACTGCCCACTTCCCCTGCCACCGATCGCCCGCAGAGTGGCAGCGGACCCCCTGCCTCCCCCACCAGAGATCACTTCCCCCCCGCCCCCCCATCACCTCGGCTGCGTCTGACCCCCCACCAGAGATCCATCTGCCCCCCCTATCCGAGATACATTTTACCCGCCTCCCTCCCCCCCAAGACAACGATCCGGCCTCACTCCCTTCCCCCCAATACAATGATCTGGCCTCACTCCCTCCCCCCCTTCCCCCACAGAGACTGGTTCGGCCTCAGCGCCCCCCCCTCCATACAACGATCTGGCTCACTCCATCCCCCCACCCTTATACGACGATCTGTCCTCCCCCTCCCCTCCCAGATAATGGTCTGGGCTCACTCCAACCCCCCCCCCCCCCCCCGCCAGAGATGCATCTGACCCGCCTCCTCCTTCTTCCCCCCCCCCCCAACCAGACAACTATCGGCCCTTTCCAGCCCCCCCCTCCCGCCAGAGATACATCTGACCCGCCTCCTCCTCCTCCCCACCCCCCCCCTCCCCAAACCAGACAACGATCTGACCTAATTCCCCGCCTCCCCCCTCCAACCAGAGAATGAGCTGGCCCGCCTCCCTCCTCCCCCCCCCCTTCACTGGTCTGAGCCAGAGAGCCGTTGGAAACACTGAACGCGCTCTTCAGAGTCTGGAGCACCCGCTTCAGACTTTTATTTAGCAAGTCGCTAAAAGCGCGATTTGGGATCGGCAAACGCGGTGGTACAGTCGGGAATGTTGATAGAGTTGGGCGGGCAGTTCATTAATTCGATTTAAATGCCACCAGACGATTGTGATTAAGGCACGCTGCTTGTTTTATCTTTTCTACTGGGATAATGGTCGTATTCTTGAAGCAGATCGGGAACTCAGATTGTTGTAAAGAGAGTTTGAAGATGACTGTGAATACCCTCGCCAGTTGATCCATGCAGGGTGTGAGTGCTTGTCCGGGGACCCCATCCGGGCCAGTCGCTTTCCATGGGTTGACTTTCGAGTATGCTGTCCTGACATCTGCAATGGTGACCTCAGACACAGCTTCATCCGAGGTGTCCGGGGTGGAGGGCATGTTACCGCTGACCTCATGCTTAACACAGGCATAGAACACATTGAGCTTATTAGCGAGGGATCCGTTTGAGCCAGCGATTTTACATGCCCTGATCTTGTAGCCTGCTATGTCTTGCAGACTTTGGCATAGCCGGTGGGGGCCCGTGTGGCTCGGATGGGACAAAAGCCTGGTCCGGTTCTGGCTTCTTGACATTTTTGATGGACCTGTGTGGATCATATCTGGCTTTCTTTTATCGGTCAGAGTTGAACGCCTCAGACCTAGACCTCAGTAACCAGTTGATATCCCTGTTCATCCATGGTTTCTCGTTGGCAAACACAGGGAATATCTTGTTGGGCACACAGTCTTCTACACACTTCCTCATGAAGTCAGTTACTGTAGTGGCGTTCTCGTTCAGGCTGGTCGCAGAGTTTTTAAATACTGACCAGTCCACGGACTCTAAACAGTCACATAGGAGATCTTTCGATTCCTCAGACCAACATTACATGACATTATTTGATGGATCATCCCGCTTTAGCCTTTGCATGTAAGCCTGTAGCAGGAGCACAGCCTTGCGGTCTCTCTCTTACCCCAGTTGCGTGTTTCCTGATGCACACACTCTCAAAGAACAAAGGGCAAAAAAATGGACAGCACAGGAACAGGCCCTTCGACCTAGGGCAGCAGGGTCGCACAGTCGTTAGCACTGATGCTTCACAGGTCCAGGGACCTGTGTTCGATTCACAGCTTGGGTCGCTGTCTGTGTGGAGTTTGCACATTCTCCTCGTGTCTGCGTGGGTTTCCTCCGGGTGCTCCGCTTTCCTCCCACAGTCCAAAGATGTGCGGGTTAGGTTGATTGACAATGCTAAATTTGCCCTTAGTGTCCTGAGATGCGTAGGTTGGAGGGATTAGTGGGTAAGTATGGAGGGATAGGGGGGTAGAGCTGGGTGGGATTGTGGTCGGTGCAGACTCGATTGGCCGAATGGCCTCTTTCTGTGCTGTATGGTTACTATGATTCTATAACCCTCCAAACCTGTGCTGATCATGATGCCGTATTTTAAATAAAAACTGCTGTGCTTACTCGGTCTGTATCCCTCTTACCTCCTATTAATGTATCAATCCAGATGCATCTTAAAAGTTGCTAATGTGCCTGATTGAACCACCTCCTCTGGCAACACATTCCAGGCACCGACACTCTCTGTGTGAAATACATCCCCCACACATCTCCTTTAATATTTCCTCGTGCATTTGGAATCACGGCACGATTGTAATTGACACTTCCACCCTTGCAGAAAAGCTTCTGACTATCCAAACTGTCTGTGCCTCCCACAATTTTGTAAACCTCGATCAGGTCACCCCTCAGCCTCCGTCTTTCCACTGAAAACAATCCTGGTTTATGCAACCTCTCCTCATAACCAACGGAGCTGACTTCTCTCTAAGTTGTTACTGTCATGAACACCATTCCTCTCACAATAACTGCTTCCCCCATCATCACGCCCGCAATCCCGCCCTATCTATCCTTCTGTCTTCCTCTTTTTCACTTTCACTCACTCAGTCTTTCTCTCTCACTCTTATCCTTTCATTTTCCCAGCCTCGCACCCTTTCTAGATTCAGCCCATCCCACAAATTGTCCCTCTCTCTCGTACTTATCTCTCTCCTTCCACATCTGAGCACATTTCTGAACACTGTATCAGATGTAGGTCCAGTGCCATTTGGAGCCTGTGTATTGCTCATCACAGTTAAATCTGTTATTTTACCGCTCTCAGAGGTGATGTGTTGGTATCAGCTGCAGGGTCTGAATTTTCTGAGATGTCCCATTGTTTCTGAATATTTTCTCAGTTTGAGAAGCTGCATTAGATTTCGGGATAAAAAACAAATTTCTTTGCAGACTAAATAGTTCCAAATTATTGATCAACATAATTTTGCAATTCATGCCAAACTCTAACCCACTTAAATCACATTGCAGAATGCCCACTGTTAAAAATCATACAGAGAGACACGGTAACAATTGAAACTCAATCACTGAAATATCACAGTCCAGTGACAGATGCCACTGAAACTTTCTGAGATCTCGAGATGGGACTGAAGGTGTTTGAATGGACAGCATCTTTCCACTCAAAGTAAGTCAGTACTAAAAATAAATATTTTCCATCACTGAACTCAATGTCGTAATCTGTTTGTTCATATATTTAAAAAAAAACTTCAAACCAGGTTGCTGCCGCAATGTCCCTCAGGTGACATTACGGCGTATAAATTAAAGGCTTTGGGAATATATAACGTCAGATGTTAAAGTCAGAGAGACTGTCAGCAGCTCGAAGGGACACATCACTTCACACCGAAGATGCTGTATCCAGTTCAGATAGCTGAGAAAATATTCTACCCAATCATCGCCATTATTGGTGTTCCCGGTGAGTGATTCTAATCATTGAGGTTGTGCAAATCTGTGTGTGAACGGCTCTCTGATTTAAAATCTGACTGACAATGCTCCATGCTGATCTCATGGTCACTGTTATAAAGAGACCAGGTCAACGATGTAATTTACTGAAATCAAATGGCTTGAAATATCTCTGTGGTTTTAATCCTTTTTATCAACTGAAAATGAGTCTCTGTATGTTATTCACGGGCTCACTACTCAATGAAATTAATGTATTGAGGAGTGAACGACTCAATCTTATCTATTGTAAGATTGGACCTCAGTGAAGGCGATCTCTCTGAAATAATATTTAGTGGGAGTAAGAATATAATCGAAATTTGAATGTGGATCACTAACCAGAGTGGAAGACCTGACACCCAGTGAACAAGTATTGCAGGGTATATTTGTCAGTGTAAAATTGCACTGATTGTGGTTCTTTCACCTGAGTAGGGTATCTGATCGAAGTCTCCATTTATATCTGTCGATGTAGAATTGTATTGTGTTTAGGAAAAGAATTGGAATGAAATAAGTTGGTTCAATTTTAAAGAACTACTATTTTAATTTGGTGAGTGAGATGCCCATTCTGTGGAGCTGCCTCAGTCTTTTATCTCTGGAATTTGCTGAAAACAGGAAGAGTTTGGCTTTGTTTGGTGGTCAGTGTATGATGTGAAATTTCTCCATACCTCGGCTTTGTATTGAAAATAAAGAAGTTTCAGCTCGTTCCTGATATTTAAACAAACCAATTACAAACCGTGCAGTATTCAGTGATTGTCAAATATATTGTGATTTGTTCACATTTCCATTAATCTATAAATGAACTCCAATGTTTTTTTTCTGGATTGTTGTGGTTCTGTCTAAACTGTGCTGCTTCTTAAAGCGATTTGTGTATCTGATCACCTGAAGCCCGAAACTCCTCGAAAGCATTCAGATACTTGATTTCAACAGACTGATTGGGAAACATATTGTTCTGTTCAGAACGCAGAATCCGACGTTGAGCTGTGGTGGAATTAATTTCCAATTCTAAAACCCAATTTGCAAATTTATAATTTATTATGAATGTGTTATTGTGTTGAGTTGGATTCTTCCACTCTGGTCATTCTCATTTTCAGTTTGGATTGGTTTGTAAATTTTGAAATGTTAATTTTGCTTCCTGATTCCATGTTGTTCATGTGAATGGTAAAGGACCCCAGCGCTGATCCTTGTGGAAAAACACTGCCCACCTTCCGGCAATCAGAGAAAATCCCTTTAACTCCTACTCCCTATGTTGCATCTTTGTAGCCAGCTTCGAGTCATTCTGCTGCTGTTTCTCTAACTCCACTTGCACTGAGATCACTCATGCGTCTGTTAAGTGTTAACTCACTGAAGGCATCTAGAAACGCCATGTGTCGGACATCAACATTCCTGATAATTGCTAAAATTATTCAATGAAATCTGTCAAGATTGATCTTAATTTTGGAATATGTGATGAATGCTCTTTATTTATGCCTGTGTTACTTGACATTTTTTTTACTCTTTTGAAGTTAGTTCATTTATTCATTTTTATGTTGAGGTTGTGACTGGACAACGGCTCTTTGGATTTTTTTAAATTTAATTTCTATTTGAACTCAACAAAAAACATGAACCTTCTGTTGTTTTCCATTCCAGTGGGTAACTTCTGATGATCAGCTGCTTAAGAAGGCAGGCATGACAATTTTCCTTATTAGTCGAGGTGTAGAAGCTAGGAGCAGGGAGTTCATGATGGCGCTGTATGAAACACTCATTTGTCTTCAGCGAGAATACTCTGAGGAGTACACTGGCCTCACTAGATGGAGGATGTGATTGCTCTGGAAGGAATGCACAGGAGATTCACCAGGATGTTACCTGGGCCGCAGTTTTTCTGCAATGAAGACAGTCTGGTTAGGCGAGGGTTGCTTTCCTTCACACAGTGAACACCGAGCGTGGTCGCCACTGACGTGTACAAAAGTAAGAGGAACATAGATAGGATAGTTAAGAAGAAACGTTATCCCCTTAGCAGGTGGGTCAATGTGCAAGGTGTGTAGATTAAGGTCAGCAGCAGGAGGGTTAGAGGGGCTCTGAGGAAAATAAAATGTTCCTGTGTCATTTCAGAAATCCTGCTGGTCATCCTGCAGAGCAAGATCCCACAATTACATTGCAATGTGGGAGCAGCCAGACAGAAAACACAATTGTAGGTGTGGATTGGTGAAAAGCTAAAACACACCATCATCGATTCACCCTCAGGAACACAGTCACTGTTTAACAATCCAGCCTTTTGGGAGGAGCAAGGGAATGATTAAGGAAAGAAAAAAGAGTGGGAAAGTAATCTACCGTGGAACATGACAACTGACGTCACAAATGTCTATCGGTATGTAAAGAGAAACAGATTGACAAACTAGGATCTTTGCAGTCAGAAACGGGAGATCCCATAACGGGGAACAAAGTAATAGCTGAGGAATTAAATTGTACATTGTTTCCATCTTCAGAAAGGAAGACATGAAGAATATATCAAAAGTTCAGAGAGGAACAAGTTTTAGAGAGAAGCAGACGAAACTTTGCATTTGTAGAGAAATGGTTTTGGGGAAATTGATGGGATTCAAGGTGGATAAATCTCTAGGTCCTGATAATCTTCATCCCAGAGTACTTAGGGAAGTCTTCCTGGGAATAGCCGATCTAATGGTGGCTATTTTCCAATTTTATTGGACTTTGGGCTGGTTCGTACAGATTGGAGGGTAGCTAATGCAAGCCCGGTATTCAGACAGGATTGTAGAGAGAAAACAGTGACTATAGACCAGTGAGCCTAACGTCGGTGCTGGGGAAGTTGCAAGAGTCAAATTTCAAAGATTTCCTAACTTGGCATTTGGAAGGCCGTGCCATATTCAGACAAATTCAGCATGGATTTACAAAAGTGAAATCATGATGGGAATATCTTGGAATTGTTTGAGGGTGGAACTGGTAGAGTTGACCGAGGGGAGCCAGTGGATGTGGTTTAAATAGTCTTCCAGAAGGGTTACTGAATGCATCATCTCCAAATTTGTAGATGGTACGGCGCTGGGTGGGAGGGTGAACTGTAAGGAGGATGCAGAGTATATTCAGCGTGATTTGGAGAGGCTGAGTGTGTGGTCATACGCATGGCAGATGCAGTTTAATGTGGATGACTGTGAGGATATCGGTAGGAATATTAGGAAGTAAAGTTATAACTTGAATGGGTGTAAATTGAGGGAGGTGGTACTCATCAAAACCTTGGTCTCCTCGTGCATCATTCACTACAAGGAACCAGGCATGTAAAGCAGGCAGTAATGGAGCCAAATGGTCTGCAAGCTTTCATCGCGAGATTATTCCTATTTCGGGACAGGGATGATTTGCTGCAATTTCTAGAACATTGGTGAGGCCACACCTGGAGATGTTTGCACAGTTTTGGTGTCCTTATCTGAGGAAGGATGTCCCTGCTATAGAGGAAGTCCAACGACGGTTTGCCAGGCTGATTCCTGGGATGGCAGGTCTGACATATGAGGAGAGATTAGATTGGTTAGTATTATGTTCAATGAAAATTTGTAGAGTGAGAGGGGACCTCATAGAAGCGTATTAAATTCTAACAGAATGTAGCAAGGTCGATTCAGAAAGAATGTTACCAATGGTGGGGGAGTCGAGAACCAGGGGTCATAGTTTTAGGGTTCGGGACCAAGCTTTTCAAACTCAGGTGAGTAGAAATTTATTCAGTCAGAGGGTGGTGAATGTATGGAATTCACTCCTACCAAATGTTGCTCAGGCAAATGCATTCAGAATAGTGAGAGGAGATCTCATAGAAACTTATAAAATTCAAACAGGGTCCACTCACAAAGAATGTTACCAATAGTGGGGGAGTCTCAAACTAGCTGTCTTAGTTTGATGATAAGGGAACTGAGGGGAGGAGAAATTTCTTCAGTCAGAGGGTCGTGAATATGTGGAATTCACAGTCGTTCTTTGATTTCAAAAATAAATTAGATATACCTCTGGGGGCTAATGGGATCAAAGCATTTGGGGTAAGGGGGGATCAAGACATTAAATTTGATGGTCAGCCGCATTAAAAATGAATGGCGGCGCAGGCTCCTACTCATGCTTCTAGTTTATATGTTTCAATGACTGGGGGGCTCGGCTGGCATAAAACAGTGGAAGATGCCCAAACCACGTCCCCGCTCCCCCCAATCGACCGCACCCCCCTGCCAACGACAATTTATCTTCTCACTTCTCTCTTCCTCTCGGGCTTCTCTCTCCCTCTCTATTTCTCTCTCTTACACCCTCCTCTTTTTCTCTCTCTCCTTCACTGATGACATAATCTGACGACAACGTTGGGTGAGAGAGTTGGAAAACCGACAATTGCATCCTGAGTGAAATGAGTTGACGTGGCTGCTGCAGTTTTATTTAACGATTGATCGCATAAAATTAAACACAGTAACTTTATGGAATGAAGCGAATGGAAAAGGCATCCCGAGGCCCCTGAGATTAGGGCTTCAATTGAGGCCCAGTCACAGAGAATGCAACAAACCTTGGGGAGAAAGAACAGGATTCTTCCCACCGCAGTGAAACAGAACTGTCCTTTCCAGCCTCAAAAAATCCAACATACGGATGGAATGGGCAAGAGGGAAATGAGGACCACCGTTCCCCATCATCTGTCCGATCCGCATACCCCTCATACACCCCACAACAATAAAACAAAACGCAAGGGGATTTTATTTTTTATTAATTACAGGATGCAACATTGAAACAAATGGATGGAAAGTTCTGGTGACAGAGGCCGAGATATTGAACCCCCTTCCCTTCCCACTCCACTCAAAAAATAATAAATCCTCCAACTCGCACCACCCTGTCTAAAAACGCAAACAGGACACAGGGATTGAGAACAAGCCTTCACCAAGGCCAGGAGTTTGATTTTTTATCCCCTCCTACCTCCCATGTGCTTTATCGTCACTGAGCTAAATTGCTTTTTAAGTTGTGTGGTTACCATTTGCAGTTCTGTATACGCTGCATGTCATTGATGCACAGCAGGATCCCATGGGCAGAACTGTTTCCACAACGCCCAACCCAGCCGACAAGTGGCTAAAACCTCAATCGGGAAGACGCTGTTCATTTCCTCAGGATACATTTCAAAACAGGCTGTCTCAGGATTGGAGTGCTTGAAAATCATACTTTCTGGAAAGATGTGACAGGGACATCAGCAGTGACTGCACACAGGAAAATCTCTACCCCCAACTTCTGTGCCATTTTCCCTCCACCCCAACTCCACAATGTTCAGCTATCTCTCCCCCTGTTTAACCTGATCCTCTCTTTTCTCGATCACTCCGTAACATCAGCCCTTCCTCAGCCTGTCTCCCGACTCTGTCACTTCCTCTCTCACAAGCCACACAATGGAGATACAGAGACACAGGTAGAGAGGCAGTGTCATGAGACAGAGGTTGATGCCCTTTTAACAAGCCACGTCAAATTCTCAAAGAGGAACACCTTGCTTTGTAATCTGTGAAAGGTGTGTGGGAAGGTGTGAACTATTCTTCATTAGCATTTAGTGGCTAACAACAGAAATATCTGACCCTAACTTGAAGTGAACAATTAATAATTGAATTATTTAAACAACAGGGAACTTTAGTTAAAGAAGTAACATTGTGATTACAGTAAGATTCTACTGGAATGCTGTTCAAATAAACACAAGGACTTTCATTAACAGAAAAAAAAGAACATGATTTAGTCACTCACAAAAATGTACACAACTCGGTTTTGTGGCTTTGGAAAGCGTTTGGCATTCGTCTTTCTATTCTGCTGCCTGCAAGTTATTTCTGATTCAGATAAATGAATAGAGAGGTCTATTAAGTGACATTCAAAGCTGGAGAGAGCTGTTCTTTCCCTCTCTCGGCTTTGAAAGGTGGCAGAACTTCAGTTGAACTGCAGGCAGGAGGTTGATCTCCTATTTTTATAACTGTGATGACCTCTGAATTTTCCTGCACCAGGACTGATCTGATCTTGTCCACTACAATAAATTAACATCTGATAGATTCCTGATAGCTGAGTGTCTTCTTTGAACAGATAGGCTGAACTCAAAATTCAAAAGCCTGCAAAGCCTGTCACTAAGGCAACCTTGATGCTTGGTCTTTGCGACAAATCTTGCAGTCTTGGTACTCTGTCTGTACCTGCATTTTAAGCCTCCAAGCATTGACACAAGTCCAAATTTAAAGGGACACAAAACCCGCTCTTAAAGGGACCACACTTCACAAACCCAGCTTCGCAACAACAGAGATAGAGTGAGAGCGCCGACAATCACCACTACAGCAAACTGTGTTCAAATGGAACCCTGTGCATTTCATTTCACCCTCACATTTATCTCTCTGCCTCAGACACATTTATTATTCCACAATTACACCGCCTCAAGTTAAAGAACTTTCATTCCAGACCACCAATAATTATTTACAGTGATGACAGTAATTTTCAATCTGACCTCACTGCTGCTAGTTTAGAGATTTCTGATATAACTTGTGCACAGGAAGATCCAAAGCACAGAGGCAGTTTCAAAATTCAGTTCAAAGTTTATGATTGTTTTCTGTGTGTGTTTCTTGTATTAATGTACAAACTGAGGCTGGAATATTGGTCGCACAGTAAGATCCCACAGGCTGCAATGTGACTTTGGCTGAATGTCCCTTCAGTCCTCTGCACAAAGTGTTCATGAATTCCCTCAGTCCCATTTTTCAAGTTTAAGCTTTTTTATATTCAAGGCCTTGGAACCTTCTTTGCAGTCAGTGAACTATTTTCAAAGAGGTTGATCATTGTTTCAAGGCAGGCAAAGGGCCCAGGACAGTGCGTGCACAGCAAGATCCCACAGCAGCTGCACTGTGAAACTAATCAAATGAGACGCAGCCCTTCCCCTGCCCCCATCCTCACACCAGCTGTGAGCCCCTTCCCCCACTGCACCCAACAAAAAGCCGCACACACCTTCCAATCTGTATGTGTACATTGTCCCAAGTCTGGAGAATTCCCTTCACTTCCCTGGAAAGATGAAACTCTCTCTTAACACTGAGACAACGTTTTAAAACAAGTTCTGCAGCAAGATCGCACAAGGTGCAGTTAGCAGTGTGGAGTGTCTTTTACACCGTTTAATGGAATGTAACCCTGGAAAGTTTGAGCTGATACACTTTGGAAGGAGTAATTTGACAAGGAAGTACTCAACGAATGTTCGGACTCCAGGAAGATCTCTGGCAGAATGTGACCTTGGCGTGTTTGTCCACAGATCTTAGAAAGCAGAAGGGCATGTTAGTAGGGTGGTGAAAATGGCATTGGGGATACTTGCCTTTATCAATCGAGGCATAAATTACAAAAGCAGGAAGTAATGTTGGTGTTGTATAGAACTTTGGTGAGGTCCGAGCGAGAGTACTGTGTGCAGTTCTGATCGCCACATTATGGGAAGGATGCTATTGCACTGAAGGGGTTGCAGAGGAGATTCACCAAGATGCTGCATGTTGTATGGAATATCTACCTTATGAAAAGAGGTTGAGTAGGCTTGTGGTATTAACGTTTTCGGAGAGAAGACAGTGGGGCGACCTGATCGAGGTGCACAAGATTATGAGGGACATGGACAGAGTGGATAAGGAGCAGCTGTTCCCCTTATCTGAAGTGTCAGTCATGAAGGTACATAGCTTCATGGTGAGGGCAAGGAGCTTCGGGGGGATGTGAGAAAATACTTTTTTTTATCCAGAGGGTGGTGATGTTCTGGAATGCGCTGCCTTGGAGGGTGGTGGAGGCGGTTCGCCTCACACCCTTTAAAAAGTAAGTGGATGAGCACTTACCACATCATTACATTCAGGGCTATGAGACAAGTGCTGGCAGATGGGGTTAGGTGGCATTTCAGGTATTTCTAACGTGTCAGTGTGGACTCGATGGGCCGAAGTGCCTCTTCTGCTCTGTATGATCCTTTCATGCTATACCTCTCTCTCTCTTGGTTCTCATTATTTCCTCTCACTCTTTCCTTCCCTCCATTTCTTCCAGTCAGACAGAAACATTGAAATGGAGAAAGAGAAAGTTCCACAGAGCGAATCTTCTAAACCTGAATTAAAATGCCAGCCCTGCTGCATCCTGCCCACCCCCTGTTCCCTCTCAGTCTCTAGAAGTTGCTCAACTCCCTCTTTCAGTTTGGGAAGGGGCTGCTGATTACTTCAGGACACTTTTGAAATCCTCCCAGGATGTTTCTCCACAAGTCAGACTACCTGACAGGGTTTGAGTGGAGCTGCATCTAGTGACTACACACTGGAGACCCTCACATCCTGTCTCTCATTCTCAAATGCGCTCCCTCCATCACCACCTCTGCTTTGACTTTCCACTCCTCTCGGGCCTTCCTCTACCTCTCTTCCACCTCCGTCCTTCTATTTACTCCTCCTGCCACTGTCGCTCTCACTCATTGTAAAGGTGGGTGTTCTTATCTCTGTCCGGGTCTTTGCAACCACACCCTTACTCCATCTCTCCTTCTAACTTCTTATTTCTGTCCATATCTCTGCTTCTTCCCCCTTCTTTCATGTGCACTGTGTTGAAAGGAGCGTTGCAATATTTGTGACCCACATTGCCATGACCACAAATCATATTGCTATGAGGGGAGTGGGAAGAATCACATTATCTGGAGGTCTCCAGTTAAGGGTCAGTGCCCAGCTCCCTGTCTCTGGAGAATAGCCTCAGTCTGATCCACTGATATTCCTTATTTACAGAAATCAATCAATAGATCAATAAATCGATTAATTTATTAATTAATAACTACTGGGAGGCTCATTTTAAAAAGTGAACCAAAGGAACTTACACAGCTTTTTTCCAGTTTAAAGAGGAGAGTTCATCTCTTTCTGTCACTGAGTGGATATGCATCCAAACTCAGAATTCACATGGCGCTCAGTGGCTGGGTGGAGGATTACACCAAACGCGAGGCTGGGGGAATGAAATGTCTCCCCCCCCCCCCCCCCCACCACCCCCCCCCCCCCCCCCGGCCACTTTGTCCTCTCTGGATATGATCACAGTGCTGCCCATGGGATCATGCGGTGCTTAAAAGCCCCACACAGAAAGCTGGAAAGGGAGAGGGAGAGATTCTGGAGGGAGATGAACAGAAATGGGGAGAGAGCAACATGGAGAGAGCAATACTGGGGTGAGATAGAGAGATATGGGGAGAAACAGGAGGAGAGAGAGAACAATTGGAGAGCGATAGGGAGATATGGGGGAAAGTTATAATGTGAATGAAGAATGGAAACGCACTGGATAAGAGAGAAATCCAGATAGAGGGAATAAAGCTGGTCTGAGAGAAGAAGAGTTTAGGAAGAGACAGAAAGGGAAGCAAAGGAGAAGGCACAGAGAGAGGGAGAGAAGAAAGGAAAAAAAGAGACGGACAGAGGACACAATCTGAAAATTAGAAGCGGAAAAGCTGCGGGGGAGAGTCAGAATGGGGAAGAAATTTGGAGAGGGGAAATTAAATAGAAAAATCCTGAATTGACTTCCAACTCCAACAGCTGTACAGCCCTGAGACGTGTTAAATCCGGGGCGGGCTCTAATAATTGGGTGCAGGGAGGGATTCAGATTCTATCTCTGTCCACTTTGGGTCTAATTGGGAAACCCGTCCAGTCTGAACTAATGGCGTATGGCGTACTAGCCTTCATTAATCGAGGGATTGAGTTTAGGAGTCGGGAGATAATGCTGCAGCTTTATAGGACCCTGGTTAGACCCCACTTGGAGTACTGCGCGCAGTTCTGGTCACCTCATTACAGGAAAGATGTTGAAGCCATTGAAAGGGTGCAGAGGAGATTTACAAGGATGTTGCCTGGATTGGGGGGCATGCCTTATGAGGATAGGTTGAGGGAGCTTGGTCTCTTCTCCCTGGAGAGACGAAGGATGAGAGGTGACCTGATAGAGGTTTACAAGATGTTGAGGGGTCTGGATAGGGTGGACTCTCAGAGGCTATTTCCAAGGGCTGAAATGGTTGCTACGAGAGGACACAGGTTTAAGGTGCTGGGGGGTAGGTACAGGGGGGATGTCAGGGGTAAGTTTTTCACTCAGAGGGTGGTGGGTGAGTGGAATCGGCTGACGTCGGTGGTGGTGGAGGCAAACTCGTTGGGGTCTTTTAAGAGACTTCTGGATGAGTACATGGGATTTAATGGGATTGAGGGCTATAGATAGGCCTAGAGGTGGGGATGTGATCGGCGCAACTTGTGGGCCGAAGGGCCTGTTTGTGCTGTGGCTTTCTATGTTCTATGTAATCCTGTAAAACAGATAAGATGAGAAATGCAATCTCTCTGAAACATTTTAATGATCAGAATTTGCAGATTTGCTCCAAAAAGTGAGAGATGTGTAATTCAGAGCTGTCTGTCCCCCAGTCCCTACTTAACCAGCGGTGTTACATTGGCTACTTTCGAGTCAGCAATGTTAATCTCTCACACAACTCCTCCAACAACACCGCCACCCTGGGAACCCCTGTTCATTGGATTGATGCTGAAATCCTCCCCTTACTGTCGGTTCACACATGGAGAATGTTTACTCACTAATTTCCCGGCTCTTGTCCCTTTTTCTCTGACAGTTAATTTACTGGGAATTGTGATCCTAAGTCGAGGAAAGTGTGGCCTCTCCACCTGCACCACTCGCTACCTGGTGGCCATGGCAGCGGCGGATCTACTGTTCATCATATTTCACCCCATTCTCACCAAGATAAGTGGTTATTATTTCCCCCTGAATTTCCTGCACCTCACCTCTGTGTGTCGCGTTAAAGCTGTCCTGCTGAATGCAGCCACAGACTGCTCTGTCTGGTTCACCGTCACTTTCTCCTTTGATCGATTTGTGGCCATTCGCTGCCAGAAACTGAAAACTAAGTATTGCACTGGGATAACTGCGGCTGTGGTTCTGGCAACAACCGGCATCCTGCTCTCTGTGAAAAACATCCCCGTGTACTTTACAAATCAACCTCAAAGGGTAATCGGCAATGTCCAGTGGGGTTGTCAGACAAAGGCAATCTATTGGACTGATCCTGGCTGGATTGGATTTTCCTGGTTTGATAAGGTTTTAACCCCATTGATCCCATTTGGTTTAATTCTGTTGATTAACACGCTGACAGTCAGATACATTTTGGTGACCAGTCGAGTCCGGAAGGGACTGAGGGCTCAGAGTCAGGGAGAGAATCGCAGAGACCCCGAGATGGAGAGCAGAAAGAAGTCAATGATTTTGCTCTTCAGCATATCCGGAGCTTTCATTCTCCTCTGGTCGGTGTATGTTATAAAATTTTTCTATGTGACAGTGAAAGGATTAATTTACCTCACTATCCCTGAATTTACATTTCAAATAGTTGGATTTATGCTGCAGGATTTAAATTCCTGCACAAACACATTTATTTACGTGGTGACCCAATCCAAATTCAGGGAGCAGATAAGAATTGCGGTGAAATATCCGCTTACATCAATTATTCAATTAATGAGCAAATAAAACTGACTGACAGCCAATCACAGAGCGGGATCACTAACTGACCGTCTCAGCCAATCAGAGACTGGATTGCGAACTGACCGCCTCAGCCAATCAGAGACTGGATTGCTAACTGACCGCCTCAGCTAATCAGAGACTGGATTGCTAACTGACCGCCTCAGCCAATCAGAGACTGGATTGCTAACTGACCGCCTCAGCCAATCAGAGAGTGAATTGCTAACTGACCGCCTCAGCTAATCAGAGACTGGATTGCTAACTGACCGCCTCAGCCAATCAGAGACTGTATTGCTAAATGACCGCCTCAGCCAATCAGAGACTGGATTGTTAACTGACTGCCTCTGCCAATCAGAGACTGGATGGCTAACTGACCACTCCCCCCTCAGCCAATCAGGGACAGGATTGATAACTGACCACGTCAGCCAATCGGAGGCCAGACCG